>NW_015540934.1:755609-810095 GCF_001515605.1 Sinocyclocheilus anshuiensis
ATATATATATATATATATATATATATATATATAACAACTAAACAATTCGAATAATACATAAAAATACATTATTTTGTGTGCAATGGAAACATGTAATTTTGATTTAATGTATTCCTTTGAATTTAAATTAGATTTAATGTATTCCTCGGCGGTGTAACTGAGGGACTGTGCACGCTGAGTCTGAGTCATACACCTCTACATCATTTTCAAATAAATACAGTTGAACAAAAGAACACTCAGTCCTCCACCTTCACCCCCAAAAGACACATAGGCCTAGGCCTACACTACACACCCTCTAAACATTTTCTCAGACAACCCCGGTGAACTACAAGAACAGCCAACACGAACAACCGAAACAGCCTCACTGTTGGTTAAGCTATATGTTTTGCCACAAATTAAAGCGATAATCTGTGAAGAAAAAAAATGCATATCTTCAAAATGTAGCCTATAGCCTATATGTAAGCAGCATAGGCTACTTGGTTTTTATTTTTTTATTTTTTTTTGTCTGGAGTTACGGGGAACATGTTATAAAAGCTGGTTGAATCTCTCTCTCTCTCTCACTCTCTCTATCTCTCTCTCTCTCTCTCTGCAGTTTTGTTTGCTTGTCTTGTTTCATCAAACCTGTCTCAAATTGGAACATTAGATTGTTATCCTATATCTTTGTAACTGCACGATATTATTACATAGATGCACTGGGATGGGATCCGGATCTTCAGCGAAAAGAACGGACTTGTTTAGCATGCTGTAACTGCTGCGCACTGGCCATGTTTCAGTATGAGAGATTTCCACTGGCACTCCAGTGCAGAGTATTGGACCCCAGGTGACGTCCAGTGAACGTGCACATATCCCATCTGTGTCTCTAGGAGCTTGGGTTTCCACCGACGGTATTTTTGGAATGGAGTTCCTCTCGGACCGTGGATAACGCATTTAAACGCTGTCACAACGTGGTGTGTGGTCCACCGCGCGCATCGGTCCTCAATGAAAGCCCAAAGCATGTGTTCATATGCTAATAAAACGAAGCTTTTTATTCATAAATTATGATATATGGATGTATGGCAATCGGTTTATGCCCTTCTTTAACAAACATGACTTTGTGCGTAGACAGGCGAAAAGGTCTTACACTCTGGGGCACAGCTGGGGCACATTAGCATACGGTGTTGGCAGGTGGCACTACTGTAAAATAGAATGAATGAATGAATGAATGAATGAATAGGTTAGGGGAACGTTTCCGTAAATGTAAAAAAAAAAAAAAATAAAAATAATTCAAGTTCAGGGAATAAAAAATTAAAGTTACTCAAAACTAACCATAACCAAAAAATGTTAGCTGGGAAAGCGAGTGAAACATTTTAGAATTCTTAACTTGAGGAGATTACACGGTATAACCTTACAATTGCACGATCACAATAATTATTGATTTAAATGATAGGACACCAAAAGACACAAATGTTCAAAAAATTACTTTTTTATAATTCATAATACTCAATAAACTATTCCCTATCTTGATAAAGTCTGCTAAGAAGCGTGGTGAAGTCTCATTATATAACATTGTTCAACTTGTTTGTAGCCTTGCTCATGTTGTTTGGCAACCATAAACAACCTAGAATTAAACTAATGAAATACATTTCTTGGTAGAACTGTATATTCTGATTTTTGAAAATCAAAACTTATTTAACACAGCATATAGATAAATCAAACGAATACGTGTATTTTGTTGCATACTGACACCTACAAATATTGTTAACTCTGATGTTAACATATAAGGAAATATTTGTCAGACTTGTATCACTGTTGTTGCTCCATTCACACTGTGTGCCAGAGGGCTTGTTTGCCTCATCTGGAATTTTCACCACTCCTTGGCAACTAGATTAGACATGGATCACTTTTATTGAATTTAGAATTTTAAAGTAACAGCGGAAGTATTTTGAGATTAAAGGAACATGAGATGAGAAGGGTTTGAAACAGCCAACCCCACTAATAAAGACTGATGACAAATAATCCGTTTTAAAATTATGTATTCTAACAGCTTTACAGGACTTTGTAAATAAGTTACTTTCTATTCAATGGATTTTTGTTTACAATGGTGCATTCTTACAATATACAAAGGTTATGAAAGGTTGAAATACTGAGGAACCGGAGGAGAGTTTACAACATAACAGGAGGGAATTAGTTTAAAATACAGGAAATACTTAGAGACTGATCACAGGGTGACTTGTCAAAAGTGAGTGACTTAATGAAAATGGAGTATCATTTGCTCATTACTGAAGGGTTTCATTACTGGTGGACTCACAGTCTGATGTGATAGTATTATAAAACAGCACCGGACAACTTTGTAGGGGATAATTATATACCATATCAATCACTGAACATATTTACACATCCAAAAAGCCAAAATCCTGGCAGAAGATAACACTGACCATCAGATAAACGCTTTGACCTCCAGGCAAATGGCTAGAGCTGGCCAATATCACAGAGTGACTTGCATTTTATCCAGACAATCACATCCACAAGTGGAACATTTATTATACAACTCTTAAAAGTCACAGGTGATATTTTTACTTTTCACTGCTCTGATACTTAAATAGGAAACCTTTAAACTATTCTCAGTGTGCACCGGGGCTATACAGTGTGACACGTCACATGTGCTATGAAAAAAAAAAAGTTTACCACAGTAGCATGTGTGTGAGACAGAGCCACTTGTTTGTGTGATATGCAGTCTGCATTACTTGTGGTTGTTTTCAGAGATATAACATATCGGTTTACTTGTGCTACAATTATCTGTCCTATGCCACAAAACTTTCAACCTCTGGCACCAGTGCTAAGTGCAAAAAAAGTTAATATACAGTCCTGTTCACTATATTATATTCTTGCTACATATACACAAATCTATCTGGATCTTTAAATTGTCTTCAAAAAAGAAAAAAAGAACCAGAATTACAACTCTTGTCACAAAATTCTGCACGGAAAAGCCTAAAATAGCACTTTTTAGTGCATGCCAATCAATGGTCTCCACCCCTCACCTTAACACACATCACATCTGTATAGAATACAGTAAAATTCCTTCTTTGACATCCACCACTGATACAGAGCAGACTAGGTTTAAATTGCAGTGTGTGCAGGATGTCAGTAGCTACCTATTATTATTATTTCTCAGACCGGACAGAGTGAGAGCGGACATATGGCCTCAAATCACACAGACACGCAAAACACAGTCAGACAAGGATGAGCCAGCCAAGTGCAGACAAGACTATGCTCCGGATAGCAGTAATAAATCTTGAACTGGGATTGACTGTGACAGTTCAGATGCTATCAGACAGTCAGTGGTCAACCAGAATAACTAACCGAGCAACATGACAGGGATCATCCATAATACAAGCATACACACTCATTATACACATCCACACTGACAGGGGTTATTCCTGTGGAAATATAAAAAAATAGAGAGAGCGAGAGATACAATCTGCCTTAGGCTATCACACTCTAACACACACACACACATGCACACACACACATGTTGTGTTTCCATGTTTTATGGGGACATTCCAATAAACATGTTTAACCTGAACATAACTCACATTATTATGTGTTATCTATACAATTCATGATCGATAAGAAGCAAACTATAATTTCAAGCTTCTAAAATCACCTGACAACACAAGTCTTGTCCACAAGCACAGCTGAAATGGCTTTACTGAGACCCACACACTCCATTTGTCATTGTTTTCCTGCCATCAGCTGATATATGTGTAAGAGAGATCAGGAAAAGGGGAGCACATGTTCTCTGACCTTATGATTGGTGCTAAAAGGATCAGGAGAGTGGAGGGTAATAGAACATTATGGAATCACTCGCCTCATTGGTTCTCAGAAAGAGGAGAGCTATACGTGCAAGGCTGTTGCCAAGGAAACAGTCACTGAACTCCATTTTAAAGTAAATGATGAATATGCTCCGAGCAGATCCTCCATAGATTATCTTTCGCTCTATGGTTCATTAGGCCTGCACATTTTATAAGTCATAGGCCTAATGAAGGGCAAAGTACACAAATCTAGTACTTGAGTAAAAGTACCCTGAAAAAATATTACTTCAGTAAAAGTATACTACTTTTCAATTTTACTTGAGCAAAAGTAAAAAAAAAAATAAAATAAAATAAAATAAAAAGTACTTTTTTTTTAATATACTTAAAAAGGACTGAACAATGTTTATTTATTCTAGCCAGCACTCAGTAAGTAAGATTATTGGATGTAGACATTAAATATGCCTTGATTTGCAAGTAAACAAACATTTAATTATTTTATATATGCCAAAATGTGCCTTGCATTATATACGAAAATATTAAGTTACTGATGAAATTAAAGTGCACAAACAAGTGAAAATAACAAGATATATTATAGTAGTTTCAGTAGTCATATAGTAATTTTGAAAATGAGTGAAAACAAAACGTGTGTGCAGTATTGTGCAGACGTCAAGAGGCAAATGTGTTAAAATTTTAAGTAGAATGTTATGCAAACATATGTGTTTTATATAATTGGGGCATTAATTTGCATTATATATACACTCTAAAAAATGCTGGGTTAAATACATCCCAGTGCTGGGTACCCTATTTTACCCAGCACTGGGTTGTATTTAACTCAGCATTGTTTAGAGTGTAGTAACCTAAATTATGGACAAATGTGGGCATGTCAGCATTCATGCACTACATACAATGGGCCTATACAGCTTGCCCTTTATTTAACAAATAACTGACAGTCATCACCCAAATATGATTTTCATTTACAATAATTAATACTACAATTTGGCATTAGTAACTTCTCATGGCATCAGTCGCTCACACTCTCAAGTTCTGAGAATTTCCTGTGTTTTGGTGCATCGTTGCAAGCCAGTGTCGTTTTTTTAGTTTTCTTGCGTTAAAAAGAATGATATGTTGCTTTAGAATGCACAGAAGTTTCCCAAAATAAAAATACTTAAATATAGCCAACATACTGTATTAAGTAAGTACAGTAATGAAGCGAAAATAATTTGTTACTGTTCACCACTAGTTATATAAACTCATATTTTTCTATTATAATAAATGTAAGCAATATCACGTGAGCAAGAGTGCTGCTCCGAATATCATATTAGCAGCTAGGCTTTGTTTGAACCATAAGAATTAGGCCACATGCAGGCACAGGTGATAGCAGCCCTGTCTGCCTATGCACACCAACAGCACAATTGCGGGTGTGATTGCTTTTATGCAAGAACAACTTAAGTAACTTACCTTTAAGAGTCATATTACCAGTTAAGCTGTCACTTTTTGCTCCATCAAAGAAAATGAAGCCAAGGCAGAATCATCTGTTGCATCTCCGTGCAACAGTAGTTGTGTTTTGTTCCTGAATGAATCAACATTTTTGAACGAAGTGGAATGATTCAAATTACTCTCCCATAAAGACAGTCACATGTCTGCACATTCTGACTATATAGACCGCACAAACCCAGACAAGCAGAGTGACACAAACTGTGAAAAGTCCTAGTGCTGTAGGACGGACTGTATATCAGCACTGCAAGTGGTGGCGATTTTTAAGTGACTCTTTATGGAGGTTACCTTGTTGCGCCATTAGATGGCGGCATGAGTGAGTGATTTATCCAAAAACCTGAGTCATTCTGGAATCAAAAAACATCACTTTGCTCACATATTGGAACAATTATTTCTGCTTTGGCTTTGCTTGGAGCTATTCTCACTGGGGGACCAAAAACAAAGTAACTAGGTATATTGTGCCTAACAAGTCAGTTACTCAGTATTAACTTCTTATTTAACTGTTGTATAAATACAAAATCATATCACACACACACACACACATATATATATATATATATATATATATATATATATATGCCATCTGTGTTAGCATGTTGGTCATTAGTTTATTAGTGTGAATAAGAATATCTGGTTTTTGTGTATTGCTTAAATGATAATAATCAATCATACTCAAATTGCAATGATTACTTGGTCATAGTAAACGATTTAGGTAATAAAGAAATTAATTGATGTTCAGTAGCGTTACAGAGGTTAATGGGATAATTATGAGTTGAAATGAATTAATTAACCTCTCACTCCAAATCTGTGTGCTTAGAGGAGACTCCATATAATGGAAACACGATGTTACACCAGTCTCTGAGCCCTCATTACAACGACAGGGTCAAAAGTCAGCAGTCAGAGTCCATCTGCTGCACACACACACACACACACACACACACACACACTCACACACTCACACACACACACACACACACACACACACACACACACATACACACACGTTCACCAGCACCTCCTACACCAGCATGCCTGCTTTCATATGCTAATGAGATGAGCCATTTATACTCATCCAAATGAATGAAACACAGACGCACATCCAAAATGTAATCAATAGAGGAAACCACCATCAGTTTTTGAGGACTGTTAAAAATTTGACTCTTTGACATATAACTAAATCAATTTTTTCTAAAAAAATCACA
Organism: Sinocyclocheilus anshuiensis; assembly: GCF_001515605.1. Lineage (NCBI taxonomy): Eukaryota > Metazoa > Chordata > Actinopteri > Cypriniformes > Cyprinidae > Sinocyclocheilus > Sinocyclocheilus anshuiensis. Next base: position 762,097 of record NW_015540934.1, read on the forward strand.
GACACATATTTTGCCACAGTCCTACTGAAGCATATGATTCTTAACTGTCTATAATGCCTCCAACCACAGCAGTAAGACTGGCCCCGATGACTGTAATCCATTGCCAAGATTGTAGCTGACCATTGAGTTACACACTCAAAACTCCTTACAAGTACCTTACATCTAATTCATACAGTTCATCAAAGGTTTTGTGAACCCCAATTAAAGCTAAAAAATGACATTAACAAAGATATGCACTGAAGTTGCAGTTAAAGGAATAGTTCACCAAAAAAAAATGACATTTTGCTCACCCTCAGGCCATCCAATATGTTAGATGTTAGCCATTATTAAGGTGTTTTAACTTCAAACAGTCGCCAAAATATGAGTCCATGATTCATAAAAATGCTTCCTCCAGTGAAAATGTCCATCCCCATTTTTCTCTCACATCAGAATTTGTTTAAGACTGTTTTGGCTTTGCATATTTGTGCATATTTCTCTTCTGATTCTGACGAGACGACTTTTTTTCACTGGAGAAAGCAATATGGATATTGTTCACTTTGGACTCGTATTTTAGCCATAAGCAACAGTTTGAAGTTAAACACTTTTTAATGATAGATTTGTTTCTTACAAACACACAGCTTTTGGCTTCACAAGGAGTTAACTGATGGACTGAAGTTGTGTTGTGGATTGTGAAATGTTTTTATCAGCTGTTTGGACTCTCATTCTGACGGCACCCATTCACTGCAGAGGATCTACTGGTGAGCAAGTGATGAAATGCTAACTTTCTCCAAATCAGTTCATATGACGAAGCAAACTCATCTACATCTTGGATGGCCTGAAGTTGAGTAAACTTAAAACTGAGTAAACTTAAAACAATAAAATATTTGTGTTTGTTTGTTTGTGTTTTGTTTTGTCTTACATATTCCTTTAAATTATTATTATTATTATTATTTTACTTTACTCATATTACAGATAAAATGATGATTTAATTCAAAACCCACTTTTTGATGGTATTTGTAATGATCAAGGAAATGGCTCAAAACAATTTTATTTATTTATTATATATATTTTTTAAATGAATTGTCCTATGCTAACCTATAGCATAAATAAAACTAACAAAATGCATTTGAGTGTTGACTTTGACATGTGACAAAATACTTTGACTTGAGGCTTTATTTAGACTTGGCTTTGGAAGACTTTAGACTGGACTTGAACTCATGACAAAAGCCTGATACTTCAGTCACACTCATGAAGAACATGTCTGGTCAACCATTCAAAAATAATGAATGAATGAATGAATCAATCAATCAATCAATCAATCAATCAATCAATCAATCAATCAATTCAGACCTACTCTATAGTGATTTTAGAATTTTCGAAAGACAGGATAATCTCAGTCAATCGGTAAATCTCTGCAATGGCCAAAAATGTACAAACCACTGTTTCATATTCTTTGGCTCTTGAGCAAATCTATAAAGAAATCACATTCAACGAAGGTGGCTATTGCCAGAATAACTCAGTACAAGAATGTGCCCAAATTTAGCAACACTTCGAATGGCCTATAATTTCATTAATAATGAAATTATACCTAACTTGGTTATCACAGGTTGCAACAGGTTGAACCATTTAAACCATACTATTTAAAATTCCTTAATTAAATCGATGCATTCTATAGTGGTGTCAATTAATTAGTTAAAATAAAGAATGTTTAATTTTCCATGCAGTTGTGGGTTTGATAGGAAGATTGTCAGCTGAAATTTATTAAGGACCATCTGGACTTGTTTATCTGTGCTGGGCTCTGCTGTGGGAATCTGATTCCACTAACCTCAGTAGAAGTACATGCATCTGCAGTAGCTGTGTTAGCATGTTAATGTGTTAGCACTAGCTTCTGTGGGTGGCAGTGACTGCAGTTGCTTGGAGTAATATGACCTAAATAGGGTTAAAGGTGAAAGGTTTATTAGGAAATGGTTCAGTATCTGTTTTAAATAGGGACCTCACAATCCCACCCCACCCCCCACCTGCTCTGCATTAGACACCTGACACAGACAACATATATGCTTAAAGACACACAATACATAAACAGATGCATATAGTAAATGTTAAAATAAATGGTTACTGTTATTATTCATAACTTAAAAGCAACTGTATGTAATATCACCCCTTTAATATAATCACATGTTGCTGCTTTGCAGCCTGAAATGAAATGGACACAGTTTTTGTTTTATCCAGCTGTATTTACTCAGTGCAACTTATAACATCCAAGTGAAAGACAGAACACCAACATGCCAGAAAAAAATTAAAATAAAAAAACAGAATCACTGAGTTGGAAAAAGGACTACAAACTAAATCGGGTGTAGCTAATCACCTTCTCAATGGCACACAAAACAATTTGACTTTCAACAGTGATAAGCTGTGGTCATTTTGATTAGCTCAGCATGAAAACAGCTTTCCTGGAGCATTTCAGTCCTTGGTAGTGCAACTGAAGCAAACCATCGACTATGGGTGGCAAGGCACTGTCAAAAGATCGCCGGGATAAAGAAACCCACATACACACACTTGCATGTATAGAGACAGAGATGCTAGCTACAGCATTGCTCAGAGAAATTCTCAGGGGACAAAGGGAGGTGCCCCAGTGTTCAGACTGGCAGTCTAGACGTCTCGCTCTGTGTACTCTTCAATAAGGTCTCTCTTTCTCTCGCTCTCTCGCTCCCTCCTGCAGAGTTTAAGAAAGAGAAGAGGGATTTCTCACTTCCTAAACATGCAGAGGTCTTGCCATGTTGTGTCAGATACACTGTGGGTGAAACTCTGCTAAAGCATGCTCAACAAGAACAGCAGGAGAAACCACACTCTCCACATATTCTCCATATTCTCCATATTCTCATTAAACAGAAGTGCTATTCCTGAGGAAATGGATGACTGAATCAATGTTCTTCACTTTTTTGTTTGCCTGTTGGTGTATATATATATATTTCTTCAAGTTGACTTTGAAAACCTGATTTATTATTATTATTATTTGTGAGAAAATACTAAACTTGTCTTAGTTTGTACCATTTACTCTCAGTATGTTCTGTCATTTCTCCCTTTTAAAAAATAATGGTTTGCTCTGTCTGAAATCATGTATGAGGAAATTACATTACAAATGTCTTTTTTTCCAGGAACAGCTGCTGTGATGATGATCAAAAGAGTTTTGAAAATCTGTACTTTTAGTAAATTAAAAAATAAATAAATAAATAAATAAAATTGATCAAAAGTCAGTGAGTTTCCACTGCACAAGCCGAGTGTGTGTGTGTGTTTGTTCCATAGTTTGACTGTTAGCTGCGAGTTAGTCAAAGTTAGGTCATGTACAGTGCATTGTGACAGCAGTGTGCGACTGTATTTAGGTTGTCTGTCTGTCTGCTCTCTTTCCCACAATCTCTGTGTGGTTGGTCAGCTCCTGCTGGTGGCCTAGCTACCCATGACCTTTGACCTTTGGACAGGTGGATGCCGCACCGTTTAAAACCAGTTATTTGACCGGACTCACACTGAGGTCCTGACCCTTGCACCTTGACCCAACAGGCACCTGCTCTGGGCCTGCAGTGATGAAGGTTCTCCTATCACAACAGAGTCATCTATCTACTGTACTCAGACTCATTAGAGAAATCCACACATTTCTACACATTAGACACTGGTGGCCAGGTTGTCTTATAATGCCATTAAATGAACTGGGTGTTTTAGGACACACACACACACACACACACACACACACACACACAAATACACTACCATTAAGAAGTTGTGGGTCAATAAGATGCTTCTTTTTCTTCACAAACTGAAACTTTTGTTCAGCAAAGAAGCATGGAATTGATCAAAAGTGAGAGTAAAGACATTTACAATGTTATAAATTATTTCTATTTCAAATAAATGCTGTTCTTTTGAAAAATAATCTTGAGGGGGAAAATATATCATGGTTTCCACAAAAATATTACGCAGCACAACTGTTTTCAACATTGATAATAATCAGAAATGTTTCTTGAGCATCAAATCAGCATATTAGAATGATTTCTGAAGGATCATGTGACACTGAAGACTGGAGTAATGATGCTGAAAATTCAGCTTTGATCACAAGAATTCAGTGAGCACTGAAGATAGCAATGTGCTGAAATGTTTGCTTGCTTGCTCGTGTCCATCTGTTTTTAATTCACTTGCACTTTGCGCTTTTTGCACGGTGCAATTTATAAAATAAAAAATATGTTTTTGTAAACTTTTCCAGTCTTGAGTGGATCAGTGTGTGGTTAGCCACCCTCTTGTTCATCACAAGAATAAATAACATTTTAAAAATGTAAAAGACTCACATACACACACACTGACACCATCTCAGACGCACATTTGTGCGAGAAGCAATAGTGTAGCAGTGATGACACATTCACCACAGGCACAGTCACACCTGGAGTCCCGCCCTCATCCGGTCCGACATTTACACAGCACCCAGAATCCTCTGTCCTCACGCGTGTGCACTTAAATCTGCCTTGTAATAAGTCTTACATTATAATTACAAAAACTGATATTTCTCTTTCAAAAATGTATTGTATTACATTCAGAATGTTTTGGGATAAAGATCAGTTAAAAAGTGTAATAAGGCTCTTAACCAGCAAATAATATTACACCATATTTAGTATATTTGTGTTTTTGTGCCATTATCTTTTTTTTCTGACCAATACATCACTACATAAGAAAAAAAATAATTGTGAAAAAAATGTGATATTGTGATAAATATCAGAGCATAATAAGGTTGAGCAAAGGAATAAACAGGGATTTTTCATTTTATATACATAATTTTATTTATTTTTTAAATCCAAACTGGCTAATATTCTGTTCAGTATCTTGTTAATTATGCCAGTAATAAATGTACAACACAAAAATAACAATGTTTCCTTCTGCTTATCAGAACAATAACACTTATTGTATAATGAAAATGGAATCCTCTTGGAGGATGCTAATAGTAGCAGCAAGATTGTTTCTATCAAAAAAAAAAAATCTGTCAACCTTTTTTTTTATTCAAATGATTTATTTTAGTCTTGGAGTCAGGGCATTTTAATTTATTTATTTGCACTGCCCAGAGGGAATGTTAAGTGTGATGTGGTTGTGTCTGTGCATGTCACAGGTGGAGCATCCAGACAGACTACTGCTAGCAATAAAGCCCAAAAGATGACATATAACTTGTGGTTGGATTAAAGTCTTTGCTTTAAACTTGAACAAAGCAGGCTCAAATGAGGACACAAAGATGAAGTGTGATCATGTGTTCATGTGTGTGTGAATTCTTAAAACAGTAGTAAAATGCTTTCTGACTGCATCTGGAGCAAATCAGAAACAGCACTTACCTTTGACCTGCTGCTGTGTGTGCGTGTGTGCATGTGTGTGTGTGTGTGTGAGTACAGCACATAGACACTACAAAAGACAACATGTTCAAATTAAATAAGTTTGCTTGTCTTGTCGATCTGCGCTCTCTAGTGTTAATGAAGTGTGCCTCAGTCTGTGGTGTTGTCTTGTCATCTATCGGTGTTCGTATTCTTCCTTATATCATTATCGTGATGATGATTTACTATTAGCTACGACTTTTGCCTCAATAAACTCCTAATTTGCTGCTTATTAATAGTTAGTAAGGTAGTTGTTAAGTTTAGGTATGGGGTGGATTAAGGGATCATAAGTATGGTGATGTAGAATAAGGCATTAATATGTGCTTTATAAGTACTGATAAATAGCCAAAATGCTAGTAATGCAAACAAGCAACTAGTTAATAGTGAGAATTGGTTCTTAAAATAAAGTGTACTCGTTCAGTATAAAATAAAGTGAAAAAAAAAAATGCTATGGTTTTGCCCTGCTTCAGGGATTTACTATATGGCACTTCCATATATACAGTGATACTGAATGATAACTAATTTACCAGGGCATTTATATATTCCAAGGTACTTCAAAAATACGATGGTAGTAACATGTTCAAAAAAGTATGATATGGTATGTGTTTCGGTACTTTACTGTAACTGTTAGTACACAGAAGTACTGTGGCTGCATGTCCAGTGATGGTATTAGATGGTAATACCATGGTATTTTCATATTATATACTATGAACCATGGTTTTACATCACACTTTACAGTACTTTAAAGAATAGCACGGTTATGCTATGGTACATGCCCAAAGTAGTAACAATAGCTGTAGCATTTTTGGTGGTACATTTTGTAAATATGTGTACTAAATGTCCTTAAAACTGTGTGTCACTTCTATCACATTACCAATGTTAAAAATAAGTGTGCTTAGTTGTACTTAACATGCACGTGTAATGCACTACAAATATAAATATCAAATATAATACATATATTTAAAAAAACTGTACTTGCAGGCAATAATATCAATGAAATAAAAGGCAACCTAAGTGTACTTACACTACAAGAGAGTTAATCTATTTTAAATGTACTAAATTGCAACTTCATCATTACAAATGTGTAATTACAAATATGTTTAAACACATGACATACAAGTTTCAATAGAAATGTCATTAAAATATATTTTAGTTCACCGTAAATGCTTGTCATTCACCATTACTTTAACCATATTTCAAAGAGAACAGAAGAAATTGTAAAATTACATAAAAAGATGTAATTAAGTTTTGCTTAAGAGTGTCAAGAAAGCACTCTAATGTTCAGCTAATTGAACTTGATATCAATTTAAATTATAATACATTTAAATAGCATTACATTTTAATACTTTTAAAGCATATTATTTCTGTAATAAATACTCTTTTTTTAAGTGCAGTATGCTAAAGTGCACTTTATTTTCACACGGGTAGAGTGATTCAACGAATATATCATGATGCATTATCTTTCCTGACTGTCACATTTTCTGAATGTGTCATGGCTGTTCAGATCCTTCATAATGAGCAAGCCTGCATCGTTCATGTCTGCTCGTTTCCACTTCAGAGCCCCTGTAAGCCCATTAGAAATACACACTGTCTCCAGTGCAGGAGATTTTCAGCTAACTCCTCAGATTCACCCCCTCCGTGATCAGTCGCGTAGCGAGGAGAACGAGGCCTCCTGTCAATCTCCATGCACCTGCTGCTCTCTTACAGTGTTCATTTAACAGCACACTTTCACGGTCAGGAGTCAGAAGCAACCGTCAGACGGGCACCCGAGAGGAAAACAATCCCGCTGTACAAATGTGTGATGTGTCTAAGCAGCCTTTAGTGCTCAGATACTGTAGAGGAGCACAGATCTGATGTCTGGAGATCAGAGTGAGCACAGATCAAGACCAGTGTTTGCACCGAGAGGTAGTGAATAACACACATCTATATTCATTATTCGTTTGAGAGATGCTTTGTAAGGAATGAGGAATGATGGATTGTCCTGTATGTTTGGATCAGGTATGTTTAGGGCTTTGCTGGGTTAAATACAACCCAGTGCTGGGTAAAATAGGGACAACCCCCGCAATTGGGTTGTTTTGACCCAGCGGTTGGGTTACTACCCAGAAGGTTGTGTTAAACATTTAACCCAACCGCTGGGTCAAAACAGCCCAATTGCTGGGTTTGTCCCTATTTTACCCAGCACTGAGTTGTATTTAACCCAGCATTTTTTAGAGTGTGACATTTTCCAAGTAGAAAAACAGCTTTTTCTTGTAAAACATACTCCAATAACTGGTTTTAATTACTACTTTGAAAAAAAATCATTACAGTGTTTGTCAATTAATGTAAATACATGCATATAAATAAGTACATGTATGTAAATAAATAAATAAGTTTTAGATATAGGGCTTATTTACAGAAAAAGAAGACATTACCTTGAAATAAACACTGATCAGCGCACATACATAGAGCTCATCAAATATGGTAAACACAGAAGCTCAACCATGCTTGCTTGAGTTCTCGTGAGTCATGTGTCAAGCTTTCATGTTTATAATATCTGATGAGCGCCATGTATGTGTGTTGATCAGTGTTTATAAATAAAAGCCTACATTTGATCTCTTCATCATATGAAGCGATCATTTCTCTTCATGAAACTTGGATTAAACTGCTTGATTCATATGGATTGCTTTTTTATAAGGTCTTAATTAACTTTTTGATGCATCAAATGTTTAGATGATTGGAAAATTCAGTGGATGGAAAATTATAAGAGAATATCAAAAATGTCTTCATTTGTGTGATGATGAAGGAAAGTCTTATGGTTTTGGAATGACATGAGGGTGAGTGAATGATGACAGAATTTTAATTTTGGGGTGAACTATCCCTTTAAGGTTTGTGTTTATACAGAAATTGATATTTACAAATCATCCCACAGAGAGATAAGTCTCCCCTTTCATCATGTTAGCTAAAATGTCTTATCTTAGGTGTCTTGTAGTTAAATATTCTCAGAGCCTTTATAGAAAATTCACGTACAGATATCCAAACACACTGGTGAGTTCCTTCTTGTAGCACAAAACAGTCCTTCCATTCATCATTCAATTTGATACATTCTTCAAATTGGTGAAAAACAGAAAATGAAAATCTCAGCTGAAGGAGTCAGAATTCAGAAGTCAAGAGGAGAGATAAATGGCAAACAGGTGTGTGAGATCAGTGGGTGAAAGCACTGGTTCACACTTCCTTCACACTCCCTGGAACTGAGCAGAATGGATTAAAGCAGATCTTCTGCATTAACCTTTACAGAACAAGGCAGAGTGTGTGTGTGAGACACAAGTCATAGTTTTGCCAGAGAACTGTCCTTGGAGAGTTAGTGATGACACTAACAGCCTGTTGTTCAGGCTTTGAGCAGTTACATGAGACCACACACATAGCCTACTGACACAGTCAAATCGATTAAACGCACACAGCCCGTAAGTGGGATTACAGCAGTCAGTGTGTGACTGAGATATGGAGGAGCCAGCCATGAACATCACCCTCTAAATCTGCTACCACAAGCACGCACGCACACACACACACACACACGCACGCACGCACGCACACACACACACACACACACATGTTGTGTTTCCATGTTTTATGGGGACATTCCATAGGCATAATGGTTTTTATACTGTACAAACTGTATGTGCTATTGCCCTACACCAACCCTACACCTAAACCTACCCCTTACAGGAAACTTTGTGCATTTTTACTTTCTCAAAAAAACTAATTCTGTATGATTTATGAGCTTGTTTCCTCATGGGGACCTCAAAAATGTCCCCACAAGGTCAAAATTTACTAGTATTACTATCCTTGTGGGGACATTTGGTCCCCATAACGTGATAAATACCAGGTACACACACACACACACACACACACACTTATTTTTATGTCACGTTGAGGACTTTCCATTGCTTTCAGTCAATGATATTTTCTATCCCCTTTGTAAACATTTCTAAAACGCATATTTGTAGAATGTTTTTAAGCCATTTTCCTTAGATCACCACAATATTGGTAATTTCAGCTTTCACTTATGTGGGAAGAGAATCATTAATCATCGATAAAAGTGTAGTACACCGAGCTTTATTTAACACAGTGTATCATATTAAACAACCTTCTCAGAATTCCCATAAATCATTTGGACCTAATAATATTACAAAAAAAACAACTTATCTTCAGTGTCAAACATGTCTGTCACAGCAGGCATTGAGCAGAACCGACAAAAAAATCCAACAATTACCATTCCTTTAATTACAGTTCATTAAAACTGTTATTAGTTTGTACATTTATGTCACAAAAACCTGCTCTCTGAGGGCAATATAACTATTTTTGCTGTGCAAATGCCTCTTTTGTGCTCTTAATATAATAATAGTATTTGGCAAGTCATGTGCTGTTAGGTCATGGGCTTGGCGCAGCCAAAGTTAATTAAAAATCACATAACTTACAGTATTTAAACAGCCGAACAGGTTATATGAACTCAGTGGTTTAAGGCGTTATTTTAGGGTTTTCCCTGTCTTTAGGTGCGGTCACATTTACTGTTGCTCTGTAAAATTCAGTCATTCCCAATAGCGATCTGTGCAATCCGGGGTTTCAAAATTATATATGACGCTACCCTGACTAAGGTCTATGACAACAAAAGCCTAGCATGTCTAACATCTAAAATTCATCGAATAGATTCAGTGCTGGGTAGTAACTGATTACATGCAATCTGAATTATGTAATCAGATTCCAAAAATGAAGTACTGTAATTAGATTAACAGTTACTTTTTTATTGGTTACATGATTACATATTATTGACACAATAGCAATTAATTATTCATAATTTATTCAATCTCCCTAATTCTTTTTTTTCTAAAATAGCCTTCTGCTTATATTCATTCAGAAAGTCTTCCAGTTTTGTGGACAGTTACTAGTCAGGTTGGCTATGAGGACACACAGCATTTGACCATTGGATTTACAAAAATCATTTACATTTTAAGAAGTATTTTTCTCAACATTTCAACATTGCATCAACTACTGCGGAACACATTAATTTTTATTTGAATTATCACTCAGTGGGTTATTTAACCGTGCATTACTATGTCTTCAGTACACGTTAAATGCACAAATTCATGTTATTTATTATTTGCATGCAATGCAGGGATTCCCAAACTTTTTTGACAGCTGTAACTCTTTTACCTAATATATTTACTTGAAGTACTCCAGAGATTGTAAGGTAATAAATTAATAACCAAGTAACACGTTTGCATGTTCACGTTTCTCTGACGTCGGTTAATGGTCACGTGACATGCAGGAAAACAAATAAAATATTTAATCTATGTTAGTGTTTTATTTTGATTGTTATTTTAAAATGCTTTTTTTTTTAGTTTTACATTTTTATGATTTAATTACTTTTAAGCTTTCCCTTAAACGTGCAAACCCCCAGCAGTTCTTTTACAAACACGTTTGGAAAACCTTGACACAATGTACCGTTTAATGCTCTTCATCTTGTTAATAACCAACCCGATCTCATGAAAGTGCGTATAAATAGTACGCCAAAGAAAAAAACGAAAACTCGTGGTATTGATATGCAAAAATGGACTTTGGCGTGTATATGCTACGCGATGGGTAGGTTTAGGGTTGTGGGGTAGATGCGTATGATATGTACGCGAAAACTGCGTATCATATGCACGCCAACAAATTTCGTATCATATGCACGCGAAAACTGGTATTATATGCACGCCAAACACGTGTATCATATGCACGTCAAAGTCCATTTTTGCGTATCAATACCACGAGTTTTCGTTTTTATTTGGCGTACTATTTATATGCATTTTCATGAGACCGGGCTCTAATAACAACGAATGGAATACATTTTCTTTCTCTTTGTACATTTATACCAATATGGTTCAAGATTATACTGTTTAATTCAATGTGATAAATGAGTTTGGTCAAAAGTAATCTAAAACCAGTCTGATTACACTAAAATGTGTAATGTAATGGATTATGTTAATAACTCCAATTTTTGTCATGGAATTTGAAATCAGTAATCTACCAAGCACTGATTATACATTTTATATGCATTAATTGCATTGAAGTATAATTTTTTATCGGTTTGTTTACTAACTGAATGAATTTGAAATGACTTTCTGTGATTGTACAAAAGCCTCAAAAAGCAAAAGAAAAACAATGCAAACACATTATAATAAAAACTAAAGAAAATAAACTCAAAGAAAGTCTCTTTTAATAGATGTAATAACAAACATGTAACTTTAACTTCAAAAAACAGTAAATGTGGTTAAATACAAACCGTGGATCAAGTAATCGCCCATGAATGACAAAACATCCCAAAATGCTCGCTTTCAGATGTCACATATAAACTGTACAATTACTCTTGCAAGTCTGCAATTAAGTTGTCAAATCTCATTGTAACACTTAAACCATATTGATCCCACTTACTTTGCATTCTACTCAGCATTTCATAAAATATCCCCCCAATAATAAAAAAAAAACCTCCCTTAATTTATCCAAAATCAGTGCACAGATGGTGGTTTGCCTGTTCTATCCTCTTTACTTTGAGCTCCAATATATCTGTTATTTTAAGGCTTTGGTAATAATCAATGGAATGTCATTAAGAATCACTTTCATTTTATTCTGAAGCCAACTATTTATATCAGACCTTGAAGAGATTTCTGGAGCGAAGGGATGCTTCTTTCAGTCAAAACTGAGTTCTTCGGGTCTAGCAGGGAATGATCTGGTTATAACGAGGAATGCATCACAATAAAATATTCAAGTTGTAATCAAAGCAATAATCAACACCTTGTTGAACCTCCCCCCACCTTCCCCTCCCACCTAATGAACACAGCACACTGGTTAGTCTGTTATAAAATATGATGTCTTTTGTGTGTTTAGCACTGCATCTACAAATACAGGGTGACGGGTCAGTTATGCTCTAATGCCCACTAGTGGTGGATCTGAGACAACGCAGAAGTGAGCAGCCCTTTAACAAAGTGACATGCAACAGATTTGATGCCCTGTCATAATACTCTATATTACTCTCCTTACTTCTAATGAGAAGTGATTTTTCTGTATGACGAATGAGATCCAATGATGGTGCTTTGTCCAGATGACTCTCCTCCACCCGTCACAGAGGATGGAGGCCACGACAGTAGGAAGATCATATAGAAAATTCCTTGTGATTCAGTTTTGTGTCTGCATGTAATGCATCTAAATATTCAGTCAATATTTTGTCCATCTTGTACACACCAGGCTTTGCCTCCAGTCATGCGGTTTGATCAGTCAGTCAGTTTGGCACTTTATAGCAGCTGGTAGTATTTCAGTGCTGCCGAAGACAGTATGAGAGTGTGTAGACGACATGATATCTTACTGTTACACACTTAGAGAACCTGAGCGCCTGAGGAGGCAGAAAACAGATCATAACACTGTCCATCCTCAGACACAGAGAGCAGCTCCTCCTCAATGATGGCTGGCTCTGTCAGTCATGGTGCTCCTGCTTGACTCCTCACTCCTTTATCCTGGATTTTCCCGTGTGTGCAGAGGATTCTTCATTAATCCTGGTGGGTCTTTTCCTGACTGACTTTGTACTCGTACTGCAGCAAATAAAGAAACACAAATCAATGCAATGCATAGTGTTTCAAAGGCAACATAACTCCGTTTCACAATTTTGAGAACTTTCCAAAATTGAAAAAAAAAAAAAAAAACATTTAATGTTATGCAAATAAACGTGCTATTTATATATAGCTTTGTAAATAAATGAGTTTATAAATAAAAAAATAAAAAAATAAATAAACCTTACACAACCCAGCAAATTAACCTACACTACTGTTAAAAAGTTTTGGGTTGGCAAGATTGATTGATTTATTTATTTTGTGTGTTTTTGAAAGAAGACTGTTAGGTTGTATTTGATTAAAAAAAAAGTAGTAAAAACATTAGTATTGTGAAATATTATTACAATTTAAAATGACTGTTTTCTATTTGAATATATTTTAAAATGTATTCATGTGTTGCAAAGCTGAATTTTCATCATTATTATACCAGACTTCAGTGTCACATGATCCGTCAGAAATGTTTTAATCAATTATTATCAATTTTGAAAACAGTTGTGCTGCTTAATATTTTTGTGGAAACTGTCATATATTTTACAACCGGATTCGCTGTTGAATAGAAACCTTAAAAGAACAGCATTTATTTTAAATATAAATCTTGTAACGTAAATAAATGTTTTTACTGTCACTTTTAATGAATCCTTGAAAAAAACAAAAACAACTAAAAGAACTCACTGACCCCAGTAGTGTTAAATCAGTTCAAAGTTCACTAGGGTTTGGAACAGAGTTTATAAGTGTGATCATGTGTGAGAAAGTATGCAAGAGCTTACCAGAGCTAGCTGTCGTCCAATATTCCCCACAGTTATTACCCCTGCGAAGAAGATACATGGCAGCCAGGACCGAATGTACAGGAAGTCAGGGGAGGTATATCTGCACACATTCACACATGGACAGTGAAGTACCAAACAAAATATCCAAGCAAAACAAGCTTGCATTGATGCAAGTGTAAGCAGTGCATCTTATAGTTACTGCTCTTGGCGTGAACAGGCTTTAACACACTACTTCTGTCATTTGGTGATACTTGTAACTACATTGTGCAGACTTATAACAGGGTGGGTATGAAACTCACTGAAAGACTCCGTTGTAAACCAGTAGCTGGGTGGCCAGTGTGGCAAGTATTGCAATGACAACTCCCAGCCCAAAACCACTGCGTGAACGATCGAACGTCCACCACAGGCCGACAGACAGGGCAGCCAGCGTCAATGACAGTTGCACATTATTGGCAAAGTCCACCTTCTGTTGGCAACAGTGTTAAAGATAACAAGTCGTACAAGAGCAATTCGTTTTTGTACAATCGAGTGCAGCAGGGATGATGCATTTTTGTAGGCCAAAACCCAGAAACAAGGTAGCATTTCTGGTTCCATTGTCCTGATGTCATTGGGTTTTTGAATGAGTTTTTGTTTAAAAGCCTGTAATAAGGTCGGTTGTTTACAAAAGCTATTTTAGATGCACATAAAATACATCAGTAATTCCCAATTGTGATTTTTCACCTATGTTTTATGGCGACTTTAAGATATAAACAATAAGTCATAAATAGCGGTAATTTATTGCAGCTTGACGGAATGACTTTTTTAGAGAAGGTCAAGAACAAGAAGGATACAGCACTGGCATGATTTATACCCACAAAGACGGCCACACAGCGCATCACATTAGACCACTCTCTCTTGAGCTTATGCGGCTCCCCCAGACGACGATCCATACAGGGGTACAGCAAACCTATCAACGCTGAAAAAAAGAAGAGTGACATTCAATTAAATGTCTCATGCAATGTCATCATAGATTGGGAATGACAGCAGCATTCATTTGTGTGAGAATCCTCTGTTATCATTTTGCATGACGGAAGCAGTTCATCCAAACACTGCTTATAATTGTGTTTCCTTACTAATAACATGTCGTGTGTGTGTTTGTGTACCTGCGGCTGTTCCACAGCAGGGAGGAACCCACCAGGCGGATGAGAAAATGCTGCTGATGACGTCAGGAGGGAAGAGAGTGACGTTACGCTGCACCTGTAGCAGGTTCAGCACGAGCGCTAGAAACACGCCCACCATAAAGAGCACGGCAGCACGGATCAGCACGTTCATGGTCCGATTGGTGATCATGCTGATGTAGGGCCCGCGGCGCATCAGAGCACCACTGCTCAGTGCCGAAACCTCCGCCATTGGCCGCTGTGACAGAAGGATGTCAGCTACATCTGCTGCTGTCAGCTGACATCACATGCCTGGAAAAGAGAAGGTAATAATAATGATGATGCTCATATAATCCCAAAACCCAGACATACCTGATTTCAGAATAACAATTATATTGACCAAACAGTATTTGCGTACCTGTGAATAGAATGGGGTTTTGTGCATTTGACATATTACTCATTCTATAATTGAGATTACATTTCATGGCTTTTTTCATTTTTCCTCATTTTATCTATTATGGGAAAGCATATTACAATTTCATACAAATACTGCGTGCACCTTATGTTTCCGTTTGCTAGAAACTGCCTTGATGCCTCTTAAATTACACTCTTTGTCTGTTTTTGAAGTGAGTGGGTCTTGAGTTCAAAATGATGAATAAAATAAAAAATAAGTCAAAATTATTACATTTATTTCTAACTCTTAACTATTTCTAAATAAATTAGTTTTTTTTTTTTTTATTAAATTAAAATTTAATTTAAGAAAATATTTTATTTTGCTTAAGTTCTGTCAACTATGTTACTGACCAAACAACCCCCTGCAAATAAAAAAGGTTTATCACAAGACTATTTGACCAGCATATTTATGTAGTGGACATTTTGAACACATATTGTATAATACATAAGTGTCCTCATTTTTTTCTTCAATATTTTATCTACAATAACTACAATATTGTCAAAGTATATTAATTGGCCATCAACTATGTTGGGAACATTGTTATGATTTTACATAAATTTAACTTGTTCTTATTCTTTAGAGCCATTTCTTGAATTACAAAGTCATCATGACTGCCTCCACTGATGACAATGAATTGTCTGCCGTAGTTTATATATATATATATATATATATATATCTCATAATTTAACCTTCTATGTGTTAGAGGAGTGTGTCCATGAGCTAACAATGTCTGCAATAGTTACCACACAAAAGCTGGTCTCCTTTAAAAGATGACAATCACCAGATTATTGCTGAAGTGAACGCATTTCAAAAAAAGAAAGTGTAAAAAAAGTTCTAGAAGTTTGTTTACTGTAAAGAAAATGTACTGTATTAAAAAACTTTGTATTTTATATAAAATAAATATTGTATATATATATTTTTTAATTATAGCTTCAGGCTATAATTTATATTCACACAGGTTGGAGATTTGCCATTTTGCATAACATCTCTAAAAATTGAAAATATCACATGGGTCTCTGCATAAATATGATTCTTAAAGATCAGTGTACATATGGCAGAACAGATAAAAGAAGCGTTAGATAGATACACGTGTTCCTTAAAGCCACAAGTGTAGCACTTAATCAGAGTGTGTAGTGGCATAGAGTCTGTCCGTAACATAGCTGACAAACTGACTAGGGAAACATCCATTCCCTTGTATTACCAAAATGGGGTTTAACGATTAAGCTTGACTAATAGCAGTTATGTTACACTGACAGAATATACAGTTGTGGCCAAAAGTTTTGGCAGTGACATAAATTTTGTGTTTTGCAAAGTTTGCTGCTTAAGCTGTTGTGGTGTTCATTCACATTGTTTCTAGATTATTGTTAGAGTGATCAGAGGCATTTTAAATAATTGCTAAAAGCTTAATTGGCCAAAAAAAGTTTTGATCCTGACACAAATTGACCAGCTAACATTAATTGACTCCTGAGGAGTCGGCTACAGAATCATATCAGCAGCACATGTGAAAGTGTGAAGTCTCCTCCTGAGGAGTCGGCTACAGAATCGTGTCACCACCAGTGCAGAGCTTGCTCAGGAATGGCAGCAGGTTGGTGTGAGAGCATCTGCACGCACAGTGAGGCCAAGACTTTTGGACAACGGCCTGGTGTCAAGAAGGGCAGCAAAGAAGCCACTTCTCTCCAAGAAAAACATCAAGGACAGACTGAAATTTGCACTTTTTTGTTTGTTGTTTTTTTTAGTTTGTTACTCAGACGCAGGTAGTGCGCTACATGAGACAAAAAAGTAATTTAGCCAAAACAACCGCATAGCCGTTCTTTAGTGTAGATGCATGTTGATTTTATCAGACGATGCCGCGATTATAAATGAGAGTGAGCATTTTCCAGCATGATGTAGCACCATGTCACAAAGCAAGAGTGATAAAGAAGAGGCTCGAAGATCATTACACTGAAATTTTAGATCCTTGGCCAGGAAACTCCCCAGATCTCAATCCCATAGAGAACCTGTGGTCAGTCAAGTCACCTTTATTTATATATCGCTTTAACTATACAGATTGTGTCAAAGCAGCTTTACAGTATCAAAATATTAAAATAGTGTGTCAATAACGCAAAAAGACAATAGTAAACACTCAATTTTCAGTTAAAGGCAGTTCATCATTGAATTCAGTGCTGTCATCATCCAGCTCAGTTCAGTTTAAATAGTGTCTGTGCAATCAAGTCGACGATACCGCTGGATTTTAAGTGTCCCCAACTAAGCAAGCCAGAGGCGACAGCAACAAGGAACCAAACCTCCATCGGTGACAGAATGGAGAAAAGTCAGTCCTCAAAAGGCGAGTGGACAGACAAGCAGAAGCCCACAAATTGTGATCAACTCCGAGAACTAATAAGGCAAGAATGGATCGCCATCAGTCAGGATTTGGCCCAGAAGCTAATATCCAGCATGCCAGAGCGAATTGCAGAGGTTATGAAGAACAAGGGTCAACACTGTAAATATTGACTCATTATATTTTTTTGCCAATAAAAGCCTTTAAAACTTATGATATGCTTATCATTGTTTTTCAGTATACCATAGAAACACGCGGAACAATAATCTACAAATACTGAAGCAGCAAACTTTGCAAAACACAAAATTTATGTCACTGCCAAAACTTTTGCCCATGACTGTATAAACTGAAACCAATAGTAATTTTACTGAGGAAGCATATTGTTTTCTTACTTTTTTGTTGAACGGTACCCTTAATTATAATGCGAGGCTTGTATTATCTATAATATCTATATTGTAAATCACTTTAGATTAAAAAAAACCTCTGACACACAAACACTTATTAGACACAGCATAAAAATCCCTGGTAACTTGGCAGGACTAGTTAAATATCTCTAGCTGTTAAAGGAGGCTGACCAAAGGCCACAGCAGCAGGAGGCCTTTCAGCACTCACCACGTTTACAATGTAAACAGACCTCAAACGCGTTTACCTGAATAACGACTGCGATTCATTAATAAAGGACACAGTGAACACAAAGTATGTCGAAGCTGATGAATTCTCCGAAACACCGTAATACAGCTAGACTCGTAGTTTGTGACCCAGGGAGGGGGAATAACGTTACCTTAAGCAGAGTTCATATGCAAAACGCCTTAACTTATTAACTTCATTGTAATAGATGACTAATACAATGTCACAACTCACTCACCGTGCTAACGCGTTAAAGAACTGTCTGTCTTCCTCTGAATTGAGATGTTAAAGTCCTAATCGAAGGAAGACCTTTCTTCCTGTTTTCCCCGCGGATAATGCTGGACTTCCGCCCCGCTGATCGCGCGCTGCCTCTGCAGCCAATCAGAGCGGGCGCTGGTGACGTAATACAGAAAATATTTAGTGAAGCTTCATAACGTTTTTTAGATTTGGGATCAAATTATGATTTCATTTGCACATACATTTAATTCAATATCATACACTGTCAGAATAAACATTTCAGTTTACACAGAAGAAATCCCGCCCAAATCTCGCGCGAGTTTGCGTGCCTCTTCTCGCCTCCCATTTCCGCTCTAAATTTTCACATTCCCGCCATCATCGGCTGCTCGTGGTACGCGAGCGCAGATAACATCATAGCCGGCAAAACTCACACACTGGCAGTGCGTCATCCTGAGCGGATACTTTCAGCCTCCAGCGCTTTCTTCGAGGAATTACCCTCCCGCAGGTAAACGAGATGCGGTTTGTGAGCTGATTTTGCGCTCGTTTTTTCTCGGAATGGTCAGTTAGCGGAGCCAAGCCTGTCACACGGCCTGGGCTGCTAATGCTAGTTAATTAGCTTCGTGGGGACGATGCGTGTGTGATTATTTCACAGCGGAGTGTGAGAATACGGCACGATACAGAGCCGCTTCAGCGAATCACTCGAGTGTTGCTTTGTTATAAGGCGGGGACGTGAGTGCTTGAAGTGTGCTGGGTGTCTAGGGAAGCTAGTCAAGCTGGTTCAGTTAAAGCGCGCGTAATGTCTTGACCTGATGTGTTTGTTTACTTTTCTCCTCACTCACCGGAACAGCTCTAAACACGCGGAACTCTTTGTGAGCAAATCTGATAAAGGAGAGCTTTGGGCATCGTTTTGATGCGTGACTTAATCAGTTCACTTTAAAACGGTAGAAGTTTGTCATACTTACGCTTAAGGCTTTTAGAGCAACAGTTTTGTGATTTGACTTAATGATTTAGCTTTATATCATGTGGAATATTTGCAAAGAAGTGGATGTAAGAAATGTAACGTAACAGTTTAATGCGGATTTTACACTGGCGCCTATTTTTGTGCTGTATGGATAGTTGTCGTTGATGGTTTTAAGTGACCGGGACATCATTCAATTACAGAAATGGTGTTAAATGTCATTTACGCGTTACTAGACTGATTGTATTGATTCACGGTGGTTTGTTGTTTGTGAGTCCGATTCATTTCCGGCACGTGGGTTGTGAGCTTTCTCGTTAAGCTGTTGGTTAACAGTTCATAGTTTTCAGTTTTCTTTTAAAACGTCTATTTACATTGATGCAGTGTTGGGGGTAACGCATTACAAGTAACGCGAGTTACGTAATCAGATTACTTTTTTCAAGTAACTAGTAAAGTAACGCATTACTTTTTAATTTACAAGAGAATATCGGAGTTACTTTTTCAAATAAGTAACGCAAGTTACTTTTTTTCCAAGTTATTGATTGACAGCTGTCCTGTCCCCATGTTGAGAGAAATCAGAAGGTTACTGTAGTAAATAAATATGAATATGCATTAATTCATCTCACTCACCGGAGATACTTTTTCAAATAAGTAACGCAAGTTACTTTTTTTCCAAGTTATTGATTGACAGCTGTCCTGTCCCCATGTTGAGAGAAATCAGAAGGTTACTGTAGTAAATAAATATGAATATGCATTAATTCATCTCACTCACAAAAAAACCCCACAGATTCAGTATTCCTCAAAATGAATAAAAATAATGCAACTCAGAATATGACGCAAACCTGCAATAATTAAATGTTAAACAACATAAATATCCTTTATGTATTTAATCCCATTCTATTAACCAATGTCTTTGCTTCTGACCTTCGATGATCCAGTTCAACTGTACTAATAAGCACAAATTACTCTAAACACACATTTGTGGGTCTTTGTTTATTGTCTTAAGTGTGTTGAAATTTGTTCTTCTGCATTTATACTGTACGGATGTAAATTTACTTTCCCTTCAGCCTGAGGCGTATTCATTTCACTTTTGGTGTGAAAAGGCTTTTATATTTGCCAAAAATAGAACTTTTTTATTTTAAAAACAAACAAGCAAGCCCTGTCCAGATTTAAAAAGTAACGTAACACATTACTTTCCATAAAAAGTAACTAAGTAACGTAATTAGTTACTTTTGTATGGAGTAATGCAATATTGTAGTGCATTACTTTTAAAAGTAACTTTCCCCAACACTGCATTGATGTGCGTTGGCTCGGTTACATCAGATGTGTAAAATGAAACACAAAGGAGCAAAATCGAGTGCTTTTGTTCAAAGAAGCACTTGTTACGCTCCCGCTTGCTGTATAAATGTCATCGCTGATGTTTGCGGGCGCACGGCTGTAATGTTTATGTTTCTGCGTCTCACGCTGTTTCACGTCGGACACTGTCTCTCGTCTGACACTGTCTCTCGTCTTTTGTCTGGGCTTTTGTTGCAGATTACTGGCCGCATCTGTTCGCCTTCAGTTGTGCCCCGAGCCGGAGTTTTGAGCGCCTCTCGCACTCATGGCCGTCGCAGTGACCAAGCTGACCAGCGGTGGTGCTGTCCGCATCCGCATCAGATGTGGGGAGCTGGGGACCACCAAATGGAAAGAGGGGGTCTTTGAAATCCATGAGAGAGACAACAAAATAAACCTGCTAGTTAAGTTCAACAGTGGCGGAACTCCGAGAATGTTTCAGGTACAGAACTATTTTTTAATTTACACCCGAAAGCCTGACATATGATATAATTGTCAGAAAAAAACGTGCTGCTGTTTGTTGAGCTTCGTATGCAGTGTTGGTGCAGTTGCTGATATTTATATGGCCTAAAAGATGAAATTCTGGTAGTTTGTAATGTAAATCAATGTGGTCTTTATAACCGTATAGCAGATTACTTGCATAAAATGCTTATGAATATCATTTGTCACTCTATATCACACAATATTGTCTGTAAGTTGATTTTAAAAAGTTTACGATCAAAACTTTGTAGTTTTAATTGTTTGAAACATAATGCAATACGATACAATGAAGATTGAAAGATGAACAACTAACATTCTTCAAAATCCATATTAGATACTCGCATTTTAATACAATTTATCTTTAAAACAATTCCATGGATAATCAAGTAAACCTGAGTAAATGTTCATCTTGAAATATTACAATGGAAAACATTCTAACGTTAATAAAAATTAGTAAAGTTTTCACAGCTAAAAGACACATGAAACACAAGCTGAAGGTGGATGGTTTTACAATTACACTAAAAGGCTTTTTACTTGCTGAAGTATTAACTATCATTCAGAAAACAGAAGACATGTAGTAGATTATGTATAGGCAAGTTTGATCGTGTTGGTAGTTTTGATCCTTAGAAATGTGTATGTAATACAGAAATATCTGTAAGGTTCTCCTTAGAGACATGCGGTGTCATTTTAAGACATGAGCATTAGGCTTGCCGCAGTGCTGACGGTGATACCGGTGTTAAGCAGCAACACCGGTTACGTCACTTGCCCACCGCGGCACCAACCCCCACCGTCGTTTAGATTTTTTATAGAAATAAAAAGAATTTAGTTCAGTAAAAGAACAGACACTACAATTAAAAACTCAACGCGGCTGCTCAATGCAGCGTGCCGAACGACAGTCGCATCACAGATCAGATTTCATTTCTCCAGTGAGGAGAGTGAGTCGAGCTGACTGACAAGAAGAGTGAGGTGAGACAGACAAGACGATGGCGGATGATTTAGTTTTGAAACTAAATGCAAAAGCACCTGTTTGGCAGTATTTTGGATTTTGAAAAGCCTGTTGACTTTTGCCGTTTATCTAAGGTGATTTTGGAAGTTTAGCCGGATAACGTCCACACCTGGCCGCAATGGGCTGTCTGAGAACAGGTGTGCAAATTTGCCCTGGCAATGACTTTAGATTTGGGTGCAGTGTCTCTGGAAAGTGTGTGCACTTTTTGCTCAGTTGTTATCAGTTGTTTGCTCACATGTTATCTTAATTTAATGATGTTCATTTAATAATGATTGCCCTGACCACAACTAAAAATTATTTTGTCCAGTAGGAGTGAGAAGAGGAAGAGGCTGATGAACTCTGATGGTGATATGACCGAGGACTACCCCAAAGAGAATGACTCTTCTAGGTAAACGAGACTTCATCTAAGTGCAGATTTATTTTGATACTCTAATGTTCAGAAGTTTGGGATCATTTAAGAATTTTTTCCCGTTTTGAAAGAAATTAAGTTCTGTTTAGAAAGGATGCATTAATTATTTAACAGATACAGTAAATCCATTTGTAAAAAAAAAAAAAATTGTTTAAATAAATGCTTTTCTTTGGGACTTTGTATTCATAAAAGACTCCTGAAATTGTTTAAATATTTCCCAAAAAATATTAAGCAGTATTGTTTTCAACATTAATAATAAAAGTTTTCAAATCCGCATATTAGAATGATTTCTGAAGGATCGTGTGACAGAAGGCTGGGGTAATGATGCTGAAAATTCAGCTTTGCATCACAGAAATTATTAAAAAAATAAAAATAAAGTATATATAAATTAGATTAATTGCCACACCATGTAATTAGATAGAATATATAATGTAATGTATACCTACATACATACATGTATATGTGTGTGTAATATATTGTAGCACAATTACAGTTATTACTATTATTTTGCCATAGTGAATGGGGAAAACTGTTTTGCGCTATTTTTTCTTTAGCTCATCACATGCCCGTTACTTAATTGTCCATTAGATTCTCTAATCTTGGGAACACCTGTTACATGAACGCCATACTCCAGTCACTTTTCAGCCTGCCCTCATTTTCAAATGACCTGTTAAAGCAGGGCATACCATGGAAGAGGGTCCCCGTCAATGCCCTTCTGAGGTATGGTCATGCTGTTTTTTTCCATCTAAACTAGATACTTTTTGGACTATTTTAAACATTCATTCAAAATTTGAAATGTAATGATCTACTCACAAGCCTGTTGATGTTGTGTTTTTGTTTCCATGTGAAGGCGTTTTGCTCATCTGCTGGCTAAGAAAGACATCTCCCCTCCAGAAATGAAGAAAGATCTTTTGCGGCGAGTAAAGAACGCTATTTCCTCAACAGCTGAGCGTTTCTCTGGTTACATGCAGAATGTAAGACATGTGACATCTTTATTGCTAATGTAGATGCATCTGACTTGAGGCCCGTTCACACCAATGATAACTCTCCTGTTTTAATAATCATTATTCTTTACTATAACATGAACGACACAGAGGAGTGATTTTGTCGGAATCACATTCAGAACAGTTTGTTTCAGCTGCTGAGCGACAAAAACATTAACAGCCAATCAGAATCTGATTTCAAAGAGCTTGAGTGACGGATGACAGAACTACATAATAAACAATTTTATTGCCCGTTGGTATAGATGCTAATCTAGTTCTCATCGTCTTTACAGTAGTTGTTCTTGGTGTGAATGAGGCTTTACTGTCACATTATGTTCATATGATGCAAGTGCCAATCAGCTGTTTGTGCCCAGGATGCCCATGAGTTCCTGAGTCAGTGTCTAGACCAGCTGAAGGAGGATGTGGAGAAGATCAACAAAAGCTGGAAGAACGAGCCCTCGGCCTGGGAGGAGCCTCAGAGCGCACGGTTAACAGAGGAGGTGGACACCTCACGCATTTACACCTGCCCGGTTACAGTCAACATGGAGTTTGAAGTGCAGCACACCATAACATGTAAAAGGTGAGTTGGCAGAGTTTAAAAAAGAGGCCATGTGTAATAACTATGTGCTTGACATGCTGACCCAGTCCTCTCTTCCTCTGGTGAACAGCTGTGGAGAGGTGGTGACGAAGCGTGAGCAGTTCAATGACCTGTCCATCGACCTGCCGCGCAGGAAAAAAACTCTCCCTCTGAGATCCATACAGGATTCTTTAGACCTCTTTTTCAGGGTAAGACGCTGCATCATACCAGCTGTAAAATGTGAATGATCAAAACACTAAAGTACTGTTCACACTAGGCTTGCCGCGATAGACGGTGCTGACGGTGATACCGGTGTTAAGCCGCAACACCGGTTACGTCACTTGCCCACCGTGTCACCGACCCCCACCGTCGTTTAGATTTTTTATAGAAATAAAAAGAATTTAGTTCATTGTATTTTGTTGTTGCATTCAAGCAATTGACGCCTAACTTCCGCTAATTCAAAAGTGAAAGTAAAATGCTCATGGCGCTTTTAAGCTATTTAAAAGCGACGGAAAAGAGGGAAAATTCAAACGAACTAAAAACGAACAAATGCTTTATGCCGAATTGCCGCTGTTTCAAAGTGAAAGTAAAATGCGCACGCACTTTTAGAAGCTATTTAAAAGTGAAGGAAAGCTAGAAAAAGAGGGAACGCCCCCGCGGTGATACCGGTATTATCGGTGTTGTCACACGTCGATTAACCGGTGGGAAAATTTCCTCACCGTCACAACCCTAGTTCACACCAAGATGAATGTTTAATGATAAACGTTTTAATTTGATAAACAGCTGTTAACGCGTCTGTTCAGACCGGCATTTACAATGATTGAGGAGATCGATTCATTTGATGAGTTTAATTTCACAGTATGTTACTCAAGTGTTCATAACCTGTTGACTTTGTGTTTGTAGATGGAGGAGATTGAGTATTCCTGTGAAAAATGCAGTGGAAAAGCAGCGACTGTCTCTCACAAATTTAGCAGGCTTCCCAGGTTGGAATGAACAGACACACATACTTTAGGTTGTGTAGATTAATTTGTGGTCAATTGAAAACATTTGAATGACTCTCTTTCTCTGCAGGGTGCTGATTCTTCACCTCAAACGCTACAGCTACAATAGTCAGCTGTCTTTAAACAGCAAGCTGGGCCAACAAGTCCTGATCCCCAAATATCTCACGCTGCTCTCACACTGCACTGACGCCACACGCCCCCCTCTCAGCCTCGGCTGGAACGCACAGACGGCCATGTAAGACTCACTCTTTTACTCGCTCTCGTTAAGTGTTACACCCTTCATACTCACTAATGGCTGATTTCATTTCAGCTCCAGGACGCTGAAGATGTCACAGTCAGTCAACTCTTCAACACTACGGTGAGAGCAGCCCCCTGATGTGCATGCTAAGAGTATTTACTCTTGATTCATACTCAGGTGTTTTAAATCGGTGGTTTACAGGAAAGGTTCTCAAAAGCCAGAGAGCTCAGGCAGTATGCTGTGTGATTCTGATAGTGAGGAGGAGCTCGTCAGAAAAGTTGGTCGCAAACATCATTCAGAAGATGACAGGACGGAAGAAGTGAGAAGAATAGCTGTCTTCACATCTGTTTGTTTTTAATTAATTGCTTAAAGCTGTCCACATGGCATTTGTGAATCAAATCAAACACTACATTTGGTTACTTGATGCAGCAAGCTATAATCTACAAAGGTGTAATGTCACAAGCAGGGTTACTGTTGTAAACTCAAACTAAAACATTTTTGTTAATTGAAATAAAGCTGAAATAAAATGTAAATCTTAAATGAAAATATTTCAGTTAGGCAACATTTCTAATTTAAGTTGAAGCACTAAAAATAGAAGCACTGGAAGTGAAATAAAAAGTTATTTAAAATGGACAAAAAAGCAAATAACTGACTAAAAATGTAAAATTCAAATAAATAAAATAATTCCAAAGCTTAATAAAAACTAATAGCTTACAAATAATACTAAAATAACACTGGCACAAGCACTGAAGATTGTGTGAGGTGTTGAACAGACATGCTAGAACTTAAAACTTATGCATTTGACAAATTATAGATCTTAACAATGGTGTTAAATGGCAGAATTGTAACAAATATTTGCAATACTGTTCAAAAGTCTGTGGTCGGTTAGATTACTTTTGGAAACTAAATACTTTCGGAAAAAAGTCTCTTATGCTCACCAAGGCTGCATTTATTTGATAAAACCATTGATGCCTAAACTTAATTATCAGCAGCCATTATACCAGTATTCAGTGTCACATGACCCTTCAGAAGTCTTTTTAATATACTGATTTAGTGGTCAAGAAGCTTGTTGTGCAGCTTAATATTTTGTGGTAAATTTTCTTCAGCATTGATTGCTTAAAATATAAATCTTTTGTAAAATTGTAATTGTCTTTACTGTAGCTTTTAATGTATATTTTCTAAAAAAAAAGTATTAATTCCTTACACACACACACACAAAAAACTTACTGACTTCAAAGTTTTGAGCGGGGAGTGTATGTATTTAAATATTTGACCGTGCATGTGACTAACTTGCTTTTTGTGTTCAGGTGCAGCACAATGCACAGGTCGAGCACTCCGAGTTTAACACCATCAATGATGATGAGATGCTAGCAGCTGTGCTGGAGATGAGTCGCCACGACACTAGCCCTGATGACGAGCCAACCAGCAGCCCAGACACAGGGTTTGGAGATGCTGACGGGCAGGACCTGACTCATCATTTGGACCTTCTGGATGGAGAGAAACAGCCTGCAGGTAAACTAGAGTTTTAACTAGTGATTTAACCGATATGTTTTTTTTTTTTTTACAACCGATGCCGATATCTTGGAAAGCAGGGTGGCCGATATAATTTTATTTATTTTAATTCATATTTAAGAAATTTTAAATCATTTGAAAATGGATTAAAAAATAAACGTGTAAAATAAACATACTTATACTCTATATATTTTTCACAAATAAATGAATATTTAATAAAAATATAATTAAAAAGGAAGTAAACACTGTAACCAACAGGGCACTCAGTATTCTGGGAAGTTTGTGTGCATTGGGAATCATATTTTTTCAAATAAAGCCAAGGTAACACTCATTTTACATACAGCACACAGTGAAAATGACATGAATATGACAGTGGGCAAATGCATAAAGGGCAGCATAATTTGAAATCAGTCACGAGTTTAAAGTTTGTCGATCGTTCGTCTCCAGTGAAGCTGAACTCTCCCTCCTGTCCGTATTCAATTCGCACGGACCATAGGACCGACCGTCACAGAACACGCGATCATGCAGGTCACATGCACACTTCACAAGATCTCAACTAGATTCGACTAAGTCTGCAAGGTTTGTGAAATTAAATGTTCATTAGTCATTCAAAGATTTGTTTAAATTATATAAATGCGTATTTGCGGAATGCTGATTGCAAACAAGAAAGTATTATAATGTTTGCCTTTAATAATATTAAAGCAATCGTTATAATACTTTTTTTGTATACATTTTAATTCCTTTGTTTAACAGTTCTATCTGATTATTAGATAGACTTCTATCCGTATTAGACAGAACTGAATGACAACAGCGAACAAGAGGGAGAATGTGAGCACTGTGTGCTCAGGCACTGCTGCAGCTGTTCTTGGTGCCGTCAAAATAAAAGTCCTGCCTCGAACACATCGGCCAAACAGAAAAACTTATCGGCCGATGCCGATATTTGAAAAATTATCGGTCGACCACTAGTTTTAACTAGGTTTCATGCTTATATTCCCAGCCTACAATGTCTAGAGTTGTGTGTGTGTTTATTGTTTGGTTTGTGTCTAGATGCTCTGGAGTCTCTAGATCTGACCATGGATGAGAATAAGGAGAACCAGACGCCTGAAGGTGTGCAGGGAGAGCTGGACTGGGTGCAGCAGTACAGTTTAGACCAGGAGCGAGAGGAACAGGAGCTGCAGCAGGCCCTCGCACAGAGCCTACAGGAACATGTAAGGACCATGATACACATCTTATCCACACTACTGCTACATTCGCTTTAAATAAATCTATCCATTATTTCTCTGTTTTATGAATTTAAAAAAATTGTAATCATCATAATACTTGTGTTGTGGACTTCGATTTTACAATTCTTGATCTTGTGAATTTTTTACCTCGTGTAATTTTGTCAGTCTAAATTCTCCCTCAAATTGCATTTGTGTCTTTGTGTTTATTTGCTGATGAAGCACAGCCAAACTTAGAGGTCATCCTGTTTGAGTTTTTATTTTTGAGTGAATCTCATTGAACCGGTCAAAAACATGTCCAGGTCATATATCACTGCAAAATCAAAAGAACATAATTGTGGTGTGTTTTGAATATGAAACATTTTAAGGACAGTTTTAAAATCTTGATGAATCTATTTGTTCGAGAAGGGGGAAAAAAGAAAAAAAACAAAAAACTTTCTTGGATGTGTTATGGTTATGAGACTTATAGGAGAGTATCTGTTTTACTGTGCCAAAAAAAAAATTTCATTCTTCATTCTGTTCAAGATGTTTTGTATTTTTTTCATATTATTGCCATATTATTATAATCACCATCTTGGTCTTTTAGCACAATCTTCTTAGCAGCTGTACTTTTCCAGTGTTGTTCATCCTTGACGTCAGCACAACTTAACTGATGATGATAATGATTGTTGTACAATGAATATTATCTGTGTTAATTGCACAGGAGGCGAGAGAGATGAGGGAAGATGATGATCTGAAGAGAGCCACTGAGCTCAGTCTGCAAGGTCAGTATGACACACCCAGAACATTGTGTTCTGTGTCACATTATCTTGGTTAATGTGAATGTTTGCGTTGTAGAGTTTAATAACTCTTTGCCGGAGCTGCTGTGCTCTGATGACGACTCTGGAAATGAAGATGGTCTGGATATGGAGTACAGTGAGGCTGAAGCTGAAGAGCTCAAGAAGAATGCTGAGGTGGGTCTGAGACCCTCGGTGCGGTTTGAGAAGTGACCGTTTTCTGGGCATAGTTTTAATGATCGTGTAATGATTTGTTGTTTAGACTGGAGAGCTTCCGAACTCTTTCAGACTCATCAGTGTGGTCAGTCACATCGGCAGCAGCTCATCATCAGGTACTGGTGTCTTTTAGCTCATGTTGTTTTTGCACTGCAGGCCAAGTACAGTTTCATCAGGTGCTCTTCGTCTTTTTCCTCCTATAGGGCATTACATTAGTGATGTGTATGACATGAAGAAACAGTCCTGGCTCACATACAATGATCTGGACGTCTCCCGCACACAGGAGTGCACTGTTCAGAGAGATCGTGACAGGAGTGGATACATCTTTTTTTACATGCACAAGTAAGTCTTTTCTTTCGTGATGCATGTTGAGCCGTGTTGCTGTGTCATGGTAATCCAGGAATGAGTCTATTATCGTTTTATTTATTTTGTGAAGTTCTCTTGTGTGGATAAATACACGTAATCCATGCATATTAGGGCTGAGTAAAAAAAATATTGATTTCTCAATCGATTGATCGATACTCATTTTTATGAAACGGTATCGATTCTTAAATCACTTAAATTGTGGGAAGACGTCAATATAACAGCTTATAACAACTCTACAAAGGAGCATTTTGCTAAATATATGCACCATATAACACATTCATTATAATTTTTACTGTTCTTCAATATTTAATTCGACTGTTTATGACTAAGTTTTTATAAATTTATATTTAAAAAAAAAACATTGGAGTATAAATCTAATTATTACTATTTATATGTAGAAATATATGTAATTGTAAAGTTAGTATTATCATTTTAATATTTTAAAAACATTTTAGTGTTTGTATACAAATCAGTTAATTTGAACCTTTAATATTGCAGGAATGTAGTACCAACTAACTCTCATGTATATTTTACAGCATTAGTTGAGATTTTATTTTTCTTCCTTGAGGAAATTTTTCATGCACTGTTACCTGATATATATCCAAAATAATCTAAATTGAATCTGAATGTAATCAAATCGCAAGCTTGTGCATATTAGTGAACGAGACCCAGTGTTTGTGAGGATGGTGGTGTTGTGATCTGATGAGATGTGTTTGTGTTCAGAGATGTGTTTGAGGAGCTGTCTGAGCTGGAGAAGGCAGGAGGGAACAGTGAAGCCGGTCGCACAGTGCTGCAGCCGCTATAAACACTCTGGCACGCTTCTAACATCCCATCCGGTGGATCCTTCTGCTGACGAACAGCTGAACTGAGCCAGGGGTAAACGCGACTCCCTTCATCAGTACTACTGAAGACCAATCCACACACACATGCACCTACTTTGGGCACTTTTCCTTTTCTATTTCTCTTTCACGTTTCCCATTGCTCCCTGTGAAATACTGTTGCCATATTAAATGCAGACTTGCAGTTCGATGGGTAAATGTTCTAGAAACTCATAGATACTAAATGTTTATGGGGAAAAGCAAAGAAAATAAATAAATGTATAAATATAGAAAGCATTTTGAGTTTCTCAGAAGGTGTAACTTCAACCTCAAGGAAGTTGCTCTTTTGTTTGTTTGTTCGTTCTTTTGTTTAAATATTTTGTTGAAAAGACCCTCTGGTAAACTTTTGCATTAAGAAATATTGAGAGCTTGTTCTCTATCATTTTTTTTTTTTTTTCCCTTTCCCCTCTGCAAATTTTAAATTTCTGATCTATTGCATATAAAAATTTATTCTTGTATATGTTTGGGTGGAATATGGGGTGTCTGTCTTGTTTGATATGCAGCTGAAAATGTGGTGCAATATTTGCTTTGCCAGTTGGCTTTTATATGACCTATAGTGATGAAGAGAGACTTGGAATAGTACTGATTTATATTCAAGGCTTTACTGATGACTGTTTGTCGTTTTATTCTTATTTTATAAACGTTAATCTAACAAGCTCCGTGGTATGGATGTAGCTTGTCTTTTTTTTAAAGATCTCACTTTAAGAATCTTTATGCCTCTTCAACACCTACAGACCTAGTGAAATAATTTAGTTTTTTCTACTCTATAGAGCTTTACAGTGTGAAGTTGCACAGCCATTGTGTAGAATATCTGTCTTCAGAAAGACCTCAAATGAAAAACGCTCACACATCTTTACTGAATATAGGGAGCATCGGATGAGAGTGCTTCACATGAAGTCCGCTAATATTATTTATTTTAGGATCTTGTTCTTTGTCTGATTTGTACTGTACTGTCCTGCTCATTTTCATGTCTTCGGTAACCACTGCATTCATGTTTTCTGTTCTGATCACCCGAGTAGGTTCATGGAAGAGTGGGACTTGTTTGGACATTGTGTGTATGGTGTTCTCTGAAACAGTGGTATAAGCTCTACTTAATTGCTTAGTATTCGGACTTCCTTAAACATTTTAAATAAAATTTATTTAGAAAAAAAAGGAGTTTGTTTCATTTGGCTTTAATTCAGACTTCTCAGTAGTGCGTGTTAGCAGCAAATGTGTTCCCCGACCCATTTACGGCCCAAGTTTTCTTTCAAGAATCGGTCTGGTGTGTATCGTCGCGTGTCCTACGCGCTTCTCTTTGTGAGTGGCTCGAGGTGGCTGCCTGTTAGCCTGTTGAACTCGCTGAGAATGTAACTTTCTTTCTGCTGCATCTGTCAAAAAAAAAAAAATGAAAATAGGCAAACAATTGATAGTCTGAGAGAGAAAACTACTTATAAGAAGATGGGCTATTTGTTACAAAAGGTTCAGTTCAATAGTCCAACTACACAATGCTTTTTTTTCTCACTCTAGCAGTGATTCTCATTTAAAACCTTAACTTACTATATTTTTGCAAGTTGCAATATTTTTAATAGCCCTTGGGTAACAGGTGCACACAATAGAAAAAACAGGACAATTGTCAAATATAATTTAGGTAGAAGGCTATTTTTCATAAATGCCAATTTCCATAGTATTTAATGCCATTTGATAGCATGTACATTTTTTTTTTTATATTGTGGATCTTACTGAATATCGAAAGAGTTGAAAATCACTGCTTTAGTTCTGTTCTCATTTTGTTCCTACAAGCAATTTATATATTTTTCAGCCATTAGTGTGACAGACTAGAGCCAATCCTCTAATGAAATGTAAATGTGTCCTACCTCGTTCCACTCCTCTTCAGTTTCGTGTCTGTATCCCAGTAAGTGGCAGATCCCATGAGCTGTGACCACCTGCGCAACGCCACAAAAAAAGCCATTTGAACAAACCTTTATGAAATTCCTGCCAGGCTACAGATATAAATGTGATGAAACTACACATCTCTCTTACTGTAAGTGCTTCATGAAGATCCTGGGATGTCTCTTTACACTGTTGCATTACATACTCTACACCTAAGAAGATGTCGCCTAAGTTATACTCGTCTCTTTGGAGGGCACATGGGATTTTGCCTGGCCTCAGATCCTTGGAAAATGACAAACTTCAGCCATTATTTTTCCTTTAACTGGTAAGACATGGGTTACTTCAACTGCCACCAAAAGCAGACATGCTCTAGCCACCTGTCAACGGCCAGTGTTTATATATAACACATTTCAGGCCATGTACAAATAGTGTGTATATAGCCAAATAATAAATCAAGCGTGACAGCAGCTGTACCTCATAGTAAGGGAAGGACAGCACATCTGTGGGCTGGTTCTTTTTCCTGTAGATGTGGTTGAAGCGTTGAATCCTGCGGTTGTCCACGCATATGATGCCCATGTCAAACTTCTGGACCCCAAAGATGTGCCTCAGGACCTCCACATCTTTGCGCAGTTTGGCGCGTCTCACGGGAACCACATTCTGCAGATTCCGCAGAACTACACCCATAGTGAAAGTAAAATTAAATACAATAAATAGAACCTAAAATCCACACAACCTGCTGTTTTTTTTTTGTTTTTTTTGTGCGCTTGTCACCTTTCACAAGGTCACTAGGAATGTATAAACGTATTTACGTTGCTGCCTACGGACAAAAAAAAAAACGTCTATACGTATTAAGGAAACTTCTGTGAACATATAACAACACCATTTCGACAAAATTACCCTGGGCCCGACTTCACCCTGGCCATTGATTTGGAAACTGAAAGTGCGCATGCGCCAATCGTTCAGTCGTGTGAACAGGAAGTTGAAAAAAAAGTGTCAAAATAAAAGTTCTGTCATTGTGTTATCAAAAATGTCGAATAGTTCAAATCTTTTCTGAATGATAGCAACTCAACATTTTTATATACATGTGTACAATATGTATACCTGTTTCATTTAACTTCGTATTTATTTCGAAAGCGCAGTGACGTTAACTAGTCACCGGAAGTAGAAACTGAACTTCCGGGATTGGTTGCGCGTTCATATTGGAGGTCACTTTGCTGTAAAATAAAAAGGTAATTATTCTGCTATTTAACACACTTACAAAACATTTACACCGCTTTTCGTGTAAGTTTACTTTAGTTTAAACTAGAGGCAGGATTTATTTTTCTACTGAAAACAGCACCAGAGTCAGTCTCTGCGGCTTAGGTGTCATAAGCTGGTTCGCTTGTGTTGTTTCTGTTTGTATATTAACACCACTGGACAGCCAATTAGTTAAACGAAACCATTTAGGTACAACTAACTGATCCGTTGCAGTCTCAAAATATGCATTTAACCGCCCCTGTACACACAAGCTTTAGCCTACATTTTAACCGTACGTTTTGGGTGACTCTCATTTGAATCGCTTCGTTCATAAGCTCATCAGTGGAGTGATTCAGGTGAGTCGACTCTAATGACTCGAACTTGGCACACTGAAAGAGACACTGCGTAGCTTCATAATTCTACAACTGTTGCATTAATAATGGTGAGGTGTCTTCAACAGCAGTCATGGGTGGGGATCACGGACATGGCAAATTGTCCATGCCAGACTACAAAGTGTGGAAATGGGAAGGAACGCCACTGGAAATGACCCAGCAGAGGCTTGCTCGAAGAGGACTCTGGGATCCCTGGGCTCGGTAAGATCATCGAGTTTCAGATACTTGCTCCTGAATTGTTTGCCTGGAGTCCTCTATAGCATGCACCATGACATTAGTATCTGAATATATAGTGTGCATTTAAATTCTGGCTCACTCCTGTGTATTGCGATTAGAATTATAAAAGTGAGTTAAAGGAATAGTTCACCCAAAAATGAAAATTTGCTTTAAATTTACTCATGCCTCAGGGCTTCCATGATGTAAGTGAGTTTGTTTCTTCATCAGAACAGATTTGGAGAAATTTAGCATTATATCACACTTGCTCACCAATGCAGTGAATGGGTACCGTCAGAATGAGAGTCCAAACTGCTGATAAAAACATCACAAGTAATCCACACCACTCCAGTCCATCAATTAACGTCTTCTGATGTGAAAAGGTGTGTTTATAAGAAACAAATCCATCAAGACGTTTTAAATGTAAAAGCATCACTTCTGTGCTATTTTGACAGAAGCGCTTGCTATGTTGTTGTTATTATTATTATTATTATTATTATTATTATTATTACTGGTCTTATAGGGTAGACGAATATCGAAGTATGATATGAGCAGGGTGCGAATTACGGGGGGTTTGGAGGGGTCTGACCCCCCTAAAGAAAGCTTGACCCCCCTGAAGGACGTCAAAACTAGGTCTGATAGAAAGTAGCCTATGCATAATATGGAGATTTGCTTTTAAAAGATGCATTTCTGTAGCTCTGACTGATTTTAAACTGTAATTCTGGCAGTCCCTGAAATGGATCATCTCTGGGTGAAATACGAGTCCATAATATCACTTCCTCCAGTGAAAATGTCCATCTCCTGTTCTCCTCTCACATCAAAATCCACCCACATATTTGATTAGAACTATTTTAGACTGTTTTCTCTTGTAAACGGTGCTTGATCTGTGCATATTTCTCTCCTCATTCAGACAAGACCCTTTTTCACTGGAGAAAGCAGTATTATGAATAGAGGACTCGTATCTTAGCCAGAAGCAACAGTTAGTGATGGGCGCGTTCGAAACACTGCTTCACGAAGCTTCGAAACATTTGCCAATCTTTTGTTTCGAATCAGTGTTTCGGAGCGCATATCAAACCGGCCAGGTCACGTGATTTTAGCAAACGAAGCTTCGTTACGTCGCACGGTTTCGAAACGTTTTGAAACTCCGATGGTTCACCACTAGGGGGTGTTTATCTCAAAGTGAACCCATGAACCACTTCTGGTTGCCTAGTTAATCATGTGATATGAAATCCCACAAAATTTTACTATTAAAATAATGAATTCGGGGGCCAGATGTTGTGGGTTAAACAAAAGATAACCTCCCTTTAACAAAGATGGCTATATAGTTTAAAAAATGTGTAAAAACATTCAGTACTTTCAACCTACAAATCACATCATATCTTAAAAATAAAAAAAATGAGCTTACCATAGAATTAAATCCACCTCCTTCTTCTGACTGATAACACTACTTTTGCTTGCTGGTTTTACAGAGAGCTCTAATGAAAACACTTAAAGGGGTCATATGATGCTTTTTTAAAGATCGTTATTTTGTGTATTTGGTGTAACAGAATATGTTGACATGCTTTAATGTTCAAAAAACACATTATTTTTCAAATCTTATCTATGTACAATCAGCTTGTAACACTCCAAAGAGAAAGGAAAACTTGAAATCGCATCATATGACCCCTTTAATTTATTAAATTACATAAATCAATTAATTCATTAAATAATTGAGTTCATTGTGTGTTAAGGGTTTGATTATACTTCAATAAAACACATAACACAAGCACTAATATTTAATAGTATTTAAGTGTTTATGTATTTAAAAAATATTGTATTTCTAAAAAAACATTTCCGTTTGTTTTGTAAGTTTGTTCTTGATGATTTTACAACGTTTTTACCAGCAGGTGTCGCCAGCATGTGCGGTTTCAAGTGCTTCGAAACATCGAATCATTTTTTTGAAGCAATTGGTTCAGTTGATTCAATGCTTCGAAAAGCTTCGTTTCTCTCATCACTAGCAACAGTTTTAAAGTAAAAAACAAAACAAAAACATCTCAAGTATTTTTTCTTTCAAACATGCACCGTTTCACTTCACAAGATGTTAGTTGATGGACTGGAGTGGTGTGGATTGCTAGATGTTTTTATCAGCTGTTTGGACTCTCATTCTGACGGCACCCATTCACTGCAGAGGATCCATTGGTGAGCAAGTGATGTAATGCCACATTTCTCTAAATCTGTTCTGATGAAGAAACAAACTCTACAACAGTCTACTTACTACATCTTGGATGACCTGAGGGTGGGTACATTTTCAGCAAATTTTAATTTTGTTTTTGGGGTGAACTATCCCTTTAAATTGAACAGGAATTCTCTTAAAGTGACTTATAGGCCATTGTTTCAGTGCATTCAGTCTTATATTATCCTCAAACCGTCAAATATGTTATAAAATGATGATTAAAATGTTTAATATTTAAAACTCTTCTGTACATTTAATGTTAGCAGTGCTTTATTATTTAATTTTTATAGAACAGGACATTATGAAAGTAAGAAAATGAAGGACTAAAGGATGACAACGTTTGTTTTCGCAGGAATGAGGCGTGGAGATATACGGGCAGCTTTGGCGTCCCAGTTACCTTCCGAGACGTTCTCCTCCGTGGATTTAAGACAGGATTCGCAGCATTTGCAGTGGCACTGGCAGTGGAGTATGCGTTCTTCCCTCCAAAGAAGTCAGAGCACTAATAGCGTGGCTAAAGCTCAGTAGAGCCAGTCGCTGCCGGACTCTGTGTTTGCTGCAGGTTTTAAGCCTGTTGTTGTCTATCCATGAAGACGTTAGCCCATGAAAGGCTTCCTAATACCTGTGCTCATTCATGGTTATGTTTCCTTTCACCATTCTGTAAAATAAATATAAATTAATCGAATTGGGCTGGGTATGTTTATTGGCTATTATAGTCCAACCTTTAGAACTTAATTTAACTTGAAATTACTATTGTAAAATGCTATTCTTTAAATAAGTATAAATACCAGTGATTTGCATGTTACATTTCCTGAATGGGGTGCATTTCCTGAATATGAAGAGATTAACATGAATGCAAATCTAAGATAATATTCTGACTATGACATCCTTAACTTTCTCTCTAATGTACTGTTGTGTGCTTAAAGTGTATGTGTCTTTTTGCTTTGTTGTGCATACTGAGGTACGAATCAAAATGATTGTCTCTGGCATTGCACAGATGCTGCCAATTAGATCGGAAGGTTAATATTTAATTTAATGGGGAACTGTGTGTGTAAAATATCATTAAGGTCAACTTTTAATCTGTGGACTTCTCTTCCAGCTAAACTGAAATAGCTACCAGGAGAGGAACAGGTTACCAGAAGTTAGATGGAGCTTACTTATTAACACTATCTTGCTAGACATTGTTTTACACTTTTTCATATCCAGTAAGTTTTTAGTTGCAGTTTTATGTGATATGAAGTTTAGCTTGTAAAAGGCTGGTTATAGTATTTGTTCTACAGTGAAAATGTTCATAGAATCCTTTTATATAACAGTTTGACCAAGAGAAGTCGGTACATCTTTAAATGTCATCAAACATAACCTTTAAGTATATTGGAACCAAATGCAGGCACATCAGTATAAGCAATGCAATGTCAGATATTTACAGTAATCTAGCATAAGAGGGAGTACGCTACGATGTGCTAGTTAAATATAAGAATATGAAGAGAATATGTGGTTTGTTCACTTTCTCCCCAATTTATATAATCCAACAACAACAACAAAAAAACGCGAATTTGGCCAAATGCCCAAATAAGCACGCATTTGAATTACGTAGTAGAGGAACGTTTTGTTTCACACTTACATTTCGAAGCTGTAAAAGTGTCATTACCGCTATTCATTCGCGAGCAGATGCTCCATTCAGTCCGAAGAACGGCTCTCTTGAGGTAAGGTTTACAGTTTTGTCTTTTAATGCGAGAATATTCGAAGTTCTTGACTTAATCTCCACATAAAACACGTAGCCACATACAGTTTTTTTTAAATCGTAGTTTTAGAATGACATCCACATATAGTAATATTATTTGTAACTATAAGTTTTACGCTGTAAATGCGACTAAAGGTATTGTTAATTTAGCCTAGTAGAACCGACTGTCATCAAAAATAATATAAAAGATAGAAAGCCTTAAATAATCTTTACTAGATGCGATATTTATTTAATAGGATATAGCCTATTTAATAGCCTACGATATAGGATAGTGCTATTTTGACAGAAGCGCTTGCTATGTTGTTGTTATTATTATTATTATTATTATTATGATTATTACTGGTCTTATAGGGTAGACGAATATCGAAGTATGATATGAGCAGGGTGCGAATTACGGGGGGTTTGGAGGGGTCTGACCCCCCTAAAGAAAGCTTGACCCCCCTGAAGGACGTCAAAACTAGGTCTGATAGAAAGTAGCCTATGCATAATATGGAGATTTGCTTTTAAAAGATGCATTTCTGTAGCTCTGACTGATTTTAGACTGTAATTCTGGCAGTCCCTGAAATGGATCATCTCGCTCATTTAAGGACGTGCATTTATTGCTTGGACGAAGCAAGAACACTTTCTTAAACTCATGTGCAGATTCAGTCGAGTAGAAGTTCAACCTCTTTAACTTTATGCTGTTGTACTGAATGAACTATTTGTTAAAATAGCCACAATATTAACAGCAACACTGAAATAAGAGCGCGCGGTTGATCTGTCCGTCAGATGCGCGTTTAGTTGCATGCATTACTAAAAACAAACACCGCTTATTTTCTTTCAGAATCACCATTGGCTGGTCGAAAGAAAAATAGGTTACTTAAAAAAAATTTTTTACTTACAAATGAAGATAAGGTAAAGGTGCAAATAATATCGGGGGAAGAAAAAATATATGGCTCGGCTGTGTTACATTTTAGACAATATTCTCAATATTGTCTGTTTCTGTGCAAGTTCGCCAACGAATCGATTGAGCTAATGATTCAGTGAGCCATTTTTAAACACAAGTCAGCTTTGCTTCTGAATTAATCAGCCGTTTGAACGAATCGGTTGAATGAATGACTGAATGGCTCACTCATTAAAACAGCGATTTGCCGCCACCTACTGACTCTTTTAGTTTTATATAGAGTAGTATATTATAATATACAATTTGTGTTTTTGTATGTTGAATCAAAATATTTCTTTCTTAAACTACGTTTTTTTTTTGCAGTGTCTATTCAGTGCTTTTTAATTTAACACAATAATGAGTTTTAAATTATCTATAATAATGATTTTGATTAATCGGCATATGCTGTACTAATTAATCTACGGTAATTATTTGAGATGAATTTGATTTAAGTAATCGGCACATTGTGTAATTTTTAACATTTTTAAAACATAATACACAATAAAAACAATATGTTTTAAAACACCCTCGATATGAGTCATTTCACGAGTCATGATGGGTGTCATTTCAAGATAAATGAAATAGCCCAACATTTATCCCATACTGAGTCACATCCGTGCAATCTAATTGTGAAAGTATAGGTCTACAGAATAAATGACTTGGCTCACCATTTTAATACAAGGAATGATGCTCTAAAACCCTAAATATTTGTAAATGATCTAAATACTCCCAATTAAGTGTGATATAAAAAGATTCTTCCTTTCATAGTTTTTGGAGCAGAATGTCTGGCCTGTACCACACTATCAGTCAGATCACTGATGAGCTCAGCGCAGATGAATGCAAGCGGATCTCTTACCTGTGCGGCGCTCTTGATATGGACAAGTTCTCTACAGATCCCAGAGGCATGTTACAATCTGTACTGTGCCAAACGAGGATGGATTACATGTTTCTCATGGAGCTCATTCTGAAAATAAAACGATATGATCTGCTGCGACAAGTGCTGAGCACCAACAAGAGCACGGTTGAGGGACTGCTAAAAAATGGCCATTCTGTGTCAGAATACAGGTAATGCTCTCTGATTCCCTCTGGGAATCTCCATTTATGCACCATATGGGGCTCAAGAGAATGTTTTAACCTGGACTTTGTGTTTTCAGAGTACTGATGGCTGACGTTAGTGAGGACATGGACACAGAAGACCTGAAGTCATTGAAATTCTTACTGAGAGGAACTTTACCAAAACATAAACTGGAAAATGCCCAGGTATGACGTCCTGATTCTGAAAGCTGTTGTCTTCATGTGTGGAACTGAAATGTTTCATGTGTGGAACTGAAGTGATTTTTTTTAAACATATATTTGCAGAGTTTTTTAGACATTGCAGTAGAGTTGGAGAAACTCGACCAGCTCTCAAGTGAGAAGATGGATTTGATTGAACAGTGCCTGAGGTCCATCCATAGGGCTGATCTAGCTAAAAAGATCAGTCACTACCAGCAGACAGGTAAGAATTGCCAGCTTTATGCTGTTATTGATGTTTTTGTAGATGCAACCATACAATACACTAAGTATTAGGCCTGTTGTCTCATTCAGAGGAGTTTAGGCTACAGTATATCACTAACATGATACAATCTAAGAAGAAAAAAAAAGTTACAAATGCTGTCTTTGTACCATATTTATCCCTAAAGGGTGCATTTTAGTACCTTAAAGGCACATATCTGTACGTAAAGTGTACCTATTAGTACCTAAATGCTACATATTAGTACCTTTTGAAAAGGTACTGCCCCAGTGAGTTTTTGTATCTTTTTTTTTTTCCATTTTATGATGATGCAATATGACATGTGACATCTGAACAGTATTGATTCAGTTCTGATTCAGTTCCTCTTTCCTACATCTTCTTATTGGTAGTTTTTTTCTGTTGCGTCATCATAAGAAATGCACTTTGTGGTATTTTTATGGGAAACTGAATCAGCCAGTTAAGTTTTATAGGTTTCCTTTTTGAATAACTGAAAACCGCTTTTGCAGTGCTAATGACCAAACAAGGATCTTCGCCTCCAGACAGACGTCAGTTCTGCAGAATGCCATTGGTGAGATTTAATTTGGTTGCTTTGTCTTAGCTTGAACTTAAAATGTTTAATTTTTTAATAATCTTTTCTTCACTCTCACTGTTTGTGTCATTCGCAGCCAAATAGCTCATTTGGTGTCTCAACAGCTTCTTGTAATGTGAGGCTGATTTCCAAATTCTGTGGTGAGTTCATTCAAAAACGGACAGTACGAGGAAATACTCTACCAGGCAAAAGTTTGGGCAAACCTCTCATTGTCTCTCTATATTTATATTCATTGTCTCCCCTCACAATTTCCAGTATTACTAAAGTCATCAAAACTAGAAATAGCACAAATGTAGGTATGGGAATTATGAAGTGACCAGAAATCTTAAAAGTCAGCACACTTGTCACAGATTCACACAGTTTATCGTCACTACACTGTAGAAAAGAAAAAAAAAGATTGTTGACAAATGCAAGCCAACATGATGCAACACTACTATGTTTTGTCAGTTTGGATTTTCATCCACTAAATGTAAAATGCACTAATTTGGCCAATACATTTGTGAAGATAAACTGCAGGTTCTGGGATGAAACAAACCACAAGCATTTTTCTGAAATCCTTTGTTCAGACAATTGTGTTTGACTAGTTGTAAAAAAAAAAAAACGTAGGGAATTTCTATTGTTCTAACATGGATTTTTATGTACTTACAGGTAACTTGAGTTTCTTATTATTTGTGACTCAAACTGAAAACATTTCCTAAATATATATTTAGTCAGGTGTGCCTAACATTTGACTGGTAGAGTGCAGAATGTTCTGTGTAATTATATAAATATTGTTTAACTTCAGTGCATTTGTTGTCTTTTGAGCTGCCATAATTCTTTATACTTATACTAATCCATATTATGAACCATAATAAGTTTATTTATTTGTTTATAATTTTTATTTATTTTTTTAGATAAACCGACAGCACTGAAGAAGGAACTACTTGGCTCTAGCTCCTATTGTCAGGTAATTTTTAATTTTATTTTATTACACACACACACACACACACACACACACACACACACATATATTAAATGAAACATATAATTCATTTTCTTATGAATTAAAAATATGTTCAATATGTATGATATGCTTTAAAGATATACTATATATCCATTCAATACAAGGAGCACTGATGCTCAGCTGGTTCATTATGAAACAGTAGAATTTTTATTAAAACAAAAGGTTTCTTTTCTTTTCTTTCCTCGACCATATGGCTAAAATTACAGTTTTGCATTTAGGATAATATTTTTGTTCTCCTGTTATCCAAGGCAAGCAATAACATTATTTCCTAGTTACACACTGTGAGTGCAGACTCCAAATATAAGTGAAACTGTTATTGTGGGTGAAAATGCCACTGTGATGGATTATTATCAAGTGTTGAACGTGGTCAAAGCAATAATCTATAACAGATCAGTGGGCCAAAACTGACATGTGCTGATTTGATCTCCAGCAGCAGGAGGAAGTGTACAGCATGCTGAGTGATCCCAGAGGAGTGTGTTTAATCATAGACTGTGTCGGCACTGAAGGAGGTGAGAAATCACTGATCTTATGCAGTTTACTCTACTGTTCAAAAGTTTAGGGTCGGAAAGATTTAAATGTCTTTGAAAGAAGATTCTTATGCAAATCAAGGCTGCATTTATTGGATCAAAAATACAGGAAAAACAGTAATATTGTGAAATATTATTACAATTTAAAACAACTGTTTTCTATTTGAATATATTTTGAAATGTAATTTATTCCTGTGATCAAAGCTGAATTTTCAGCATCATTACTCCAGTCTTCAGTGTCACATGATCCTTCAGAGATCACTCTAATCATTTGCTGATCAAGAAACATTTTTATTATTATCAGTGTTAAAAACAGTTGTGTTGCTTAATATTTATGTAGAAACCATGATACGTTTTTTCTGGATTCTTTGATGAACATGAAGTTCCAAAGAACATGAAATAATAATCTTATGTAACAATGTTAAAGTATTTGATTTCACTTTTGATCATTTTAATGCATCCTTGCTGAATAAAAGCATTAATTTCTTTAAAAAAAATCTTACTGACCCCAAACCACTGAATTGTACTGTAAATAACCAATATTAAAGGGGTCATATGATGCTTTTTTAAAGATCATTATTTTGTGTATTTGGTGTAACAGAATATGTTGGTTTTGAGTCTTTAGTCTTTGCAACTTCAGGGATCTTATCTATGCACAAGCAGCTTGTAACACTCCAAAGAGAAAGGAAAACTTGAAATCGCATCATATGACCCCTTTAATGATTCTTTCACTGAGTTTTTAATCTGGTGCTATTTTTCAGTGTGAATTAAATTTTCAGTACAAAAGCACAAAACTTTATCCAAAAGGTACTATTCTATTGTTGTTTCTTTTCCTAGCACAAACTTTTTATTTTTTTTTGTAATGACAAATTTTAGTTTAATCCCCAAAACACAACAGGATGAGCCATGAGCCATTTCCATTTACTGTAGCAATTGTAATGACCAGTAAATTTAATAGCAGACTATTATCTAACCAGAATTTATTTATTCATTTATTTTTAATTGAGTTGAAAATTGGAAGTCATTCGAATGTA
This sequence comes from Sinocyclocheilus anshuiensis, assembly GCF_001515605.1. NCBI lineage: Eukaryota > Metazoa > Chordata > Actinopteri > Cypriniformes > Cyprinidae > Sinocyclocheilus > Sinocyclocheilus anshuiensis. The sequence goes on from NW_015540934.1 coordinate 805,817, forward strand.
AATATCTGTTTGGTGATTAGTACTATTAGTACCACTTAGTTGTGAAAGAAATCACATTACCTTCTGGTAATGGCTTCTCTTTTCCTTACAGATGAGCTCGAGCAAATATTTAAGGCCTTACACTTTCATGTGATCACGCATAAGCTGCTGAGTGTGAGAGACGTGCAGTCCACTCTGAGGGAAGTGGCTCATCAGCAGGGTCACTATAGAGTGTCTGCTTTTGTCTGCTGCATTATCAGCCGAAGCCGCTCATCAGATCTGCTGGCCACTGACTCTCACGGTCCAGGACTGAGCCTGGACACTGTCAGGCGCCTCTTCACCTCAGACTCCTGCCCGGGCCTGGCAGGCAAGCCTAAACTCTTCTTTATCCAGAGCTATGATGTGTCCGAGCCTCAGAGGTGTGCTGGGTGTATGGGGTGTGAAGATGAGGAGGGTGGAGAGCTGGAGACAGACGGGCCTGTGCTCTTATGCCGCGCGAGGACGGTCCCAGTGGACGCGGACATCTTCTGGAGTCACTGCTGGACTAAAGGACAACAGCTGGAGGTGCCAAACCATCAGTCTGTGTATCTGAAAGCCTTGAGATCCTCCTTAACGGAGGGACAGAAAAGGTAAGACTAACACTTTGAATTGTTTAGAATTACACTACCCAGTCAAAAGATTGGAATACTTAATTCTCATGCTCACCAAAACTCCATTTATTTGATCAAAAGTACTTATTTTAAAACAGTTTATTCCTGTTATGTAAAGTTGAATTTTCAGCATCATTACTCCAGTCTTCAGTGTCACATGATCCTTCAGAAATCATTCTAATATGCTGATTTGCTGCTCAAGAAACATTTCTTATCAATGCTAAAAACAGTTTTGCTGTCATACACTAGTTTGGGGTAAGTAAGAGAACAAGGATGCTTTTACGTGATCAAAAGTGACTTTTGAAAATGTTACAAACAATTTTTGATTTAAATAAGTGCTATTCTTTTGAACTTTTATTTCATCAAGAAATCCTAAAAAAATGTGTCCACAAAAATATTAGGCAGCACAACCGTTTAAAACATTGATAATAAGAAATGTTTCTTGAGCAGCAAATCAGCATATTAGAATGATTTCATGTGGATCATGTGACACTGAAGACTGGAGTAATGATGCTGAAAATTCAGGAATAAATTACGTTTTGAAATATATTCAAATAGAAAACAGTTATTTTAAATTTTAATAATATTTCACAATATTAAATGAATGATATTACATAATGATAATTCATTAGAGTTCATAAAAAAAACGTAATTATTCAAAAAAAAAATTTCTGGTAGCATATAGTATGCAGCATAAATTATATCACATATTTCTGAATCTCTATTGGCTATTTTGGACCCAGGGATTGATTGAAACTTTATTTATCTCTATTAAGCTTTATGTAATTTTTACCAATTGCATTTTTATTCTTTTCAGGAGGACTCATTTGGTAGACTTGCACATGGCGGTGAATCGTGCAGTATATGAGCACAATCACAAATCTCCACAATCATCTTACTTTTTAAATCTGAGACACACTCTCAGGAAGAAAGTCTACTTGTATGCAAGAACATTTGATGTTTGAGTAACGATGATCATCACAATGATGTCGACATGAATTGTATCAATTATGAGTTGCAGTGTTTCAGTAAATAAATCTCAGGTTTTGTAATTGTAGTTTCCTATATTGTCCACATGTTGGCAGTGTTGTCCAGTGTTGGCAATGAACTTCACCACTGTGTTAAACTTTTTTCTTTTTTACATTTTAATTTCTTTGAAAAAAAATCTGATTGTCCTTTAAACCAATAATTTACATCATTTAATTGAATTGAATTATTTTTTTTTTAATTGGGAAAAAAAAGTTTGAATGAAAGTCCCAAACAATATTAAACTATTTGAATACTGATAGCTTCTCAGACAGCCTACAGACTGTGTCTACAGTCACAGGAAACTGTATCACACATTATCCAAATTCCATTATAGTCTTCATATTTTTTTAATATTTTATTTTTTTTAAATACAAATATTTATATTTGATATGTATATTTATTGTCATACTGTGTGCTTATGTTTGTCATTCCACGGGTGCCATTTGTATCCCTCCTGAAAATGTGTAACAATGACTTAACAATGAATCAAATAGAAAACAGTTATTTTAAATTTTAATAATATTTCACAATATTAAATGAATGATATTACATAATGATAATTCATTAGAGTTCATAAAAAAAACGTAATTATTCAAAAAAAAAATTTCTGGTAGCATATAGTATGCAGCATAAATTATATCACATATTTCTGAATCTCTATTGGCTATTTTGGACCCAGGGATTGATTGAAACTTTATTTATCTCTATTAAGCTTTATGTAATTTTTACCAATTGCATTTTTATTCTTTTCAGGAGGACTCATTTGGTAGACTTGCACATGGCGGTGAATCGTGCAGTATATGAGCACAATCACAAATCTCCACAATCATCTTACTTTTTAAATCTGAGACACACTCTCAGGAAGAAAGTCTACTTGTATGCAAGAACATTTGATGTTTGAGTAACGATGATCATCACAATGATGTCGACATGAATTGTATCAATTATGAGTTGCAGTGTTTCAGTAAATAAATCTCAGGTTTTGTAATTGTAGTTTCCTATATTGTCCACATGTTGGCAGTGTTGTCCAGTGTTGGCAATGAACTTCACCACTGTGTTAAACTTTTTTCTTTTTTACATTTTAATTTCTTTGAAAAAAAATCTGATTGTCCTTTAAACCAATAATTTACATCATTTAATTGAATTGAATTATTTTTTTTTTAATTGGGAAAAAAAAGTTTGAATGAAAGTCCCAAACAATATTAAACTATTTGAATACTGATAGCTTCTCAGACAGCCTACAGACTGTGTCTACAGTCACAGGAAACTGTATCACACATTATCCAAATTCCATTATAGTCTTCATATTTTTTTAATATTTTATTTTTTTTAAATACAAATATTTATATTTGATATGTATATTTATTGTCATACTGTGTGCTTATGTTTGTCATTCCACGGGTGCCATTTGTATCCCTCCTGAAAATGTGTAACAATGACTTAACAATGAATAACTGACACCAACTTTAAAGTGTTATGTTAGACATGTTGTCTTAACAAAAATCCAGTAACTATATTTTACTTTTTAACTTTTTTATGTCTGTCTATGTATTTCCAACTTCTCCTTGTTATATTAGCAAATATGTGCATTTTAATAGAAATAAAAAAGAAGTCAACCCTGTTACCATCATAACTGACGTTAGTTCTGTTAATAATAATTAAGAAAACAAATCTGTAATGACATTAAGATGCAAACTCCTTAAAGACAAGTATCACTTCTTATGTTGTAAATGTGTCAGTAAGGAATGATCTTTGACTTTCAACCCTGTTACCATGATTTTGCCAGCAGCTGATTACTGAAAAGTGGATATTGTAGAATTAGCAGCGTGTTATTTCTAATAAAACCCATGTGTCATGACCTTGAGCACAACGTATGGCTAAATGAACTAAAACTGTTCACCCTGTTACTTTCAACCATGTTACCATAAACCTACTACTTCTATTAATTCTATTTAAGGGCATAGCTGTATTTATTTATTAAATTGTTTACATTTAGCGTTAAGTTTCACAATGCATGTTTAACAACAGTTGACGTAAATAATACACGTTTTTTTTCTGATAGAACGCTTTAAATCAGAGAGATTCTCTTAAAAGAAATACGTTAAACGGCAAAATACTTAATTATACAAAGGAATGGCCCATTTATTGTTAGTTTAGTAAGTGCAGCGCACTGCCAGTGTGTGTGTGTGTGTGTGAAGACAGCGAGAAACAGAAGGAAGTGAGAGTTCGAGTGCGTCCATTTTAAAACAGCTGTTTTATTTGGAGTCCTGGTGCGACACCAGGGTTTCATCTGGCCAGAATTGTTTTCAATCATTGCTGTATCGCTGACACTAATGAGAAGATGATTTCAGGGCAGTTTCCTGTCGCTGTTACGCTTGTGAAGTGGGAAATGAAAAGGAGAGATCGCAGAGCACTAGCATACTGCTTAGAATTTATAAAATAGTAAACTGAACGCACTCATAAAAATATAGCTTCCAAAAGGCAGTTTTCGCAACAATGCCATAAAAGAACCATGTTTGGTTCCCCAGAGAACCTTTAAGTAAACTCTCCTTAAAAGAACCATTTTCTTAATCTAAAGAACTTTTTTTTTCTGCTATAAAGAACCATAGAAAGGTTCAATA
>NW_015540934.1:810190-819505 GCF_001515605.1 Sinocyclocheilus anshuiensis
GTGTGTGTGTGTGTGTGTGTGTGTGTGTGTGTGTGTGTGTGTGTGTGTGTGTGTGTGTGTGCAGGTGAGACAGGAATCACTGACGCGCTGGATCTGTTCTCGCGCTGTTCCCAGCTGCTCTGCTGCAATGGCGATGGTGGCGCGTTGAGGAGCGGAGTTGGCCGACTTTCCCTTTGTTTTACGAAGAATTCTTCAGTCATGCACGACCATCCAGCGCTAAATCCGGCTTGAAGAAGGGCGTGGATCTTAAATTTGAACATTTGATCTGTGGTCCGAGCGGTTGGGCTGTAAGCAAACAGCAGCCTATATGCAACCGCCCCAAGACGTCTCACATCTGCATGCGATAAGCGACCAGCACCCGCCCGCCCCTCTCCTTCCACCAGCTGATCTGAGCCACAGCAAACCCTCTGGCCGGCGAGGACCTGGAGCTGTCTGACCCAGCTGGATCATTATGCGAGAGCGCAGTTCCACCGGATTACTGATGATAATGCTGGACCCGTCGCCGGCGACCGCGATGACTCTCCCGGCAGAGGTGCGCGAGAAGCTGGCGGAGCTCGAGCTGGAGCTCTCCGAGGGTGAGTCGCTGATTTCCGCGTGCAGCCTTTCCATCTCCATACGACATACCGGGTTTCAGAGATCGGGGTTGCATCAGACTTCCTGAAGGGTTCATGCATTATTGTGGATGCGGGCTGTTAATTACATACACACCTCTTCAAATGCGCTCTGAAATATCTGATCTGTCATCAGTATGTTTTTACTACAGCCCTTCTGTACCTATAATAGCGGTGATGAAGATGATGATAGGTGTAATGCAGGTTCAGTGCTGTGTCAGCAGTGCTTCGGATCAGAAAGACCATTCAATCCCATTAAAAGCAATGCAATACATCAGAGAACCACATGTTGGTTTAATCCAAACAGACTGCTGTTACTTTTGCCAAACAAGCAGAGACATTCTGAGCATCATGCTATTGGTCATGTTGTGTGTGTGTTGAAGGAGCTGGAATAAATGCAAGACTTTTAGATTCATAGTTATGATTTTCAGGTTGTAGAACTAGATGGATTGTTCCAAGCGAACTGCTCAGTATTCAAACTGTGTTATCTGGCTATGGAAATTTCAGCAAGAACAACAGCATGCTTTGCATGTCATGCCCATGCTGCAAATCTTCCCTAAACAGGTCATTTGCTGATAGGAATGTTGATTAAACCTGTATGTTCTCATGTATAGCCCAAGTAATTTTTAACAATACATTGTCACTACCATATTTCATCCTGACATGGTGACATGAGGAAAAGACAAAGATCCATTCTTATTACTTTTTGTATCCCACAAGACCTTAACTTGTAAGGAGCATCTTTAGTTATAAAAAAATCAGATATTAGAGATAAAGCCTTTAATGTAATAACAGATGTGCTGAATTGCAGTGGTCTGGAACCTTTTAAACTGGAGCATGTCTTCTGTGTAAATGCACAGCAGGAAGAGTTCAAACTGAACTAATTAGACCAACCGTGTGCTGCTTTCTTGAGATCTTCCAGCAGATCTATGAGGGAAGGGAATGGCTTAATGGGCCTATGATTTGATGACTGTTATTTTAATGAAATTCATACAATTACAGGGCTGTTTTTAAAATGATCATATTGTCAGAACCAATTATGGGCAGTACTCATCCACATGCTATTAAACCTCTGTTTAAACCTGCTTTGCTCTTTATCGAGATTGTTTATGTATTAATTCAGGGGCATTCATTATAATTATTAGTTCTGCTGAGTAATTTTGTCTTTGTTGAGTATTATTGGAGAGCGGTAACACAATAACCAAAGGATTCAGACGACCTGAGTTTGTTCTTGTGAAGAAAGTTTAAGAATTGTGGGAATATACACTTAGGTTTGGGGTCAGTGAATATTTTATTATTATTATTATTAGAAAAGAACTTAATGGTTTTATTCAGTAAGGGTGACCTAAGCTGATCAAAAGTGACCATAAAGACTTACATTGATACAAAAATTTAACTTTCTATTCATGAAAGAATCCTGGAAAAAAAATGTCAGTTTCCTTTAAATTATTTACAGCATTTTAGACTGATTTCTGAAATCATGTGACACTGAAGACTGGAGTAATGATGCTGAAAATTCAGCTTTGCATCACATGAATACATTTTATTTTGAAATATATTCAAATAGAAAAGCGTTATTTTAAATTGTAATAATATTTCACAATATTACTGTTTTTCACTGTATTTTTGATCAAATAAATGCAGCCTTGATGAGCATAAGATACTTTTTTCAAAAACATGAAAAAAATCTACCTCAAACTTTTGAATGGTAGTTTAAACATGGACAAAGTATTAAGTTAACTGGCAAAAATCTATGAAGTGCTCAAGTTCTGACCCGTATTTCATTTGATTAGCTCTGGGACGGCAACACCAGACCTAGTTTCTTGCATGCTGAGGGAAGTTTCACTGTTGTGGTGTTTTAAAAAGGAGACCGCGAGTCCAAAATAGCAGCAGCTCATACTGCTGACATACTGTGTCACCGCTGACATCTCTCACTTCATTCCAATACCACAAATTTCCCAGTACTGCTTCCCAAAAAGTCTACATTTGTAAATTCAATATTTGCATTGTTAAAAATGTAGCATATAACACAAGCGAACAACACAAATAAACACAGCAGGGTCGCAGAAAACAGCCGAACCCCTGTCCGCTTCCTGTTTGCGTGTGCATAACTTCCTGTCCTGCACACTGTCTGATAGCCATTGTTTTCCTTTATCCTTTAATTGCTGACGTCACCAGGCCCAACTCAACAAGACCCTCAGAATGATTTTACGCAGCGGGCTTCTGAAGAGGGTTTTAAAAGTGATTTGATATTTTCTGAATTCAGTTTATTCCCCTGAAGGTTGACTCTGAATTTAAACAGGTTGAGTTTGTGTTGCAATACTGCATCATGTGCTACAAATAGTTCTCAACATGTTAGCTCAAAAGAACAGCAGAGCGATGTTAGACTGAGGGATTTTTTTCAAGGACGCTGCTTTAATGTTATTCTTGGTTGGAGATCTTGATGGAGAATCACACTTCAAACTGCATTGCAGTTCAGGACTTGGTTAATCTGGCCCTGAGAAACCAGTCCTGAGGCTGTTTCTCTAGTCTTTTTGAGGTTTAAAAATCCATTTATCTAGTCCCGCTAATGATTTTGGATGATCATGCAGGTGGATGAAGAAGTCATGTCAATTAGCACTGCATTGTTAGCTAAGTTCAGCTGTAGATGTGTAAGTCTCACGGGAGGCTTCATGTTCCTGAGCTGAGTGGAACAGACAGGCGTATGAATAACTTTAGTCTAAATCATTCACTTGTTTAACTGAACTGTTTTGCAGTCTATGAGCAGTAATGGAATGCAGTCTATGTGATAGCAGTTTGAGTAGCACAAATGTTTGAATCAGTCCAAGTCATCTGTTGAATTGTGGCCGAGAGATTTTGTAGGAATGTCATATACTGTATGTTCAATATATATTTTTTAATTTATCATTATCAATTGACATCAGACATATATACTGTGTGTGTGAGTGTATATATATATATAAGTTTGTTAAAACTGGATATTTAATTGTGCATGCTTCTTGCTTCTTTCCCATATATTTACACTTAGAATACTTTTGTTCACTTGAACGACTTTAAAAATGTATAATGTAAAAATAATTAATACTAATTTTAAAAATGCTGTTAAATGTAATCTTTAGCAAATCTCAAAATAAATATCCATTTGTCAAACTGTACATTATAATGTTTTGATGCCTAAATTCACAATTAAAAGCAATGTTTTATAGTTATATTTTTAATTTATTTAGACAAAATAGTATATAATTTTAATATCTGCTGTAACAAATGTTTGCTGGCTGTAACATGAATGAATTGTCCAGAATCTTAATATCTGTGCATCCCTAAATTGGTGAACTTGCTCTTACATTGCTCAGACACACACTGCCCTCAAACTCATGCCATTGGCTGAGTTCGAAGTTTAATATAGAGTGAAACTTTTGGGTTCCGTAAGTAAAAATCCCATTTTTAACGCTAACAATAAAAACTTTAGAGGCAAACCTACTTGTGAGCTACAATGTTGTTAATCAGTGGTATATGCTTTTGTTAAAGTCATCAGCCTGAATTATTTCAACCTATTCTTTTTTTATAATTATGTTTAACAGCAGAATTTCTGGTGAAAAATCACTTTACCCATGATTCAGCAAAGAAATCTCCACCAATTAGAGAATTGTGACAAGTAAAATGTGCCAAAAGAACCGCCCAATCCCATGATGCACTGTGAATGATGTAATAGAGTTTCCCTACACTCTCAAACTATATTTAGCGTATTTTGCAGTAAACTTACAATACATTTTTATTTACGTCATTTACAATGCTGTATCAGCTTGTAGTTCTTTCCCTTGTTAAACAGTCATCGTCTTTTTGTCAGATTTTCAAATACATTTTTTGCCTTTTTCAAAGTTTCTAATGTTGTGATTCACCTCATAGCTGGTTCCTTTGGCTTATGTCTTATAACTTTTTAACAAAGACTTTTTAAAAAATCTTTTAATCCCCACTGAAAAGGTGTTCAGATGCTGTTGCGCTCTATAGTGATATCCTGAAGACCAGCAGCTGGAGTTTGTGTTTGGTTTCTCCTTCAATGAAATGCACCGATATTTGAGAATGTTTTGTGGGTATTGCTAAATGAGATATTAATTGCAGTCTCCATACACATCTAGAACCAGCCTTTAGTTGTCCAATTTTAGCATAGTTTCCAAAAAATTACAACTTCCCTGACACTTTTTTCCCCCCACAAGAGACAGGTGTGATTTCAAGACACCTCTTTCAGTGAAATCCAGACATTTAATGTGTGGTATTCCTAAGAATTGCTTCAAGTCAGAAATGAGTAGATATAATTGTTGAAGGGGCTCATCTTAGTGACCCAAGCTTCAATGGGTGCTTGCACCTCGAGAAGTTACATATCATGGCCTGACATTCTCATAGGGTTTTCATGGGAAAGGTGTAAGGTGTAAGGCTTTGATCAGGGAGCCATCCAGACATGCCGAACTGTTTATCTGGATATGGATGAGCATTGGAGAGATGGGGCATAAAAGAATGCAAGAAGACAAACAGTGTACATTAACTCCTGCGGCGAGGCCCTGCTCGTCCAGATAATTCATTCCCTCTCTCATTTCTGATATTTCTTCACTTTTCTTCATCGCTCACCATTACCGCGTGAAGTAGGGGTGCTGAGGGTGCTGCAGCACCCCCTGGCGTGTAGCCCAAGAAAAAATGGGGCTCTGGGGGGGCGGTGTTAAAAATAAATAAATGAAAATTTTGTAACAAAAAATAAATAAAACAAATTTTATTAATTTGTATATTCATTAAAATCAATAGAAAAAATAGCCTAAGCCTACAGTGACAATAAGCAACAGTAAAACATGAATTAAAGTTTAATCAAATTGATTGTGAAAGTCGTTTCAACTTAAACTGACTTAGAAAGTCGTTTGTTGCCATGACTTTTTGATCATATTATTTACCTGTAACCTGTAACATGTCTGTGTAAATCAAGAATTAACGACCATTTCTACAGCCATTGCAAAGATACAAACGAGAAAGGCCGAGAGGGTCTATTACCTCAGCAGCAACCAATAATAATAACAATCTCGCATTCTCGCTTCTACAGCACTTATTTTGATATTTAACGTTAGATCTTTCATATTCTTGGAACAAAATTAATGCTTAAGGTTGATTCAGTATTACTCTTAATGAAAAAAAAAAATCCCACACACAACATCAGCAATACTACAATGACAAAGTAGCTTATATTAAACATAACACTTTTATTAACAGAACGAATAAGACATACCCGCGTTGTAACAAATAAATAAAAGGTTTTTGGATTTTCCCCTTACTTCAAACTCAGCCCCCCCTGTTCAAAATGCGTTCCCGCGGCTATGTCGCTCACACCTCTCCAGTTTGTAGCAATGCCTCAAAACACATTATAGCAAACATCTGTATAGTATTGCTCAGTGTCTGAAAGTGAAGGAGAGGATGTAGTCTAGTCTGACAACAGTCATATGTCAAGTCATGTGATGTATTTGAAGCAACTGGGTGGAGCTCAGCATTATAGGATTGCAGGTCTTGGTTTATCCATCGCTAGTTCTTCCTTCTCATGTGGTCAGTCAGGCGACTGCAGACTTGTTGTGTTTTCTGCAGAATGAGAGGCATCTGGTGTAATGGTTCAAATGGTTGTGGTCAGTATTGGCTTGGTTTTGTATATCACTATTATGGTGCACCTATTAGATTCATTTGAGGCTGAATTTGTGCATTACTGACCCTGTAGAGATTCTTAGGTAACACTTTAGCATAGGAAACACTATTAACTAGTTGCTTATTAGCATGCACACATTATTAGCTGTACTTCTAAAGCATATATTAATACCTTATTCTGCCTGACCATATTCTAGATCACATAACTACTACAACAACTACCTTACTTAATATCAGTAAGCTGCAAATTAGGAGTTTACTGAGGGAAAACTCTTAGTTAATAGTAAATATGTGTTCCCTAATTTAAAGTGTTATCGATTTTCTTTTTTAATCACACATTTTCAAGAATATAGGTTTTGTTTAGGTTAGCAATGCAAATCACAAATAATTGATTTAGGATGCATGATAAACCTCAGACAGAATACATCCATGCATGGTACCAAATGTGAATGCTGAAACTTTTTTTTTTTTTTTGGCAGGAAACATTTTCCCCTAGTCTATATAAATGTTTGTAATTGCTGGTTTGAGTGTTTGTTAATCTTTCTTTGTCCCTGGCCAACAACGTCAAAGTCATATTCCCATCTTGTTGCCATATTTGTGGTCTGACCAAGTGTGTTTTGTATTCAGTGGGTTTCTTCCAGGAACACAGCACTGAGTAAGAAGTGTGGGACTGTGATGAGACTGTACAGCACTAACTCTTCATTTAATCACTGGCTCTGAATGTGTCTTACTCCAGGGTTTCTGCGTTTGAGGGGGTTTCTGCAGTCTTTTGATGGAGCTTTCATTAGCGTGAGGCCAGGAAAGAAGTAAGAGTTTGTCTGGAGGTTTCCTCAGGCAGATAGTGAGGTTGAATTAAGACATGTAAAACCACTGTGAAACACCATACTGAGAATGACAGTCTAGGGTTCAAGCAGAGGCGGCCGAGCTCAATGAGACAAGAGACTTTACTTTGAAACTGTTTTCGCTCAGAATTTGCTAGTAAATTTCACAAACAGTTAAGAAACTGTGAGAATTAAACATGGAATTTTGAAGTAGAAAGACTGAAATAGTATTTTCTTGTAAAACATACTCCAATAATCTCCAATAATTTTTTATTTACAACTTCGAAAAATAATCGTTTTTCACAGCGTATGTTGTCTGTTATTGCTGTGGGAAATAAAACTTGATAAAAGACCATCAAATACTCAACTTTTATACTAGTCAACACACAATATTGCACTTGGTAGAGGTTAAATTTGTTTCCCTAAATTTGGTTTGTGAATTCCAAGTTTGATTTCATGGACTCTTTGAGGTTGGCAGTGCACCTAAGGGGAACTTTCTTCCCTGTATTCCAGTCAGATTACTGGATTGGGATGAAAAGGTCAGGTCATTCTTGGACTGCTCTTGTCTGCAACATTTCCGCAGCGTGTAATCATAGCACACGGGTGGGCTGGATCTTCAGAAACACACCCACTCCAGCGCAACTCTTGGAATGTGCCATTTTTGGAAGGTACCTATAAAGATATGTATTTATATTAAAGTGAATAGAGCTACATGCATTACAGGAAAATGCTTTGGGAAACAAGAAACAATTTATTTTGTAGGAATTTTCTATCAATCACAATTTGTATATAATATATTGTATATATATATACACACATACAGTATATACTGTATTAGAATTGAGTGAATTGAGTTGAAATGTCATTTAGGTTTGGAATGTTTTGGTAAGATTCCTGTGATTGTTACTGCATTCCATTCATAGTCAGTTATGGGATATTTGGTAACACTTTAGTGTAAGGTCTTATTTGTTAACAATAGTAACTACATTACTTTTTTGTCATTATTGGAGTGCATTTTACAAGAAAATCAAGCGTAAGCGTTAGTTCTGGCAGGTCACGTTAGTCAAGCTCGCATCAGCTGACTCTCAGCTGATCCCCATCAACCTATGGGAATACAACACCTATCTAAGCATTCGTATATAAGGTCCCTCAGTGTTATCAGCAGTTTTCGCATTGCTCAATAGCTAATTACCCTCCTCCATCCCCAACTCCTCCTCTGTCAGTCAGGATTCAGCCTTCTGATTCTCCTTTGAATCAGACTAATTCTAAAATGTGTACATAAAATGATTGAACTTAACAATATCTGCAATACATTTATGTTGGTTCTGTTCTGTTTACCCTGGGGGGTTATCACTGCTCTCATCCTTGCTAGGCTGCATGGATGCGCAGGGAGTTCTTGCACAGAACCATACCGCCAATCCAAACTGTATACTAATTGTCAATCATCTTTGACGATAGTGGTCCTGACAGAAATACTATTTCGGTCTTTCTACTTCAAAATGTTTAATTTGTTTAGTTCATGTTTAATTCAATGCTTTACTTGCTGTATCTGTGCCATTTTTACTAAATTACTGTCAGTTTGTGAGTTTCAAACTTAAACGGTTTCAAAGTAATTCCTTTCAATTTTCTTTCAGTGTAGTTAACATGAACGTACAACTTTATTAATCTTATTATTAATGTAAACATTTACTAATACATTTCCACAATCAAAAGTTGCCAACATGAGCAAACAAAGAACACATGTGTAGTTATTAACTAAGATTAAAATGAATACTGTAAAAATATATTGCCAATTTTCCGCTACTACATGATAACCAAAGTGTTACCGGATATTTCTACTCAATAGCTCTGATTTCCATCAATAAAGCTGTTGAATGATGCTTGGAAGATGATATTTAGAGAAGTGATAGCGTTTGTTTTGCAGGTGTATGATTAGCAAAAAAGATAATTTCCCCTGCGTATGTTTGTAAACATGTTTTATCATGCAGTGTATGAACTCTGACACATTATAATGTGTTTAAAAAGTGAATGTATTATCTTTGGCACCCATCTCTTTAATAATAATTATTAATCACTCTTAAAGGCAGGGGTGCCCAAACTCTGCAGGACACCGGCCCTGCAGGACCGAGTTTGGGCACCCCTGCTTAAAGGGTTAGTTCACCCAAAAATGAAAATTAGGCTGCGTTTTACTCACCCCCGAGGCATCCTAGGTG
>NW_015540934.1:819780-822930 GCF_001515605.1 Sinocyclocheilus anshuiensis
AAATATCCATATTCAAAACGTAATAATCACTTTAATTTAGCTTGCGCTCACTGTTGTACACAGAAGCAGTTCCGAGAGCTTGACGTATGAGGTCAGTGTTGCGCATGCGTCGGTGAGTCTCGTGAAAACCAACGTTTGTTAACAGGAGCAAAGGAAGCAAAGTTTCCTTACTTTAGCAAAGGAAAACCAGTCTCCTCTTGGCTTATATCAAAATCCTCCGACATTCTTCTTTACAAATCCTAGTTTTGTACTTCTAATTCTTGACCGTTGTTTTGTTTTGATCTCTCCCCTGCGTTTCCGCGTGCGTCACTTCTGACCGGCGCATGTGCAGCGCTGACCTCATACGTAATTTCCCCGGAACTGCTTCTGTTTACAACAGTGAGCGCAAGCTAGATTCAAGTGATTATTACGTTTTGAATATGGATATTTTTCTTACAAAAACGCATTGATTCGCTACAGAAGGCCTTTGTTCACCCCCCGGAGCCGTGTGAGACACTTTTTTTTTTTATGGAAGGGCGATTTTTATTTAAGTTCTTTTGGACTGAAGCCTAATGCACAGCCTAATTTTCATTTTTCGGTGAACTAACCCTTTAAACATCCAAATGCTCAAATTAAAAATTCTAAAGTGTTTGTATGATTGACTAGCATTAAATTGTTTCCTAGATTTCTAAACTTAAACCATGTGCCGACCGCCGGAGGGAAAAGAAAGCTTGTCCTTGGCTTCTGACTTGCACCCAAACAATATCCCAGCTATATAAACTTTAATGTGCTGGCTTTAGCCAAGAACTCATGCGAGATACGCAAGGCTTTTGCCTGAGGCTGTGGAGAATAGATTTTCTGAGGGGGTAATACATTTTTTAAGCTTGTGCCAGAAAGCATGGGAAGGCTTCAGAGTGTTATGCCGTACACTGTGCTTTCTGGGTTTGTTGTTTTATGGGCCATGTTCTGTTTGTTGAAACGAGTCTCTTCTCTTTCAAAGGCTCAAGCATCCTGCCGCATACCCTGCTAGGTCACGGGCGGCTTGCGGTTTTTGTAGGTTTCTTTCATTGATGTTTATTTTTTGCCTAACTTATTTCGTTTCATGCTATACGATTAAATATATATCACTAATTAATGAACTGCACTATAGGAAAGCAATATGTTATTGCTGCTTTGGGTTTATTTGACTTATGATAAGCCCACTACATCACATTTCAAGCTATCGCACATACTGTTCTTTTTGCTTTTTTGGGCTAGTCATGTTTTATTTAACAATGTTTCTGTTAGCACAGTCTACAGCTCAGGCTAATGGAGTCACTCAGCACTTTTAGAGGGGCACTGATCTCTTTCTAAAAGCCTTTTGTTTGGACAGTTACCAAATGGATTTTGGTGGTTTATTACCTTTTTCACATCACTTGCAGCTACATAACATCCTTATGTTAGCAAACATCCCATTTAGATGAATATGTTAATATGTGCCGTGTGCTTTCCTCGTAATATCAAAATAAACATACGACAGAAAAGGCAGTGGTGAGAAAACAGCAGTTAAGAAAGTATCTGATCATAGTGATATGGATATGTTTGCACCAGATGAGCAGTTCTGGGCTCCAGTCAAGTTACGTCTTGTTTAATTATACAACTCTTTATACAGTAGATTTGAAATATTTTTTGCAGTATTAAACATGAAAAGTGTCAGTGTCACTTCCAGCTGAGATTACAACTTCAGTTTCTACTATAAAGCAGTTCTCCAGTGTGTTCATTTTTTTACTCGCGGATGTCTGATTTTGAAGACAGAAGACTTCAGTGTCACTGAAGGCGGAGCCCCAGAGCCACACCTACCTATTACATCATTGCTATGGACCGACGGTAGTTTGAAGGCGCTTAATAGTCGGAGTCAACCATTCTAGAAAGTTTGCTTTGGCAAGCTGTTTCAAACTCTGAAACACTACTTTGTTTTAGCTTGATTTTGTTCGAAGATGTCACACCAGTTTGTTCTCTGATTTCGCTTGAATATAGCAGGGCCTTTACATTAGCATGTTGCTAAGCTACAACTCAATACTTGAAATCCTCCATATGTACAAAAAATCCTCAATATTTTTATGCAATTAATTCTAAACTTAACACAAATAAAGTGTGGACACATTAGCGGCAAAGAAGGTCCACATTTCCATTATCACTAGTGTAGTGATGCATGAAGCAAAGCTTACTTAGAGGCCAATTTCAGCCTAAGCAGTCAACGTGGTTGAATTTGCATGTTTAAATCTGAACAAACTTGAATCTGATGCAGAATCCACATGTGGAAATGTTTTGCCTCATGTGTCCCTCACGCAAAATTACAGATCACGGGATTACTATTGTGATGACTACATTTTGCCTGCGGAATTTCACTATACAAAGGTAAATGTGAGCGCATCATTACCCTGGATGTTTTATTTATACTTCAAGCCCAAAATCTTTTTTACCTTTCATAATGTTGGTTGCACTTTGGTAACTTTGCGGGTAGGGATGTAACGATTACCGGTTTGACTATAAATCGCGATAAAATACCCCACGGTTAGTATTACCATTTCATATTTTAATTATCACTATAACCGTATTCGATTACCGTGATTTGAACAACTGAGGATAAATAAATACTGTACTGCACAGGGCTCCAGTGTGCGACCAAATGGGCGCATTTTGAGATAATTTTTTCTGCCGGTGAGACAAAATTTTGTGCGCGGTCGCACTGGCGCGACCACCGCATTGTTTAACTCGTAAGCGCTGCATTTCTGTTGCATGTGAGAAACATCAAACGAAACTGAAAGCATAACGAAACCGCGCGACTCGTTTGAGCTGCGCAGCGCTTCGAGTGTAGAGCCTGGTTTATACTTGCCGCGTCAGCACGAGAGCGAAGTTGCGTGCAGCAAAAATGACGTGAATATTGAGTAAACGATGGATGGGTTTCATGTTAAAGTAAAGTAAAAGGCCGCTTCTTAAACCAAAGGTGAACATGTTGGTATTCTTGTGGGACAAAAACATGCAAGCACTGTCACCGACAGCAAGTTTAGTTTTACTTTTCTTTTTGTTTTCATCTTTGCTGTTTACCTCACATTTTGCTATGGAGGCTCTCTTTTTTATTTATTTGATTCCTCAGTGTTTGCTAAACGTTCTGTAATTTATTAGTCGGTA
>NW_015540934.1:823332-834704 GCF_001515605.1 Sinocyclocheilus anshuiensis
GTTATAATTTCTTTTGAAGTTTTGATTTCTGCATTATCTATGTGAATATTAAAATCCCCTGCAATAGCAAAACAGTCAAACTCTGAGGAAATCATTGATAGCATTTCTGTGAACTCTTCAACAAAGGCTGGAGAGTATTTTGGAGGCCTGTAAATAATGATAAACAGAATGCGTGGAGCACCTTTCAACACAATCCCTAGATATTCAAAAGACAAGTACTGACCAAATGACACCTGCTTGCATTGATAGACATCTTTAAATAGAGCAGCTACACCTCCACCTCTCCTAACAGTCCTGCAAACACTCATGAAAGTAAAGTTAGGAGGGGCTGTTTCATTGAGGACCGTTGCAGACCGTTTTAGTTTTAAAGACTTAGTTTTTCTACACTCTAAAAAATGCTGGGTTATTTCAACCCAACTTTGGGTCAAATTTGGACTAACCCAACTTTTGGGTTAAAAATGTAATGTAAAAATTTAACCCAACGGTTGGGTTAGTCCATATTTCACCCAAAGTTGGGTTGAAACAACCCAGCATTTTTTCAGTTTCAGTTTTTTTATGAACATTTTGTAGTATTGAATACAATATATAAAGTATATAAAAAAATTATCTTTTGGAACAGAGCTAGTGTGTGTGTGTGTGTGTCACTTCTGTATATTAATTATCAGTCATCTCTTTAACTCTTTAACAAATATTCTCTGGCTTGCTTGTGTTTTTATCATACAGCCGCTCTCTCAGGAGGTATTCAGTGTTTTCAGAGCTCTTGAAGAAGGACTGAGGCGGTGTGTTTTGTAGTGGATTGATTTATTGCTGGCAGTAGCCCTGGCAGTGTGATTGAAAGCCCACGAGCAGATTGCTAGTGTGCATTTTAATTTCTCTCCGAGGATCCTGTGCTGGCTTTCAGCTAACTGCTACTGTCAAATCACAGAGGTCTAGGGTGAGATTGAACAAGTGTTTTAATAATCAATTCCTTTGATCCCAAGACTACATACAACATGTTAAACTACATAAAACATGTTTTTGCCAAGATCCCAATGTGAAAAATAAAGATGGATGGCTTTTCCTCTATAAAGCTTCACAGTCACACTCAAAGATTCAAGAATCTTTTATAGTAAATCTCATGAAAACATGTCCAGGTCATATTTCAACTCCAGAGAATAGAAAATAATATATTGCATTAAAGAATGCAGCCTTTTAAAAAATCTGTCTGTCTATCTATTAGGGCTGGACGATATGGCCAAAATTTATATCACGATATATTTCTTAATTTCGGTCAATACGATATAATTCCGATATCGATATGAACACTATTAAAAAAATCACACAGCACAATGCCACAGATGTCGCAAGTTTTGAGGGAGCGTGCAATTGGCATGCTGACTGCAGGAATGTCCATGAGAGCTATCTATCTATCTATCTATCTATCTATCTAACGATCTATCTATCATTGTAATATTTTCACATTTTTACAAGAACATTTTATCTCCAAATTCTCATTATACCTTCCAGTTTTACTGTTGAGATTTTTCACATTATTCTATGCAATAATTCACATTTAAAATCTCAACAGTCAAAACCATAATTTGTACTGTATTATGTTTACATAAAGGCATTTTTTTTGCACTCATAAAATAATATCATAACGCAAAGCAAAGCTCTTTAGTCAAAATAAGCATTTTATTATTTTTTTTACCAAAATATAATCTATAAATGTTCTTGCTAGGTTTCGTGAAATTCACCCTTAAATGTTCCAGGTGTGTTTTGATTTTTGAGGCTGTGTGATAGTAATAAAGCTCTGTATAAATGCTGTTTCTCAGAGGCACAGAGAGCGTGTGAAAGCACATGTATTGTCGGGTGCTGCTGTACCTGCTGTGTTTACGTCAGTGGCTGTGCCACGGGGAAATGTGCGGCATTTGATCTCAGCAGAGGCAGACACCAGTGATTGTCCACTGTCCAGAACCCCTCGCTGCCTCCATCTGTCTGCTTTAGCTAGGTACAGAAATCACATGGGGAACTCTGATTGGCCCACAGAACACCAATCACATCCTAAACCAGCCTGCAGCTGAGGATTCTGTAAACCCCACTGAGAACCAGAGCAACAGAGACCAAATTCAATTTAACAGGTGTAACAGAGGAACAAAATGCATATGTTAAACTTAACTTAAAATACTCAAATTTGTTATAGTTAAATGTATGAAGCTTAAACTTTGATTTAATGTCAATCAAAAATATTTCTTATCTTAAGTAAAAGGGCTAGTTATTAACGAAGACCATATACTTAATCAATATATTTTCTTTCGACACAAGCCGAAATGTCAATATAATATAACTTTTTTTAGTCTTTTTGCAACTTAATTTCACTATAAATGATAGAAAGATAAATTACTGTGAGATAAACTAATAACATTTTGTGGTTTAATTTAGTTTACTTACTATAAGATGGCAATATTGTCTTTCTTCTAATGTCTTTTTTTATATTATATATAATATTTTCTGTTATTAAAAAAAGTAAAACAGCATGTTTTCTGCACATCAGCAATCTGGTGTAAAGCAAAAATACTTAAACAAAATTGTTTCTTTTATTTTTGTTCTACAGGGAGTGTTATTTGCTTTTAGCCAAACTGAATGAAGCAAGTTTAAAACAGAATCCATTATTTTTGATTAAAACAGTATAAAAATGCACTTTAAATAAATACATTCATTTAACTTTTTTTTTTTAGTAAAGGATGTAGCATGGCAACTCTTTTTTTCATGTTGTTGCTGCCTTTTGTAACACACACGTAATCTGCACACTTTTTATATTTCATGCATGCATTGTAACACTTAATAATAGCTGAAAGCATCCCATAGAATGGTAAAATCAGATCTTAATACACTATAAAAGTGGTATCTTACAAGTGTTGCCTTACCTGATCTAAAAAAAAAAGAATATATATATATTACAACAAGAAACACTTTTTTTTTCAGAGATTCTCATTAGTTTCTCCTCGACAGCAATGAGATTTTGCTTACATCTCCAATTTCTCAACTTTGCCTTATGAGAACAAAACCTAGGTAATCTCACATCAACAAAGTGATACGGATGGGTCCTAATTGACTGACTAGTGAGTTAGTGAATTAGTCGACCATCATGATCCAATCGTAGTCATCTTTTTGTTTCCAGTGTCTCTCAGTATCCCTTAGTAGCGTTTCATAACTTCTGTCAGATTCACGATTGGGCAATGGGTGGCCCTTCTCAGACTAAAGCCCATGTTTTTTCTGGACAGCAGTCAAGGACACCACGCTTCTCAAGCCAGACCCACGCTTCAATCTGGCCGCTCGGCTCCAGTGTGGCCTGCACTAATCAAGAACACATGATCTGATCCAGTCAACTAAAGACAATCACCTGACATCGGTTTTTTGAGGACAATAAAAACTACATTTGTTTTCAGGAAAAAGCCTGGATTTTTTTGAGAGAAGACATTTGTTATGAACAGCGACACATGACCGTAACCAGATGAACCGTGGAGATGCTTGGGTAAATATTATGCGTAATTGAGGAATGCCCATGTGACTTTGTGTCAGAGGTCAGCGTGGCAGATCCTTCGAGAATTTCACAGATCAATGTGTCCAAAGCCTCTGGAAGTCTATGCTATGGACATATGCTTGATTGATCTGTTTTCCTTCATCTCATTAAAGACGAACAAAGCGTCGCTCCTATAGGATCAAAGTGGCACAGAGGGTTAAAATCGACATGTTTCTTTATAATAGCTGTGTGAGTCTAATCCTGAGCTGGACTGCTGGGATGCATGAAAAATGTCTCCATGTGAGAAATTTCTGGGTGAATGGCCAGCACTCTGCAGGCACAGGGGGCTTTTGTGTCCGAGCTCTTTTCACTGCCACAAAGAAAATCCATTAGAGGTGCAACATGGCTGGACTCAGCAGTGGGATTCTGACTATTTCTGAGGTCTTACTCTCGTCTCATATCTGAGTACATAGTGTCTGACTCTGTGTGTCCTCGGAAGTTTGCCTTGAATTCATAACATTCTCATTCTGATTAATGAGTAAAAACAACTCGCATTTCCAGGCACAAGCCCTGTTATGAGGAGGTCTGATTAGGCATCGGAAATGCTTTGGATTGCTCTTTTCAGCACAATGCAAAGGTACATTTGTGTTGTGTGAACCGGGAAGCCTCTGCTGTTTTTCAATAATTAACCGTCAATTTACATGCCCAGAATTCCTTTAAGACAAATTCTTTCCATGTATGTAGTTGACTCAGACTCTGATATGTAGAAATAAAACCCAATCCCTCGTTTGAAAAACATAATTTTATCCTTATTTGTCTGATTTCGGCTGAAATGGAAAGCGGATGGAAAGCAGTAGTTTCATCCAGAATAACTTTACCATTGTTACAACAGTTTATTGTATAGTTCCATAAATGCCTGAAGGATAATGAAAAATATAATGAAAACCATCATATACAGACAGAATGTTAAAATAAATAAATAAATAAATACACGAGACGAGAACTACCATGATACTGATACTGTTATTAAAATAACTCTGCTTTTAGTATATATATATATAGAGAGAGAGAGAGAGAGAGTTTATTTTTGCATTTTCTGTTTTCATTTTAATTTTTGTAATAGTTTTTAGTAAAAGTTTAAATATGTCTACATAGTCATTATAATTAGTATTATTATTAGCTTTAGTTGTAGTTATTTTATTACATTAAGTTAAACTAAATGAAAATGAGAAATATTGCTTTGGCAACTAATATAACAAACTAATATAAGATACATTTTTAAAAAATATTTTATTTGATTTCAGTTAACGTTTATTTTATTTCAAGTAATGAAAATGTTTTTTTAATGGTTTTATTTTACTATAACGCAACAAAGGCTGAAGTAAAAATAAATTAAAGGTAAATAAAAAACTAATACAAATGAGAAACGCACATAACAAAATTACTGATATCAAAACTAAAATTGAAATGAAAACATTTTTTTATAAAGGTACTTCAAAATATATAATGTTAATTATATTGTATGTATACACACAATTAAAACATCATTTTAATACTTACATTTGTTTACATTTTCCTACAAACAGGCTTCATTATTTAGCAAAATGTTGTTTCTTATTTAAACTTTTCATTTTGGGGTAAAACTC
This sequence comes from Sinocyclocheilus anshuiensis, assembly GCF_001515605.1. Taxonomy (NCBI): domain Eukaryota; kingdom Metazoa; phylum Chordata; class Actinopteri; order Cypriniformes; family Cyprinidae; genus Sinocyclocheilus; species Sinocyclocheilus anshuiensis. Next base: position 828,481 of record NW_015540934.1, read on the forward strand.
ATGCAAGATTATTCTTCAAGATAAATCTTTTTGGTTGGGAAACTCTAAACGGTCATTTGTATCATTTCAATGAAGATGCTACTTGAAAAAACAAACAAAAACAAAACAGGTCAGTATTAGTGTGAGGTTATTCGTGTGTTTCTGTGAGGGTCGGTGAGGTCTATCTCTGAGGGGTTAGACTGGGCGGAGGGCTCACGCTAAACAAATAGGCAGAAAATCCATGGAATGTGTCCCGTCCAATCAGCTCCTTTAGAGAAGCCGGCCAAAGTCCTCTCTTATTAGCACGGCACGAGAGCAGAAGATTGTCTTGCTGTGAACTTTTAAAAGAGCAATGGCAAGTTTTCTTCCTGCAGTGTCCCTGTTTAACAGCGCTTGAAGGAAGGAGGATGAAAGCACAGCCGTGACCTTAGTGCTGTTTGAGTTTGAGGCCAGCGTGCAGAACAGAAAAACTCGGCTTGGCAAAAGCATTGCGCATACCAGAGAGAAATATTGAAAGTTCTTCATCTTCCCTGGAGAGAGTGGAGCCAAATTAGCTGTCCTCAGGATAACGATCCAGACTGTGCTGAAGGATCTGGAATCCCTGGGTGTTGGGATAATGAATGAAGGGATGAAAAAATAGATATGCGTAAAAAAGAGGAGGAGAGAGATAGCAGGTCATATCAGATGATGAGCCAAAAGCTTGCTAAAGTAATTGTGGTCAAAGCCAGTCAGTTTAATAACTGTGAATATTTTATTTATTAAGGCAGCAAGTCCATTTTAGGTTTACTTTAGGACAACATGAACTCAAAATTCACTCTATTTACTAAAAAAGTTTCGAGATCCAATCAAATCCTGATCTCAAATCTCACCCTACTTGATTTCCCACTGAATATTCAGCTTGACGGAATATGTCATATGAGTTAAATGTTGCTTCCTGTCGTTTTTAAAGAGATACTAAAATTTGTTAGGATTCCGATGTTATATGTAGTTTTTTTTTTTACAGAGTTTGTAATCAGAAAATCTTGAATTTATTAATTACAGGCATCTACTGTGTGGATGAGATGTGAGTTTTCCCTCAGCTGTATGTGAATGGGAGCAGGGCATGGAGGACGCTGTGTTTGTTTGTGTGGAGCTGCTGGGCGTTTCAGTGGTTTTTGTAAATGCAGGAGGAATCTCAGGCCTGCAGGCCACAGAAATGAGTGAGAACTGGCCTGTAATCTAATGAGCACACACACACACACACACCCCTCACTGATTCACACTCCACATTGTCCAGTAGAACACTACGAGACAACACAATGTTCTGCTCCAGATCTGGGATACTGGGGAAGAGCGATTTCCCAAAATATGGCTGATTTCCAAAGTGAACAAGAGACATGGTGTTGATGTTTTGCACCCTGAATTTTAAACTTTGGAATGAATCTTAAACCAACATTTTGTACTATAGATATTAATAATAGTTTAAATTGTGCTACTTGTTTTGGAGAGGTGTTCGATTACTTTTCACTCTTTTTACTCTTATATAACCACTAACATTCATTTAAGATTCATTACGGTAATCTTTTTAATTTTAAGATTAATGAATGAATTAATCTAGATAAAGATTAATTTAATAAAGATTAATTTAAGAAATGAAGATTGTCAGACTCCAGATTCACCCGTCAGAGAGTCTCAAGCCTGTAGCATGTGTTCGCCCCAGACGTCCATTACTCTGCCGCATCCATCTGGCAGAGTTTTAACCACTCTAAATTGTACTTTGGTGCTCACATGAGACATACAGGTTCTGATCCCATTTCCTCTCCCAGCCCTGCAATTTGCTGTCTTTCTACTGTCTCTTTAATAATAAGTGGCAAAAACCCCACTCAGACTGAATCGCACCAACTGGAGCCACTGTCTTTTGTGTGATTAGTAGTTTCAGGGTTTTTTCTCACTGTCTCTCTCTGTTTCAGTCTCTATCTCTGCCATTTCCTCCATCAGTATCTCATCCTCTCCTGGCTGTGGTAAGAATGTTGACTGTTGTGGTCGGATACTGTCAGGAGCGGTTAAGTCTGGCTTAAAGAGCCTGATAAAGTGAAGACTGATATCTCTCCACACCTCACACTCGATGGTCCAGTCATATGTGTACATGATATAACTGTATTTGGAATGCTGATTTAAACCCTTTGAAGCATTTCTGCCTCAGTCCTGCTCATTTACCATCGTCTGCATTCACTTCTTGTTCTGCATCTGTCCTTCCTTTAGTCTATTCTGTCCATCATCATCCTTCGTCTGTTCGTCCATCATCTTCCTATCTATCCATCCGTCCGTCCATCCGTCCGTCCATCCGTCCGTCCATCCGTCCGTCCGTCCATCCGTCCATCCATCCGTCCATCCGTCGTCTGTATGTCTGTCTGTCTGTCTGTCTGTCTGTCATTTGTATAAACGTTTTGAGAGTGTTGAGCTAGTTATAGTATGCTCTGCTTCTTCAAACATTTGCAAAACTAACTGTGTGCTTTCTTTGAGGGCTTGGTCATGTAATCAACAAGTGGTTTCAGTGTGTGTATGCTTTATGCTGAGTTCTCTTGAGGTTAGCACATGCTTTTCCAAGTTAAATCCAAAACGCTGAGTATTTGCAGCGTTCCTCAATGCTGTATATAAGAGACAGTTCTGGAAGCAAACAGCTCTCCAGTCCTGTCAGAGCCCCCCCAACTGCTCTACCTTTCACGGATGGCGGTCTCTGGCTGAGCCGGAGAAGATTTGTTGTGCTGCGTGAGGGGAGCCCAGAACGCTGAAAGCGTGCCTGATGGGCCTGCAGCCAAAACACAGGGTCACACCGTGTTACAGGAGGACAGGCTCACCTCTGCAGCCCTCCTCTCCTTTTCTCTCTCTCAGCAACAGCTGCTGCAATAGAGAAAACAGCCCGTGAAAGGCCTCCCTGCACCACCAAACTGCCCTAGTGCATTCTGGGAAATTTAGACATCTGCTTAGTTATTCATCCCCAGGTCTTTACCATATAGGGTATATATATATATCTCACTCTCAGATCTGAAATCTCAGGGTAGGCGCAGAGAGAGAGAGAGAGAGAGGTGTGTTCGTACAGCTCCCACAGCTGTTACTCTCTCTCCAGAGTGTAAAAAAGTCTTAGAGGAAGGTTTTGAAAGAACAGGGTTTCTTTAGACCCCCCCCCCAGCATCTTTCCTTTAAAAGAAAAACACAAAACATGAGAAAAAACAACATCGGACAAGTAAATCTCGTGGTCTCGCGAATCCAGTTGCTTCGCTTCTGCGATGCTCCTGGTGTGAGTTGGCACCTTGTGGAGGACGGAACAAAACCTAAGTCGGAGCCGTAATGTGCCGCAGATGTGTGCAGTGTAAACAAGGGGCTAGCTTAGCTTCATGCTAAAGCCAAATTCTGTTGAAATTAGTTGTGAGTCAAGTTTTATTTTGTGCACTTCAGATGAGTTCAGTTTCAGTTCAGTCGATTATGATGTTCCATTTAGGTTGATTGCTGCCATAAGACGCGGTTGCATTAGAGAAATTTCGACAAAATCGGTCCACAGCTTACACAAAAATCACTTTTAAACCAGAAATCACTTTTTGCTTAGTACACACAACTGGAACAGAGCTGTTGTATTTTGGATGCTTTTGTCCTCACCAGGCTGCACAACCAGCTTAACCAGCAGAACTTCTTTGGTCTACCTTCTTTAATTATAACATGTTGCTGGTCAACTAGCTTCACTAGCTAAGTTTTGATGGAAACTAAGCAGATCTTTTCAGCAGGGTGGATGTTAGAGTCACTTCTCTCCTGTTTTTTTTTCCCCCCAATGTAAATAGTGTGTTGCTCTGTTTGATTTCTGTGGCATGTGTAAGGAGCTAGTAAACAGCGTTGTTTAAGGATACAGAAAGTGACGGAGTGCAATGACTCTGCTCTTGGTTAGTTTTGACTCACTGATCTTTGTCTGGCCACTGTATGTGTGTATTGATGGGATCTGTCCTCCCGTTGTATATGTCAGCTGATAAGCGTGAAATGAGCCCGATACCCGAGCAGACCCATTCACGTCACGCGTGTTTGTGTGTGTATGTGGGACCGCTCTTCACAGTGTTGCTGTCCTCTGCAGCTCTCTGTAATTGTGTATTGATCAGGAAGTCTTTTGCAGTCATCTTGCTTTCGCAGTGGAACAAAACACACATCACACTTAATCTTAGTGGTGACGGCAATTCATATACCAGCCGAGTGAAAAATAAAAACATGCAATTGATTTTTACATGTTCAGAAGAAAATGTGAGGGATGTTTGTCTGTGCAAAACATGCCACCATTATTATAGGGTGTATAAGTATTCCGAGTGATTTTTTTAGTGTATCGTTATATGGTTTCTAGGTGGTTACATGCCAAAGTTACTCCCAGGTATCTATGAAATTCTGACATGGGATCCTCTATCAGGATTTTTTTTACCTAAAAAGTAGGAGGACACCTCACCTACACACATGATTTGAGATATCATTCATATCTGTAGCAACAACAATGTGTTTTGTAGTTTGGGATTACTTTTAAAATCCCTAACCTAAAGTATGAGCAACAGTGGCAGTTGTGTTAACGTTAGCAAGCGCTCCTAATGGCAGAAAAATCCAGAGAGTATCAGCTGAGCTCTCACAGTTGACTTCTTCACACAAATGCATAAATGAGGGGCAGGGTTAACCGCTGCTCTGACTTCTGACCTTTGTCCAGGGTCAGCATGTTGCCTTTGGCCCTCAGAGACCATTGGAGAAGCTATCTGACTCAGTCTTATGGATTCAGTCACTCATTCTCAAGTTCAAGTTGAGCTTTATTGTCATTCTGCTGCATGTGGGGACATACAGTGGAACGAAATGTCATGCCTCACATGGTGTTGGTGGTCCAGGTGAGATCCTCTGTGATGTGATGTGATTCTGCCACTGTATGTGCTCACTGACCCTCCCATAATGCTTTATTTTGTAGTCTGTTATTTTAAGTGTTCTGATTTCCTCTCTCGACCTGTGCTTGTTTATTGAGAGAAGTTCTGGCTTTGCTTTCTTCAAGTCCAGAGCCTGCTTAAGTAGAATAACAAGCCAAACCCAGCTGCCTCAGCAAAATATTAGCCAATTTGTTTTTGTAAAGAGTATCCTGTCAGTTTGAGGTGAACGTTAGCACTAAGCTTGGTGAAAAAATGCTATTTTAACAGTCAAAGCGTTGGTTTGACACAAACTCCTCTTGTTGCAATGACAATGTTCCATTTTATCCTCATAACAGAAAAACACATACTTGAAAGGAAATTTTAAAAGCTAATGTCCAGGGGACTGAAGTTTCAACACAACTCCCTATATGATTAATAATAGTATTCATAATGATTGAAGCTTGATGTTTGATGACAACATGAAGCTACAATTCTTCATCATTTGGTAAAACTCATCAGTAATGTGATGTTGTAAGCCTCTCTGATTGTGTTACCGAGATAATTTGACAATGAGGAACCCCTATTAGATTTCATCTTGCTGCTAATGCAATTAAAGTGTAGTGTGATCCGTGGTTCACTTTTACCGCTGGGCGTAGCTGGAATGCTCAGAATTGGAAAAAGCCCTAAAGGTTCCTTGTAATTCAAGAGCAACAGAACGTTTGCTGTTATTTTATGGTAAAGATGAAATTTATGGAGCACACACAGAAATAAAACTCGTTGGTTCTTGAGCCAAACACACCTCAGTGGGCTGGAATGCCCAGAATGAGTGGATAAACAAGCCAGGTTCACATTCACACTCGCAGGCTTTGGCATTGAGGCTGATTTATGCCACAGTTCATTGAAACAATGTTTTGTTGTACCTGCCGTCAAAAGGTTTGGTGTCTGTAAGATTATTTAATGTTAAATCTTATTCTCATCAAGGCTGCATTTATTTGATCACACACACACACGCACACGTTGTGTTTCCATGTTTTATGGGGACATTCCATAGGCGTAATGGTTTTTATACTGTACAAACTGTATATTCTATAGCCCTACACCAACCCTACCCCTAAACCTACCCCTTACAGGAAACTTTGTGCAGTTTTACTTTCTCAAAAAAACTAATTCTGTATGATTTATAAGCTTGTTTCCTCATGGGGACCTCAAAAATGTCCCCACAAGGTCAAAATTTACTAGTATTACTATCCTCGTGGGGACATTTGGTCCCCATAACGTGATAAATACCAGGTACACGCACACGCACACGCACACGCACACACACACACACACACACACACACACACACACACACAC
>NW_015540934.1:835512-847939 GCF_001515605.1 Sinocyclocheilus anshuiensis
CACACACACACACACACACACACACACACACACACACAGACAGACAGACAGACAGACAGACACAGACAGAGACACAGACACAGACACAGAGAGAGAGAGAGAACACCCTGTAAGACAAGAGAGCAAGTTAAAGTTTATACCAGAGAATAATATTTTCATGAGCTGGTTTAGCAAAAACTGTATGCCATTAGGACAGGTGTCAGTGAACTCCTGCCAATGTCAATTTTGACAAAACACAGGATTTTCCAGCCTTTGAAGTCAATCATCAGACATAAGAGCACACACCTTAGGACAGGGGTGTCCAACCCTGCTTCTGGAGGGCAATGTCTTGCAGAGTTCAGCTCCAACCTGCCCCAACACACCTGTCTGGAAGTTCCTAGTAATCTTGATTTTAACCTGAAGTCAAACCTGAAGACCTGCACATTACAAGGGATATTACCCATTATCATCTTCCAGTATCTGCCTAATAATTAAAAAAAAAAATATATATTGCTGATACTGATATGGTCCCTGATATATTGTAAAGATGCATTGAGAAGATAAACAGAGAGATAACAGGAGCGGGATGGTGTGAGACATATTTTAGAGGCTGATGGACTTTTTAAAGTGATTGATGGAAGGAGAAGTAATCAGGAAAGAAGGCATGCCACTTACTTCATCACTCTGGGATGGTATGAATCACCTCATGTCACTGCTCAAGTTCCTGCTGCTGGCTTTCTCTTTGGGTTCTTTTGGCAGACACATGCACATAGATAACATTCGTGAATAAATCTGTCGCTGTCAGCCGTTGATTGCAGCAGCGTTCCAACTACATACTCATTAAATGCCTCCATAAGTGTTATTGCATGTTTGGAGGACTTTGAAGTCTTGGTGAGAATGCGGGGAATTCTAAATAAGGAGTTTTAATACATGTACATGTTATGTTACTATGTGCATGAGTTGCAAAGTTATGGCAGCTCTTGTGCCAGTAGACTTTGGCTCGTCAAGGTGCTGACAATTTTAGTAACGATTCGTGAGTCAACACCAGGAGACCCTGACAGAAGAGAGAAGCCCCTGAGCCATTCACCTGCACTTTTTCACACTCCTTCGTGTGCTCACTGTGAAGTCAGCACAGAGATATCTATTTACATTGACATTTCTCATGTCCTCAGCCTGTCGTTGAGATTTTTGCTCCCTTCAGTGTAGGCCTTAGATAAATGAAGAGAACCATGACTCTCTGAGTAGTGTGGAGACCTGTGAACTTTTTAACACGGTGTTGAGAAGTGCTGGTCACATGCGTTTCTCCTGATCTTACCTCCTTCATCACCTCGCCTCGCTTGGCTGGTTCAAGTTATGGACTAAGCTGTGAGCTGTGTGATGAAGGACACTATCAAGAGATGAAATACCAAGTCATCGTGATTACAACAAAATCATGTTTCATTGTGGAATGTCTTGTGAGGAACTACAATACCCATCATTCTGAAGAGGTCTGTCTATCAGTTACTGTTACCGTGGAAATGGAAAACCAAAAGAGCTTATCAGCTTTGCGAATGAATGACATCTCTCCACACTCTCTATTTGAATATTTTGCAGTTAACCTACAGTATATATTTTTGTTATACTTCTACAGACTGTAAGTAAAACGTTTTATATTACACGGTCATTTAAAATGTGATTGTCTAACACATGTCCTCCTAACGAAATGCAATGCAATGCGACGCGAATTCTGCGTCAGAATTTTTGTCCTGATCAGCCATGAAGGCAATACACAACAAAACGACAGGAGATTCTATTTTTGGAAGAGTTCATATTTGTGTTAAAACAGCTGCATGATGCCAGACTAAAATAGAATTCAACAGAATGCAACACTCTGGATTGAAAGGAAAAATCGCATTTGTTTCCATTTTGCGATAATTTATAATCCTTCCAAGACAGACCTATCATGATTCCTGGTGAGGAACTACACCAATCAGAGGAGTCGCAGTTACTATGGAAACACAAAAGAGCTCAGCAGTTACCACAGTGTATAGGCCTATGTATATTTAAACATTTACAGTCCTACTGTTAGAAATGTTTTTATACTTATAATCAATTACTGTAGGTAAGATGTCGTACCGTCATTTAAAATATGTTAAATAGCTCATTCTCTCATAGAAGATACAGTGAGTAGTACCTCTGTTATTTATTTATTTTTAATTTTTTGCTTTTGATCAAATATTGTAATGCTATTATTCATCTCAGTAAAAGTTGAGTAAAGGTTTTATGGAATGAAAGTTTCATAGAGGCATGCCAGCGAGGATTTGTGCAGAGAATGCAGATGTAACAGATTCTCTGTGAGTTGACTCTCCCTCAGGCTGGCTGGATGTATGAGGTTTCTATAAGCTCGTATGAGATGAGAGGAGTCAGACTAGTATGAGACGCACAGGCAGGCTTCTCTGTGGAATTGGTGTTGTCTGAAGGCGACAGCAAGCAGTGGTAAATCCTGTCTGTGTGAAAAATGATGAGGCCTATGCCTATACTCTCTAAATGAGGAAGATGACATGAATTATCCCACAGAAGCGCTGATTGAAGAGAACTGTGAGAGTTAGTTACATCAGAATAGAGCTGCTAAAACACATATGATGAATGAAAATCTAGAATGTTCACACTTCAAGATGATATGAAGTACAATTATCTTTTCTGTGTTAATTGATGTATTTCCTATTGAAACAGGAAGTGGGGGCAGGATGTATCAAAGGGTTCATCCTTTTAGTTTTTAAATAGCCAATGGGCTATAGTTATGTCACATGACCATGATTGACTACTTGCAATTAGTGCACTCTAAAAAATGCTGGGTTAAATACAACCCAGTGCTGGGTAAAATAGGGACAAACCCAGCAATTGGGTTGTTTTGACCCAGCGGTTTGGTTACTACCCAGAAGGTTGGGTTAAACATTTAACCCAACCGCTGGGTCAAAACAGCCCAATTGCTGGGTTTGTCCCTATTTTACCCAGCACTGGGTTGTGTCTAACCCAGCATTTTTTAGAGTGTGGTATTAAGAGGAGGACATTGTGGTTCTTTTGAGAATTTGATTGGATAGTTAAATAATTAACCATTATAGTATTTATTAATATTCTGAATAACTTTTATTATCATGTTTTCAGGTTTCAATTTTAATTTCAGTTTAAGTTTAGTAATTTTGTTAGGTGCTTTTGTTGCTTTTTTGTAGAAAATATTTCTATTTAGCTTTATTTTATTTCAGTTTTAGTTTTAGTTAACAATTATGACACTGGTAGAGAAAGACTACATTTTAAATATCATATCTTTATATATCTGCTTAAAGTTTTTGTCATATTTAGGGGTTCACTAGTATTTAGATGACCTCAAAGATAATAGTCATGGACTATAAACATAAACATGGACATAAACGCCACAAAACTGTGATTTCATGGGGTCTTTACTAATCATTTTCAAGGCTTTTATAAGTCTGATACTACTACTGATATGATATGATATGATATGATATGATATGATATGATATGATATGATATTGATATTTCAGTAAAGTAATACGTCAATTGAAACCAGCAGGAGTTAATAATGACCATATCTGTCAAGCTTCAAAAAAAGACAAAAATATAACAGTAACTGCACCATAACACTAGTTTATATGACATGAGCACTATACTCCAAGTCTTCTGAAGTCATACAGCAGCTTTATGTGAGGAACAGAGCAAAATATGTCTTAAATTTTGATCTGTTTCTCACATAAAATAACTGCATGGCTTTAGAAGACTTGGAATATCGTTCCAAAAATTATATGGACTTCTGTTATGGTTCTTTCATAGTGTTTTGGTCCTTTCTGGAGCTTTTCAGACATTCGCTGTGAATTATGGTAATATAGAATAAAATGTGAGTAAAAGTGTGTGTTCCACACAAAAAAAATATGGTGTTAGAAAAACATGAGGTTCAGCAATTAATAAGAGAATTTTCGTATTTGGCTGAAATTCTCATGATTTTTGGCCTGCAGTGAGACCTTTAAGCTGCTAAAGTCATGGTGCTTTTCAACAGTTAGGGTTCCTGCTTCTCATGAGCCAAACAACAAAAGTTTATACTACATGTGCTTGCTTGAGGTTTGTGTGCCCACATGTCTGTTTGTGTGTGTGTGTGTGTGTGTGTGTGTGTGTGTGTGTGTGTGTGTGTGTGGGTGTGGGGGTGGTTCCCATGAGCCAAACCACAAAAGTTTATGCTACATGTGCTTGCTTGCGGTTTGTGTGCCCACATGTGTGTGTGTGTGTGTGTGTGTGTGGGTGTTCATTTTTGAGCACAGATTGGGCAGCGAGCAGCTGGCATCCTGGTGTGAAGAAGATGGTTCACCATGTGTGGTGGCTGAATACACAACAGCAGTGTGGTTTTGAAGGGATAGACGTTACATTTTATGGAAAACAGAAACCAGCAGTGGCAAGATGTGTGAAGATTCGAGTTTATATGTGGGATTGTAGAGAATGTTAATGCTTGAACATTAGATGCTGCTGATAATAGAGAAAAAAATAGCATGATGATAATGAGCTGTGTGTTGCAGTCATCGTGTTTTAACTGTATAAACTCAGTGACCTCAACCAAAGAAACTCCACACACACACACACACGATCAAACATTATCCAAACAGAAATGCATGTATGGAATGTGTTAGTTTCTTATAAACATACAATGAAGGCATAATTTTCTGTTACATTACATGCATTATCATTTTAATAGCTATATCTGTTTCATACTGACATTTCATCTCTTTTACAAGCTTCTTAGCATGACATGGGTCACTTCTTTAGTATACACACACACACACACACACACACACACACACGATCAAACATTATCCAAACAGAAATGCATGTATGGAATGTGTTACACTGAAAAAAATGATACTTTGGACCAACCTAAAAAAATTACTGTAATTTGTTACAGCTAAATTTATTAGTTTTTCTCAAACTATATTTTTGATTTGGTTGAAACTTTAAATTTTAATTTAATATCAATCAAAATAGTTATTCTACCCAAGATAAAAAATTACATTGAAACAAAGTTAAAATATTGCTTTTTATGAAGACCAAATAATTATTTTTTACTTTGGTACAACTTAAAATTTTTACTTTGGAAAAACTTACTTTTTACCATAACATCCAAGTATAATTTTTACTTTGGACTAAACTAAATAAATTGCTGTAATTTTGTTACAAGCAATTTTATTACATTTACTCAAGTTGAATTTCTGATTCAGTACAAACTATATTTTTAATAACACCTAAAGCTATTTATTTTCTTTAGTCACAAGAAAAAACTTTACTTAAATGTAGGTCAATATATATTTTTTGCTTTGTTACAACTTAACTTTTACCATGAACAAAAGCTAAATTTGCTTTAATATAAAAAATTTTCACTTAAAATAAAACAAAAACATTGTCAGTAAATGCTTACAATGAAGGCATAATTTTCTGTTACATTACATGCATTATCATTTTAATAGCTATATCTGTTTCATACTGACATTTCATCTCTTTTACAAGCTTCTTAGCATGACATGGGTCACTTCTTTAGTATAACACCTGTAAATGTTATATATATGGAAAGACATATAGCAATACTCATCAGCAAGTGGCTCGCAGCTCAAAATTCAGCCCGTCAATCATTTTTATGCAGAAAGATTAATATGAAGTCACTGCACAGCCTGATACATTATAGCAGCTTCAGTGAAACTCTAGAAAGAGTACATAAAAATAGTAAAGAGCAGTTCAAAAACTCGCATTTGTACTAAAAAAAGGCATGTTTACTTTTGCAATACCATATTTTGCTCAAAAAATGACTGCTTAGGTGTGAATATTCAATCATGTCTTCTTCATTCAGATATATAGCCTGCTGCTGTTCAAAAGTTTGGGGTCAGTAAGATTTTTTTTTAATGTTTTGAAAGACATCTTATGCTCAGCAAGGCTGCAATTATTTGATAAAAATACAGGAAAAACAGTAATATTATTACAATTAAAATAGTGTTTTTATTTAAATGTATTTTAATTACATTTTAGTTATTTTAATTAACTACTTTTATATAAAACATAATATACACTCATTTGCATACAAATCCTCAGACACCTGCCACTCCTGTTTTTCTTTTGTGTAAAATATTAAATATTTAGCCTCTCAAGAGCAAACATTCATCATTCGCCATTATTCCAAATCCTTTAATGAAAGCTGTGAACGATTGAAGTTAATAAGCTCAGGGACATCATATAGAAAGGATGAGGAATTGGCAGTATCCATGGAAACAGGCCCTCTGCTAGTGATCATCCATATGTGCCAAGGTTTAGGTACCGTTGCTTCTTTGAGGAACACGACGGCAACCCTCCTGTTTCGGTTCCTCTAGTCTTTTGTCTGTCTGTTTCTTAAGCTGAGGTGAAAAAGCGTTGATTTAAGTTAGGATATCAGTTCGCTAATGAGACGTTTTCTCTGAGACTCTCCCGCGTTTGTCCTCTCTGGCCTCAGTGAGCTGCAGGGGAGGAGTGTGTGAGTGTGTTTTTGTGTTTGCTGAGGTAACCAGCATAAACAGTGTTATCGGTCTCTGGACAGAAGGACGTGTCAGTCAGCTGTGTGTCTCTCTGGCATTTCCTCTCACGCACAGAAATTCCCTTTAAACCAGCTTTGTCAGACCTGGAGTGAAGCTGCGTGTATATTCATGTACAATTAAGATTCTAAATCTTATATATGTTTTTAGTAGTAAACTACTATACACCCTACCTCCAATCTTGAATATGTAGTTACTTTATTGCATTAATGTGTAGGAATCCAAGAATTCCTATAAAGAACAGTTGAATATATAAAAATGAACATCAATGTGAAATGGACTTTCTATGTGTGAAGTATTTCTAATTGAAACAGGATATATTATAAAATGTTGGATGTGACTTGAATTTATCAAATAGTATATCTATATATTAGTTTGGTTTAGTTCCTCCAAGTAGTTGCTAAATCTGAGCTAATGTTTTAAGCATATGCTATCCGTGCAGCTGGCGGTGAGAATCGACTCATTAAGAAAGGTTAACACTCTGAGGTTACATGACAAATCCAGACCGGGGGGGAGTAGAGCGAAGGGTACGAGACTCCCTCAGCTGCCTTAGATAACTTATAATGGATTTATTATGCGTCTTTGATCCAGACGAACCTTTGCCAGACTGTAAGACAGATGTGTGTGTGTGTGTCAGAGTCTGTTGAAATGCGTGATACATGCAGACATAGATGCTGGACTGTAGCGAGGTCACCCTGAATATCTGCTGGACGAGGAGTCGTTCATCTTATCTGACAGACCAAGAGCTGACATCACGTAAGAAAGAGTAATGAGGTAATGAAAGAGAGGAGGAATGGAAAGGAGGTTTGACTAGCATTACAGTGTTTTCTCTCAGATTTGACCCTTTCATCCTGAAGGTTTTGTTGTCTCTGTAAATCTGAAATGATATGTTCTTTAAACTCAGTAGGGAGAGACACTTCAAAGCTGCCATTAACCTTTAGGTGCCTCAGTGAAACATTTCAAACAGATCGATGCTCTCCAAACCATTCCCTGCTGGAAAAACCAGGTCATTACAGCTTCGGTTGGTCAACTGGTCAAGCGGTGTTTTAGTTAACCAGTTTAACCAGGTCCCCATTAGACTCGGCTGAACCACCAACAGTCTGTTCACTGGTCGTTTGATGTTATATTGTTTCACACAAAAGTTAGTTGCAGTCCACCAATCTGATTGGTCGAGCAGCATTCCAAGAGTGCCGATATACTGTAAAAGTCTAGCTGCACTGAGACTTTTCACTACTTGTCAATAGTTGTTCCACACAGACTAGCTATGTTTCCATCCCAAGTTGTGAATTTACCAAAATTAGAATATTGCATAAAACATTTGTGAATTTCCATGCCATGTTTATAAAAGAGCAACATTGTTACTTTCTGGGAAAATGTCATGACGTATTAATAATAAAAATAAAAGTTGCTGCAACTGGGGAAGCCTGCGGCTCTTTTTCCTACATAATACATGACATAATTGCACAAAATGAAATGCAATAACAAAAGACTTTCATGAACAATGAGGAATTTATTTGGTAAATGTGTTACAAAATTATCAGACTCAATTGAGGGCATACATTTTTTATGCACATTTTTAGAATTTATACGTGTCTTGACGTTTACATCCATTTTTGCATGAAATGGGTGGATGGAAAGCTATTGTCAGTGTATTAGTGGTAGGCATTGACTCTTACTGAAGGTTACATTGTTATGCCAGTAGGAAGCGGTAAGTGACTGTCTTTATGAGTGAGTCATTGAATCATTCATTCAAGAGTTTGAATGATTCAATCAATACACTTCAATCAATACAATTCAAAGAGAATACACTGATTTATTCAGGAATGAAAGAAGTGACTGCTGTGTCCAAAAATTGCATGCTGTCTGAATATGTTCTACAGAACTTTGCGACCCTTAAAAGAATAATGTTCTCTAAATTATGAATGTGTGTATTACGGATGTAATCTGGACATATACATTTCTCATGTTGTCATTGTCATGAGACCGTGTCGGTTGTGTCGCTTCACCGCCATTCACAACTTCTCTCCCATTGCCTTATGGTATAAAGCGTCCATCGAACGCCACTATTGTGTGTTGTGTGGCTTTGTTTAGAACTATTTACTCTGGCAGCACAAAAACTGACAAAGTAACTGTCTATCTTGTTTCTAAAATGGAAGATATTTAATATTAATTTTAATCCTGACACAAAATGGCAAGAGTTGGCTGAAACTTGTTGCCTGACTATTCAGGTTTTTATTGAAGTTGTGTTTAAAATATACCAGGGTGCAACAGTAAGTTCAGTTGAGCAATAATTTGTCACTTAGTTTGTCATCTTAGTGATATTATCAGATGTGTTTTTATGTAAGTTAAAATAATTAGCATTTTTCTGTACCTGTGACTCAAAAAGTCCAGTAACCTGGATACAGTGTAATTGCTTTTACATAGTGCGGTTCTTGGCCAGAATAAGATGCAAAGTGGTCCAAAAGCCTGGTTCAATCCAGCTTAGCTGAGGTGGTCTACCAGCTCTAACAAGGTGGACTAACACTGGCCTTACTGAATGGTAGTTCTGCTGATTGGCCGTCTAGATGAGCCTGGATCAGTTTGGACTAGCTTCTTTGACCGGATAGAAACCTTGTAAAACCAGCTGGGTTTGCTTTGCGTTTTCCCACTTTTTTTTCAGTTCCACTTTGCACTTCCTTTTTGTCTGTCTGTATCATGAGATGATGAAGGTGTGTGTGTGTGTTGTTTAATGAGAGGCAGGGGGCTGCACCTCTCTCAGTCACAGTTAAGTGGTCGTTCCCTCTGCTCTCTGTCCACAGCGGCTCTGCTTCTGGTGCTACTATTAGTCTAAATGCCCAAAGGATGTAGCGCTGTCATAATGTTTTTGATGTTACCAAAATAATTTTTTTTGTCAGCATTATTCTCTTGTTTTTCAGTAAAAATCTCTAAACATCGTTTTGAACCTACGTTACCTGTCAAACACCAAATATTTAAGTGAAATGTAGTTTCACTAGATTCAGAGATTCACTTGCTGTCAGGACGCCTGAAAAAGAAGTGTGCTTCATTGTATTGAATTTGCACATAGTGCATAGTGTTCTTTAAATCTTAAAACTGCTGTGAAGTAAAGTGACTGGTGAATATTTTTCATGCAATGCTTTCATTTTAGATTATTGTTGGTTGTTGCAGCACTATGTGTTTTTTAGAGCAGATATGATAACGTTAAATGACTACACAGAGCCAGCCAAAAGACACTGAAAGAAACGTCCACTCACACACCCTCTTACACACATATCAACCCAAATATACACAGAGTGGAGAGCTGTGCAGTGCTGTGGGCTGCTCGTGGTGTGTGTTTTTAGGGACAGAGAGATTGATAGGGTGGCCTATTCATTATCAGCAAACATTTGGCTTACTGCCATGTCTTTTTTTCTCTTTTCCTTCTGTTTCTTCTTCAGTTTCCTTTCTCTGTCAGCCTCTCCCCTCTCCTTATATAGCATGTTTTCTTAGCTTACTCCGTATATATCCTCTTACTTAGTTACTAGACTTAGGGCGCACACACACTGACATCTCCCATTCATAAGACTTCCTGCGCTGTATTATCTCTCGAGCATTATCATGGGCCTGCACGGAATGGTTGTAAGAGAGGTGTCATTCACAAACATGCTCTGTGGAAGATAGTGATATACAAAGTGACGGGAGGAAGTAGAGGCTGAAGATAGTATTGACTATAATGGAAATGTCTGAGTCCCCAGTTATCAGTTTTTCTCAAATACACAGTTGTTTCCCCCCTGAATCTCCGAGTTCAGAAGCTTGTCCTTATTCTTTCACTTTAGTTTCATCCTCACACGCACATCCTAATGCATTTTACACCATAGATCAGAACCATATCAGACAATATTAGAGTTTCTTTGTATTTATCAGTATTGTATTAGATATTTAATTGTGCATGCTTATTTTCTCAATTTTTCTTTAAGACAAAATGGTTCTTTTAAGAAATGTTCACTGGTTCTTTTGGGAACCAAAAATGGTTTTTCTATGGCATCTCTATGAAAACTCTATTTTTAAAAATGTAAAGCAACTTTGGCTTCATTGAGAAGAGCCTAAACACCACTAAAAATAATAACAGATATGGTTGTTTTACCAAATGATGTGAGGTGTGAGTAGTTCTTCTCAGAATAACCTGCAGTGTGGTGGACCAGACTTTGTGGATATAGTCAAATGTCTGGTTCTTTGAGACTGGTTTACCAAGCAAAAACAAAACGTTCAGGTTAGTTTGGTTATCTTAGCCATTGCTAAGGAAATATTAATCTAACTTTTAACAGATGGATCGAGTTAAAGGGCAAGTATTAAGTTGTGATTGAGTCATAATTGTAGATTTCGGGCACAGAGAGTTCATTCATATAGTTTTTTGTCATAATAAAGCAAGTGTTTTGGCAGCTCAGGAATCTTTTGAATGTCTTGGAGCTGATGTCATTCTCCAGTCTCCTGACCTCTCTCAACGTTAGCATCAGCGCTGGCCAGACCGCCAGAACTATCCAGTGATGTAGCGTGAAATAAATGCGTTGCTCTATGGTGTGTGCTTCCCTTCTGTCACCATAAATGGTCAAAACATGTTTGCTGGCTGCGCATGATACGAGATTAGAAAAATGTAGGCTTGAGTTTCAGTGGAAACAAAGTGCCAATCTCCACTGAGCAGAGGGGGGATTCTGGATCTTCCAGATCGGAGAACCGGTCAAGAGATAGCAGCTGCAGAGGAAGTGTGTTTATGTGCGTATCTGTGTGTGTGTTGGCACGTTTGTGTGTGTTTGCATGTGTATGTTGGCACAGTTGTGTGTGTTCTTGCATGAATAAAAGTTCACACTCTGTGAGTAATGCCCTCATTGTACTGACGCCTCTTTTCTTTGGTCAGATTCCCAGCACTGTTTCCTGTGTGAGCCCTCAACCGGGTGTGCAGGTGCAGAAAAACAGGGATTGTGTTTGTCGGAAAGAAAGGGGGAGAGAGATGGTAGGCATGAAAAGAGAAAAAAGGGATGTGGAAATGTGGGAAGATCTAGTGCCAAAGCGTGTGCCAAAGTGTGTGTGTGTGTCTGTGTGTAGCATAGTACTATCTTTCAAAAGTTTTTATTTTTTTTATTTTTTTAAGAAATAGTTATTTTATTCAGCAAGGATCCATTAAATTGATCAAAAGTGACAGTAAAAACATTTATAATTTTACAAAAGATTTTTTTTTTTTATTTATCAAAGAATCCTGAAACAAATTTGTCATGGTTCCAACTGTTCCAACAACTGTTTTCAGCATTTCTAATAATCAGAAATGTTTTTTGAGCAGCAAATCAGCATATTAGAATGATTTCTGAAGGATCGTGTGACACTGAAGACTGGAGCAATGATGCTGAAAATTCAGCTTTGATCACAGGAATAAATTACATTTGAAAATATATTAAAATAGAAAATTACTTTTTTTTTATGTTGTAAAAATATTTCACAATATTACTGCTTTTACTGTATTTGTGATCAAATGAATGCAGCTGTTGTGAGACTTCTTTTAAAGCTATTCAAAAATCTTTCTAACCTCTTCTGAACAATAATGGTCGTGGGTTCGATTCCCAGGGAACACACATACTGGTAAAAAATGTATAGCCTGAATGCACTGTAAGTCGCTTTGGATAAAAGCGTCTGCTAAATGCATAAATAATAAAGTTAAATATATATAAAAAACTAATATAGAACTTTTGCAATGTAGCTTGTAATCTAACTAATGGCGCTTTTCCACTGCATGGTACGACTCGGTACGGTTCACTTTTGGGGGGTTTTTCCACTGGGTACAGTACCTGGTACTTTTTTTAGTACCACCTCGGTTGAGGTTCCAAGTGAAC
>NW_015540934.1:847996-852148 GCF_001515605.1 Sinocyclocheilus anshuiensis
AAGCAGTACTGAACTGCAGTGGAAACGCAAACCGAGCCGTGCCGAGCCGAGTCATACCACGCAGTGGAAAAGCACCATAACCATTTTCTCTACAGGCTTAGCTGAGTAGTTTGTAGCTTATCTTGCTACTTTTTTAGAGTAGTTTGCTAAATGGCTGGAAGATGGGGTACACTAGGCTTCGACGGAGAGAAGCGATGCAGACAGGAATAATGGTGCTTCAGAGGCTGCATGCTGAGAGAGCGGCTCTTGAAGAAGAGGGCCGGTGTGGGCCAGTCCGGCTGGGCACAGGGCATCCTGGCTCTGATACTGTCTGCTGCTCAATGCCCACTCTGTCTGGATCCAGCCATAACACTCCTGCACAACAGAGCAGGACAGTCAAGAGACAAATAAAAGAGTTTTAAACTGGGTCACTCACAGCAGGCCTCTCCTCTTTGTGTCTCTCCTTCAATTTGTTTCCTGCTGGCCAACAACCAATGGTGTGTGTTCTGCACCTTTGAAAATGGAAAAGGCAAAAGTCAGATGCAGACATCAAAGAGGGTACACACAAAGAGCTCTTCTCATTGGCTGCATCCAAAATCGCATCATTTCTGAGTAGGTACTTATTTTGAAAAAGTAATTACTTCACAGCTGTTAAAAAGTATGTTTATATAGAATGTGTATAGTATGAATGAAATCTGGACATACTACATTTATCATGTTGTCATTTTCATGTCAGTTGCGTCACTTTACTCCCATTGCCATTCACAAATTCTCTCCTGTGGCTTTATGGGATAGTAAAGTGACCATTAGATGTGCACTTCAGAATTGCGCTGGAAGTAGCAGGTTATCTGATTTCTGCCTACTATCTTATGAGTTCAGATATACTACTCTTTTCACATACTGTTTTGGTAGTTAAAGTACGCGATTTCGAATATAGCCACTGTATATCTGCAGTCATATCTCCATTTGGTTTCCCAGACTACTGCCCCCTGCTGGTATGGAGAGTTATTTCCTCTCACGCAGGTGCAGAATGTATGTGTTGTACAGCCATTGGCTGTAGTCTTTGCGGGGTGTCCAAGCGCAATTTTTTGGCCCTGTCACCAAAAAAGTCTACAATCTACCATCTAAACCCGCTTCGACCCGCTAATGACCTGAACTTAAAAGATTGGAAATTAAATGATGTAAAATTCACCACTGCCTTAAAACATTTATATTTTATCATCATCATTTATTCTGAATACACTGTGGACAGACACACCAAAAATGGCACAAAAAAAAAATCGTATGGAAAGGAGCAGCGTAAACATACTTAAACATACAAAACTTTTTATGGAAAAAAAGAAAGTCATACAGGTTTGGAATTACATGAGGATGATTAAATGACAACAGAATTGTCATTTTATGGGTAAGCCATTCTCTTACTGCCACAATTAATTCATTAATTAATTAAAAAGTTGTAAATAAAGGTGATCAGTGTTTTACAACAAAATTCGGTTGTTCTGCTTTCTAATTTCACATTTAATTAATTGTGTTATTAGCCATTTCTTTGTAATTTTTTGTCAAATTTACTGGCGTGAATTTACTAGAGTGAAACTTGTTTCTAGGTGAATCCTACACCATTTTTTTTCAGTGTGGTTTAAGTTCAAATCCACTCTTTGTTTCTCTTTCAGTCCCATATTCCTCGTCTGTTTCTTTTTTCTGTTCCTGTCAGTCAGTCAGTCAGTTTTCTATTAATTAATTGTGTTATTAGCCATTTCTTTGTAATTATTTGTCAAATTTACTGGTGTGAATTTACTAGAGTGAAACTTCGTTTCTAGGTGAATCCTACACCATTTTTTTTCAGTGTGGTTTAAGTTCAAATCCACTCTTTGTTTCTCTTTCAGTCCCATATTCCTCGTCTGTTTCTTTTTTCTGTTCCTGTCAGTCAGTCAGTCAGTTTTCTATTCATCAGTGTCTTCCTCTTTCCCTCTTTCTCATCCTCTAGGTTGGTGTTGACCTCTCTTTCACTGCTAATAAACTGCAACTATCAGTCTATTCTCCCTGCAGCTAATACACTGACACAAAGACAAGAGTTCTCCAGTCATTCAGTTATTCTAGCCGCTGTGTGAATGTCCGGGGATTTCCTTTGTAACACTGAAATGCTGAAAGTCTCACTTGTGGTTTATGGAGATTCTTTCAACAAGAATAGGCTCCAAAATATGTTCCTACATGCCACTCATTGTCTCACTGGTGAAAGTTCAACAGTGTCAGTATCTGTGTAGATAAACAGTGCCAGTTTGTTTTACGGATGAATATCACAGAAAAACATGCCTGGTTCATATTTTGCTCCGAAAAGAAAATTTATATGAAATTGTATTTTTGCCTAAAGAAAACCAAGACAATATAGAGCATATCCTATCTTCTTCAAGACCTGCTGTATCTAAAATATAAATATATACTGTATAGGGCAAGAATCTGTTTTTCCTGGATCTGGTCTGATGTGTGTTTGAGGGCTGGTGCTGTGTTTGGTCTAGGGTGTGTGTTTGTGTACATTTTTCTGTCAGGTTCAGTATGTACTCCCAACATTTATGGATTACATCTGTGTGTGAGTTTTTTTAGAGTGCTTTGTTATGGTAGGGATGTGTGTTTTTTGCATTCATCTATCTCTCTTGTGTTTTAGGGTAATATGTATTTACTCTTTGAAAGCTGAGACAGATCTATTGGATATTTGATATCTTTAAGGCTGAAATACACTCAACACACACACACACACACACACAAATTCAAACAGTATTTCCAGTCATTCCAAACCTCAAACCTTCCAGTTTTAAGTGCTTTAACAGATCTTATTTACAAGTCTTTCATACACAAATTTCAGCTCCAGCGCATGATTTTGATTCAGCTTTCTAAATGGGTCAAACTAAGAGGTTAGTTGCATTTTAACTTGACAATTACATTTATATTTATTAATTTAGTAGATGTTTTAATCCAACGTGACTTACAAATAAATAAATAAAAAACATAAGAAACTTGTCATCCCTTGTGAAAAATAAGTGTGCTAACATGCTTTTAAAAAGAGTACTTATTACAGAAATAACATACTTCAAAAGAATATACTAAAATACAAACTGAATGTAAAGTTTTTGGACAATTAATTGCATCTAAGTTGAACTTTAGAGTGCTTCTTTGACCCACTTCAGTAGAACTTAAGTACATCTTTATAAGTAATGTCAGAAATTCTTCTATTGTCATTATATTCCATATATTGTCTATATTATTCTGTTCAGAAGTATTGTTGGTTATCTATTATCTATTTTTGACATTTACACATTATATATTGCACTTAGGAAAACGGTCATGAAAGGGTACTGTTTTTATTATTATTTTTTATTGAATAAAAATAAATTTATTTTCTGCAAGTAAAGCAGAGAATAGGCACCTCATAAATGGATCCAATTCCGATTCTTGGAATCACAATCCGATTCTTGATCTACAGTTTTTTTTTTTTATTATTATTCATTAATATACTGACTGGAAGGTAAATCACAAAAAGGTGAAACCACACATTGTCAAACAAAGCACACTTTTCAGACCGAAGCCCATGCAATGTCCAGTTGTCCTCTGTATAAAGCACGGGTTTGTTGACTCATGCAGTCTATTGTTGAGACTGCGAGGGCTCAGTTTACCCCTCTCTCAATCACTGACTTCCTCTTTGAAATTACATGGACTCTTCCTTTCAACTCTGCAGAAAATAGAGAAGGATTAGCAGATATTAAAAGGCACTGAAAGGAAGATGGTGCAGCTCATGTCTTGGCCTTTTTCTGGAGGTAGTCATGCAGTGAGCGTTTGCTGAGGGCTTTTTAAGAAACCATTAAATGGTCTGACAGATTGCAATTTTCTTACCTGTCAAGGATAATGAAACCATGTATACTTCTTTGAAATACCACAGTATATTTTCAAATGTGGGAGTAAACAAACCTGTGCTTTCAAGGCGTTGTGCTGTGTATAAGCATCTCAAGGTCATACAAGATCAGCTGGTATCAAAATGAACAAACTGACATCACGCATCTGGTTTGAAGAAAATCCAGAGAATCTGAAAATCCTCTTTGGTTTACATTTCTCCACACTGTTGCTCCTTAAAGGGGTCATATGATGCGATTTCAATTTTTCCTTTCTCTTTGGAGTGTTACAAGC
>NW_015540934.1:853586-853905 GCF_001515605.1 Sinocyclocheilus anshuiensis
AGTAGCGCTTATTGTTTGTCATTTCTCCGATCACAAATGCAGACATGGTTTTATGTTTACGCGGCGCAATATGCAACGCAAAGCGTAAAAACACAGTATAAGTCATTTCAATTAGTAATTATGTCCCCACTGGATGCAACAAATGCCTCGTTTGTAATGGGTTTTATTGGTTTTGTCTCATCGCGCCGGACACATGGAAACCATAGACTGTATGACGGAAACACAGTATAGTAAGGGCGTAACATTTCTTTCACACGCTTGAGGTATTCGGCCAATCACAACGCACTGGATAGCTGGCCAATCAGAGCACACCTCGCTT
>NW_015540934.1:854161-869610 GCF_001515605.1 Sinocyclocheilus anshuiensis
GAGGAGAAACAATAATGTACAGTATGTGGAAAATAATGTTTTTTTTTTACTTTAAACCGCATAAACGCATTTCATTACACCAAATACACAAAATAATGTTATTTTTAGCAACATCATATGACCCCTTTAAGAAACACCATGTGTCGCAGCTCATAATCCCAGGTTGGGATAATCTTGTACGAAGTGGAAAGCAAGTAAAATGTCTCATAGTGTGGCTGTTTGATTTCTGTTTTCTGCTGTAAATCCCCGTGGATCAGGAGGTTTAGGGAGTCTGCTGGTCTGAGTGGTTAGCCAGAGGTCACTGGTTGTTCTGAGAGAGCTGTTATATAGAGAGAGCTACTATATGAGTCACTGGTATTCATGTTTTTATTTTTCTAATATTTATATTTTAAATATATTTCAAATATAATATTTTTATATTTGACTTTTTTTTTTTTTTCTAACAATAACAACACTGGTATCATTTTTGTATCCCAATCACACGCAATTAAATATTTTCACTACTTACCCTAATATTTCCATGATTTATTCACACATTACACCTATATTGCATGTCAAATGTTTTATAAACACAATACCTGAAAAAAAAAATATATATTTACACTTATTAGGGGTTAAACTGTTGGCTCTAGTGGAAATGACACCACATATGTGTAAACAATTTTCACACAATAAATTTTTATATAGTTTATTTTGTGCTTTGTTCATAAAATCGTCATAGTATTAAACCGTGAAAAATGTAATAATTCAGGTTTTACAGATTTTTATAGTTTATGATTAAAAGTCTGGGTCTGGGACAAGAGTAAAACAATAAAATCTGCACATACAAGACATTATAAAAAGTAGCAAAAATAAATCATGAAGGCGTGATGATAAAAAAAAAAACATTCCAATAAAGTCTTAATGGAACAGAAAGAAAACATTTGAAATCCTTGTACAGTAATAAAAATCAACCCTTGGGACCTAAAAAAACACCCAATACTATAGTATTCCACTTTTACGATTCCAGAACTTGTAACGGTTCTGGTTTGTGTGCTTGAGAACAGTTTTTCAAAACCGTCTGAGCCTGCTATGTAAAAAAAATGTTTTGCAATTTCCCAGCACCACCTGCCTGTTCTCAGACAGGCTAATAGTTTAGCCAAACACATGCTGCAGAATGTGTTTTTGGATACCTAAACTAGAGGTACTTTATATATCCCTGTAACAGGAATCTGAACCTTTTTCAGGTGTGTGTGTGTTCCTGCCACAGGAAGTGAGGCGGTAAGGAAATGCCTCGACACAGCAGGAGGTGTGTGTACTTGTGTTGACAGGAATCAGAGTGTGAATGAAGAGGATTTGCCTGCAGTTTCAATAGAACTGAATTAGCAGCATTCACATGACTGTAGGGAGTTCTGACAAAACGTGACTGGTGATAACAGGCCAGACCTGTTTCGAGGAGCTGGAAACACAAACACTTAAGACCGAAGGAAATCTTTTATTGTATTTGTTAAAGTTTGTTTTAAGCACACGTAAAGCTCTAATTTGATGTCATTGTGCATGCCGTCTTTGGTTTATATAAGCAAATACAGAATGATGAGGGTAAAGTCATACTTTGTTTGCAATATTTAGTTAATGTGTGCAGGTGTGTGCGGTTGTCAGTCATCATATGATGTCAGTTTGTAGGTTTCGTCATATCTGATGATTTAACTCAAGTGCTGTCATGTAGTAGTATTTTTAATGTCTTATTGTTTGTGTCATTTTGCTTTATCATGGACCTTTTTCTTTGTGTGAGTTGGAAGAGAGTCCAGTGCACTGGAAACACTACTCAAATATCAAAGCTCGAGAGGTGTGTTGTTTTGAGGTACATGCTGTATAAACAATCAGTGGGTGTGTTTTCATGTCATGCAGAAGTGGAGCCAATTTTAGCCAATTCAGCCAATTTTAAAGACAACATTAAAACAAGTTAAAAACAAGGGCTTTTCACACAGAGCTTGATTTTTTCATTCAATACTGGTGGTTAAAACAAGTTTAACCTTTGAAAAACATGGTTTCAGACCTTGTGTTCTTTCTTTTCACTGCCAGGCATAATTTTTTTTCTTTTTTTTTTACAAAAAAAAATGCATTGTTTGAATGGCCCATTGTTGTGCACAATTCACGTATGTTATTTATAAAATTATATATATATATATATATATTTACTATATTTACTATAAATTTACTATTTTTTTTTATTTGAAGAAAAGTTTTCTCATCAATTTCTTTCGTTAAAAAATGTAATAACCTTCTGTGTATCTGAAATAATGTTAATTTCTGCTGACATTTAATAATATTTTTTTTTATTATTATCTATTTATTAAAAGTTGTAATAAAACAAAAATTATTGGAATATGTTTTACAAAAATAATACAATTTCAGTGTTTCTATTTCAAAATTTGAAAAAGAGCGTGAAGAGAAGAAGTGAAAATTGTTCAAGTAAATACTACACCATTTTTTTTTTCAGTAACAGTGAAAAGCTGAAAGGAATTTCTAACTTTCTATTTGGAAAATTGCCAACAAAATAGCACTCCCATTTTGGAAACTATAGGGCTAAAATTTTCAAGCACAACTTCAGAGCATTAAAGGTCCCATATTTTACACCTTTCTTGAGTTTTATTTTAGGTTTTGATGTCCTTAAGAATATATATTTGCGGTATAAGTACCAAAAACTATCTCAATATATTTTTACAGCTCCTTTCTCAGGAGCTCTGCTGAGAACAGGTCAATTTTGGCCTGTCTAATTAATATTCATGAGCCTCTCTTCTGATTGGCCTGTTGTTTTCTGAGTGACGCACGGCCAGGCCAACCACAGGTAACTAGGGTCAGCGATGTCACAGCGCTAGCTCGAGGCAGCAAAACAAAGGGGAAACTGGAGGCGGCCCATTCCAACCAGCGCAGATTCGGCTACATAAGGAGCTTAAAATATCATGAAATTTCAGTTTTGACAATATGGGACCTTTAATATAACAATATAAATGCATTTTTAAAGGGATAGATCACTCAAAATGAAAATTGCATCATCATTTACTCACGTCATTCCAAACCGGAAAATTTTTAAGAACAATGGGGTTGTTGGGACCACACTGTTCTTAAAAATCTTCTTTTGTGTTCCACAGAAGATTGAAAACCATACAGGTTTGGCACAACATGAGGGTAAGTAAATGATGCCACGTTTAGATGTATTCCTTTAAGCAAATGAAATGCAAAAGACAGATCTAAACGTTAGTAATTGAAGACTGCACACATGCAAACCAAATGCTAGCATTGCCATTGTGTTTCTTTTTAGAAACAACAGATACCAATGGAGAGCATTTATGTGAATAGTCAGAAACAAGAGATATGAAGTTGGACTATAACATACTCAAAGGGAAAGCAGTATGAGGCTGTTTGGTTGGGGACAGATAATTTTTATCTTAGTTACATTGAAGCGTAATGCTCATGGTCAGATGATCATCATTTCATGTCTTTTTTTGAGGTCATATGTGAGGTCTTCATGCACGAGAGTTCATCATGTCTTTTAACCCCCACCTTCTGTTTAATGCTGAGATTAGTAACATGATTAACACACTTCATTAGTATCAGGACAGGCAGCTGTCAGAGCCTTAATCAGTACAGATACTATAATGTGCCCACACGCAAAGAGCAGTTGAATGCATGCGGACCCCTCTTGGATCCCCCCCGTTCCACATGAGTGACCAGCACACACTGCTAATGAGAGCCACACAAAGGGCTTAAGTGTATGTGTAATTAAGGCTGATTAGCTGATGAAGGACTGTTTTAGTAGCACAGCCACTGCCACGGCTCTTCAAAGAGATGTGTGCTGGTCTCAAGCTGAGAGCAAATACTGGAAGATGAGATGAAGAAGTAAAGCTGTGAGCTGCTCATTTGCAGAAAAAAAGCTTGATGTAGTATGTAGACACAGGTTTTCACAAAGCAAAACTTCTCCTCAGTCCACGTAGTACATTAACGAAAACTAAGCTGCAAAACAGGTCATTCAGAATGAATGGATCAGTATGGGATTTTCAGTGGCTGAAAGCATTCTTTAGAAAGCTGGGTGGCTGATAATGCAGATACATTATACTATACTATATTATATTATACTATATTATATACATTATTCATTTAATAACTTCAAATGAAATGTACACAAAGTCACTTACATACACAAAAAACACTTATTTTATAGAATATTTACTTAAAATTCACCACAAAAGCATTAAAAAAATAAATGTATTATTATATTTAGAAAAATACGAGATAAATATAATTTAGATATTTATCTGTAAAACAAGAAAAAATCGACTTTTACAGCATTTAATAATAATGAATTTCAGCATTGACTAATGCATTTTTAAAATCAAAAGTTATATCTGTTAAGATTAGTTGATGTACTATGAACTAATATGGGCAATGAGCAATTGTATTTTTATTAATGAACTTTAATAAATATGACATTAAGTAATGTTAACAAATTAAACCTAATTGTAAAATGTTACCAAAAATCATAACTCAAGATGAATACAAATCATATTATTTTTACACAATTTTACTGTTATGTAAACAAATGTATCGTTTAAGGATGTTTTGATATTTTTACCAGAAAAGTCAAAAAACACTGTTTAAGGTACAGTATAGTTGCACAACAGCCGATAAATAGATAGATAGATAGATAGATAGATAGATAGATAGATAGATAGATAGATAGATAGATGATTGATTGATTGATTGATAGATAGATAGATAGATCCTCTCCTTAAAGTTGCCCATCCCTTTTTGTTTCTCCATTCTTCCCATCAGCCTCTGAACAGTGGCATCTGTTCCCACTGAAGCCAGTCTGTCCTGAAGAGCTAGTTCCAGCGCTGCACACTTTCAGGAGCTCATAGCCCTTACAGTCTATATCTGTATTTCCTGCTATAGCCTGCTGTAAGCTGGGACAGACGGTGTTAACATAACCTCAACTATAGTTCAGCGCTGGGCAGGCCGTTGGTGCTATAACCTACTTACTGTACCTACTCAGCAGAAAGTGGGCTTTATCCTAAGGGCTTCTGGGCTCTGTGTCAAAAGCTTTAGCTGGCAAGAGTGACTGTAGCGGATTTTCAAGGAAAACGTTTTTAAGGTTTTGTTCATTTTGTAAATGAAGAAAAAAGGACAGACATAATAGGTATTTAATAGTTAAAAAAAAAAATGTTTAAATCATGACCACCCAACTCCTATCATGACTAGCAAACCCGGTAAGTTCTGCAATTTGCACAAAGATACCAGAAAATTATGTGACATAACTATCTGCAAAGTGCTGTTTTTACACAGAGAAAAATCAATTTGCAGAGAACAGTGGTTGTTAAAAGGACAGTTTAGATGTTACAGCTGAAAAACCCTCATTCATGCAAGCACTGCTTTTCAACCCTCCAGACATCTATTTTAAATGTATTATTGCTCAAATTTTTGTTTGTTTTTACGAACTGAAAAATGAGTCAATATAATCGGGATGTTAGTGGCTGCAAAACTTCCAACTGCATAGCAGTTGTTGAATTTCTTTGATTTGTAATTAAGTCAAGATTAATAATCATGCTGAGTGTAGGTCTATTTCTTACATAAGCCTTATAAATAATTTTTATTGTTTAAGGCAGAGTAAATCTACACAAATTCCTATTTGTTTCTACATTGACAGTGTGTGTGTGTGTGTGTGTGTGTGTACCATATGTAATAGATATAATACCTGGAGAAAGCACGGGTTGTGCTAAACAGATGTTAATGGCATCAGACAGAAAGAAAAAAATAATTTCACAATTTAAGATGCCTTTAAAAACTGGTAAAAGATCCACTTTAATATAATGAAGCATTTGTGATGTACACTACTATTCAAAAGATTAGTGCTCTTCAGGTTCTTTAATGTTTTTTAAGTCTCTTATTCTCACCAAGGCTACATTTATCTGATAAAAAATACATTAAAATATTGTGAAATATTACAATTTAAAATAACTGTTTTCTATTTGAATATATTTTAAAATGCAAGGTGTTGTATGTCTCCGTCACGTGTGTGTGTGTGTGGTGTAGTGGTTGCCAAAGACCTTCTATGCTTCTCAGAATCTGCTTCCTGTCTCCACACAAACAGTTCACGGCTGCCTTCCTCTTCCCTCTGAGCTCTTCACGCCACACGGCCCGCAGCAGTCGCGGGCCAGCAGGAAGGAGAAAGGAAACAAAGAACCCACTTCCTGTGGTGGCCGCCAGCATTCCAGACAAAGAAGAAGGAAATGCTTGGTAGCTAGAGGGGCTCAGAGGAGTTTGCTGTCCCAGCTTTCCATCAATCTCTCATTGTCTGCTCTCTCCACTGCCCTTTCAGTCTTTGTAGTTAGTTTATTGCACTTCGGTCTGTGGTGGAACAATGTTTTTTTTAGTAATAGTGAGCCAATGGGATTGGTCTCTTCAATCAAAATCATCTTTGCAGATGCTGTCACTGCACCTCAGTTGAGATTTGTGAGCAGTGTTTTATCTATGATTTGATATGAGTCATCAATCCTGCACAATTTTCACACTCAACCCCTCGTACCGTCCCGTGTGTGTATTAGTGGAGACCGTCACCATGGAGACCCTCCAGAAAAAGGGGGAAGGAGGACCAAAAGAGAGACGCAGATGCTGTAAGGCTGTGTTTAAATCAACGCCATAAAAATCCTGCGTGATCTAGATGCCGGGCCTCTCGGGAACAAAGCGTGTGGTGGCTGAGACACCCCTGGACATGATTCATCCTCTCTGCCCCCTTCAGCCTGACCCTTGAGATCCTCGTCTTAGATGAGCTTGATCGTTCAAAGAACGCCGTCTCCATCCAGACTCCTCTGACTGACTTAGAGCCCTTCATAAGCATCCTGAGATCTTCTAGAAACTCGACAAGGCCAGGTGGGCCCATGGGACCGCCAGGGAGAAGAAGAATATTGGCATACTGGAAAACACTTTACTCAATTTGTAGAAAAAGAATGCTACCCAGGTGAAAAAGAAGTACTCTTAAATGCATTAAAAAATGTACTTGAAATTCAGATATTTATAGTACAATTGTACTCCTAACATGCTTACTTGAAGTGCTTTAAAAATGTATTGAAAGAATACTAGGCTGTTTTGCAATGCAATACAATTCAAATCCATTTTAATTTCACTTTTAAATACATAACATGATATATTAATTGTAGTAGGCTACTATTTAACTGTATTTTCCACATCCAGCATTTTAACATCGTAATCATCATAAATAATTTTTCCAAAGATATGCTTAAAATAACTATTGATTTACTTGTTTATGTACCTAAATTCAAACAAGCTCAACCTACAGTGTGATGCGTGAAAACAAACCTCATTGGCTTTTGTGGAAGATCAGGCGTGCTTGTGTAACCTGACTGGTTCTCGCATGCATCAAGCAAGCACGTCTGGGCTTCCGTTTAGCAGTTCTGCTGTGCATGTGTATGTGTGTCAATGGATGTGAATAAAAGTCTAAATTAAAATCGTTAAGTCATATAGAGTGATCGCGTCTCTTCAGAGGACTTGGAAGAAACCACTCGATTCATATGGATTACTTTTGTGATGTTTGAATGTTTGATGAAACGTGAACAATTTTGGTGACTTTCAGCGGAGGGACATAAATCTGTCAGATTTCATTCAAATACATCAGTTTTTGTTTCGAAGATAAATGATCGGAACAACATGAGGGTGAGTACTTGATTACAGTATTTAAAATGTATTTATTTATTTGTTTGTTTGTTTGGGTGAACTGTTAAATTAAATAGAACATTCATTGTTATATCTTTATTTTTCTCAGCATCTAAAAGCGTCTATGTGTGTAGATTTGGAACCTCAGAAAGGTTTTTTTTTTGTTTTTGTTTTAGCGCAATAGTAACATTCAACTTGACCAATCAGAGCCAAGCTTTTCAAATCGGCTTTGCAGGTAATGGTCCAATCACATGGCTGTATGCTTTTGAGTTATCTAGCAACTACAGGCACTGGTTGCTTAAAGTCTAGCTATTTGTCTGCCATATAACAACTATTAAAACATTGTCCAATATATTGGCAAAAAGAATTTGTCATTATAGCTTGTACATCCATTAACATCCTTTTTTAAATTAAAATGAAATTGTTTTTTTTCCTCAACAATTTGTAATTGTAACAATTGTAATGAAGTAAATGTTAAATATAAATGAGTATTTCATTGTGAAATATTAAGTTAAAATTTGTTGCTTTCAGATCAGCTGCAGTTGCAATAGAAGACAAATTGAAATCAGATTCAGAGAATGGTATGTTTTAATCTCATATCAATAAATCTCAAAGTGTTCAGTGTATCACAGAGTATTGTACAGTGACGAAAAAAAAAGGGGATAAAAACGGACACTCATGTCAAGCTTGATGAGGATTTAGTCCAAGCTTTAAAGGGTAAACTGAGAACAGTCAAAGGGCCTGACTACACCTGGCCACGTCATACGTTTTCTCTGATCGGATCGCTATCTGATTTGTTAAAATGGTTCCATTTACACTTGGCCACATAAATGTGCCTCTGCAAAATGAATATAAATCTGATCTTAAGTTACTGTGCTATATGCAAATTTAACTGAGTTCACGTCAGAGTAAGTAACAGATACGCGCTGCATTTGACTCATTATCAGCTAATTCCAAGATCAAAGACTTGTAAGATAATTTAGTCTCACTACTTTTAAAGAAGATGATTCTGTGTTGAGCATCTGATTGTGTGTTGATGCATTTACACGTGTCCACTTTTTTCTGGAATGTGAAGTGTTTCGGACGGCATTTACACCTGGTCTTTTCACGATCAGATAGCTAACCGATCAGAGAAAACACATGATGTGACCAGGTGTAAATTCTAATGCATATCTATGCAAATTATAATACATATGATATTCAAAAAACCCCACTCAAAACCACTGATTAAGTCTTTTTCCTTTCACAGACCCTGCGATGCAGTTTTCAAATACCACAATGTTTGAATTGCAAGCCCTCAGATGCAGAAAATGCAACAAGTCGTTCTCAAAGAATAGTGATCCTTCACTTGAAAATGACGATGGTGACATTTGAAATGTTCTGCTTCTTTGTTTGGTTTAGCCATTTGCAGGCTTAACTTTGTTAAAAAAACAAACAAACACTTTATTCACTTCTGCACACACACTTGTGTGTGTGTGTGTGTGTGTGTGTGTGTGTGTGTGTGTAATTGCATTATGCATTTTTATTCAGTGATGGGATATTCATAGTTTACCTTCCAGTAATACAGGTAAAACAGAAATGTTATGCAAATTGATTGAAGTAGTTCTGTTACAGCATTTCACTGATCTTTATTTTATTATAATTTATTACAATTATTTTGGTCAAGAGTTTGTATATGCTGCTCTACTTTTTAAATGTACTCAAGGGACGTATTGTTGTAATGTACACCAGATATAGTACATTAAAGTTTTCTAGATGTGAATGTGTGTGTGTATGCCATGTTCTTTTAATGATTTTTGTACTTTTTAATATACCATTTTTGTGTGTGTGTGTGTGTGTGTGTGTGTGTGTGTGTGCCTAAAATTGCATTATGCATTTTTATTCAGTGATGGGATATTCATAGTTTACCTTCCAGTAATACAGGTAAAACAGAAATGTTATGCAAATTGATTGAAGTAGTTCTGTTACAGCATTTCACTGATCTTTATTTTATTATAATTTATTACAATTATTTTGGTCAAGAGTTTGTATATGCTGCTCTACTTTTTAAATGTACTCAAGGGACGTATTGTTGTAATGTACACCAGATATAGTACATTAAAGTTTTCTAGATGTGAATGTGTGTGTGTATGCCATGTTCTTTTAATGATTTTTGTACTTTTTAATATACCATTTTAGAATGCTGAAAAATAGCTTTATAACAAACTAATAGTGTGCTGGTAATGCATTTATAATGAGCTGAA
This sequence comes from Sinocyclocheilus anshuiensis, assembly GCF_001515605.1. Lineage (NCBI taxonomy): Eukaryota > Metazoa > Chordata > Actinopteri > Cypriniformes > Cyprinidae > Sinocyclocheilus > Sinocyclocheilus anshuiensis. The sequence continues at coordinate 864,112 of NW_015540934.1, forward strand.
ATGCTATTGAAAATGTACTAGAAGTACATTAAAGTGAAGCTTAAGATATATTCTTAAGAAGTGTATTTTAAATAATGTGAAGAAGTACAATTAAATTACACTAAAAAATACTTTAAACTGTTCCATTTGAAAACAACTAAATATATTAAATTATATTGCAATTAAATTAGTTCTTATTAGTTCATCTTAAGCATGTCTTATAAGAGCACTTAACATACTTAAAGTTGTTCCAAAATAACATTTATTATGCACTTAGTATAGTATAATAAAAATATAATAAGTGCATAGTGTGAACTAAATGTAATGATTTGTACATTGAATTACAATTGATTGAGAATGTATTATAGTTTAAATTTATATTAAATGGAATTAGCTGAACTTTAATATTTTGACCCATTTAATAGGACTTAAGACATCTTTATATGTAATTTCATAATCACTTTTATTATCTTTGAAATATAGCTAAACTAAAATATACCTTAATGTCATTTATATTGAAAGTTATATACATACTTCATATATATATATATATATATATATATATATATACATTTTATTCACATGTGCTTTAATATATACATCCAAAGTTTTAAACCATGACAAAAGATTATTAAAACAATGATTTAAAATGTTCTTTTACCATTAGCTTCCTCAAAAGTACTGAGAATTGTTAAATGAATTATGGCAGTAGAGTCATTATATACCTTAACAGCTTTGTTTGGCTTCCCCTGCTTCTGTTTACAAACCCTGTTCCATTTCCTTCTCACCGTGCAGAAGGTCAGTAAAACTAAGAGAAAAAGATGTCTCATGAGGTTTTCCTTTCAACGCTCCACTCACTCCTGTCTTCCATCCTCTGTGCCGTTTTTAGCCAGCCTGTTTTTTCCCACAGAACTTCAGAGAGTCAAAGTCAATTGTCATAGCAGACAACAGCTGGATGAAGTTGAGTGACTACACATGGAGACTTGAACTCTGTACAGCAAATACACATGAGAATCTTCTCCCCGAAGAGCATTTTTTTCCGCTTTGCAATCACACATCATGCTTGAGTGACTTCTTGTGAAAACACTCTCATGCTAGTTAGTGAGTGTGTCCTAAATTGTCAGATTTGAAACTTTTTGTGAATGTGACTTTTCAGTTTATCATCTCTAGCTCTGTGTACATTTTCAAACCAGCTTTTAACTTAGTCCCATTTACATTATTGACATTCGAACAAAATTTTACCTTAAAATCATTGTTCTTCCTCTAAAACTTTAAGTCTAAACTTAAGTTTTCTTCTTCTAAAGCTTGACATCTAAAACATGATTTCCTTATGTTGAAGTTGTTGTGGACTACTTAAGGGATAGCTAAAGGTTGTAGTGTCAGGTGACTGACTATGGTGTATCTATCGTGTTGTTGATATGGTGTATATATCGAAGCTGTCTCAAGGTTATCTCCATCTGCTGAGGTTACACACACACACACACACACACACACACACACCAGACTTGAGCAGTTCCTCTGTCAGGTCTTGTTTTGTGCTCTTGTCCAGTGGAGTGACCTTCACATTCCATTCCCAGCCAAGAGTGATGTCACACCTCTGAAGGGCCCTGCAGTGAGGTCAGGCTCCCTCAGATACACGCTCATGGAAATGTTTCTACCTCAGTGTCAAACTGTTTTACCTCAGCTAAGATTTGTAAATGTTTGTGATTTTAGAAATAGTTCATCCCAAAAAAAAAAGACAATTCTGTAATCATTTACTCTTTCTTCTGTGGAACACAAAAGGAAATGTTTTGCAGAATGTTGAGGCTGCTCTTCTACACACAACAAAAGCAGACAGTGAAAAGTGTTTAAGTTTATATCTTTCATCATATACATTCTCTGAAGTTGTATGAAAGCTTTGTTTGAGAAACAAAAAAAAATCCTAACCTCAAATTTCACTGGCACAAGTTAGGAATAACTTGACAGTGAATAATTTTTTTATTTTATTTGATAAATTAGGTCCAGAGTCACTTTCAAACCAAGCAGCTTTTTGGTCGATGCAAAATCCTTGTTAGGAAATCTTTCACCCTCACACGAAATTCCCAATTGTGTAGATTCTTATTTTAAATTATTGCTTTTTGGCCATGAACATGTTACCACATTTTGTCTTTATTTGTTATCTTTTGCGTTGTGGCTCTAAAAGACAATGTGATTGGTAGGAAACATACAGGAGAGAGAGAGACAATAATCTGACTTTGATTTGACTTATAAATACATCTGTACTTTGTAGTTTGCTTTCTCGCTGTGTGTTCTTAAAGTGACAGCTGTTATTTCCAAGACACAGCTGTTAAAATAGAACACTGTTACGGTCCATAAACTTAAACTCTGTGTACCTGACACAAGGAAGTATTCCTGGTATGTTAGCTTTCACTTGTATTTTCTTTTGCCTGGGAGCAATTTGCAATATGAACGTCATGGCCTGACTAATAACAGCTGCATTTTGATCATCAAAATCAAGATCATGCAAATCTACTCTAGTTTGGCTTGAGAGGACTGTAACAATCTATTTTTTTTTTGTCTGAAATGTAGTGTACTTCAAATCGTAAAAGTATATTTAAAAAAACAACAACTGTACTTGCAGATGATATAATATCAATTAAATAAAAGTTCACTGAAGTTTACTTAAAAAAAGTAGATTTTAGTTTACCATAAATGCTTGCCAATACATTCAGCAGTACACTTTAACCATATTTAAAAGACAATGGAATTGTGACATTACATATAAAGATGTTCTTAAGCCCTACTTAAGTTGGTCAAAAGTAGTCTACAGCTGAATTTAATTATAAACATATTTTCAAATTTTCCTTTAATTGCAATTAACATGCAAGTGTCTGAAAACATATTATTATAGTATATTATCAGTATATTATTTTATTTCCATACTAAGTACCATCTTTTAAAAGTATTCTAAAGTGTACTTGTTTCACAAGGTATTTAAAACTAGTCAACCATTCTAATCCAACTACATAAACATATGTTGGCTTTTGTAATAAGATGCCCATAAGGGTGCCTGCGTATAACAGTGCTTTCAGTTCATGATGTCAGCACGAGCCATTTGTGTCATTATTATAATGTCTCTGTCTTAAAAAACAGTCCCGCTCTGTGTCCTCTGCCTCAGAACGAAGGTTTGATCTGTATTATACAGTCAACTACAGACTGTTTCAGGTTAACTATCAACCCTGTTTTAGTACCAGCTCATTCAGGTGCATTTGTGAATGAGTGAGTCACAGCACAAAGGGTGGAGAAGGGGACAGAAGGAAAGATAGAGCAGGGAGAGGCGTGGTGTGTCCTTGGCTGTGTGGCACTCTGGTGCCACCTATTGATAATGCTATTAACTCTACAAGGTTTTATAGTGTGATTGAATGTGTTGTGTTGTACAAATGTTGTGCGGCTGACTCATTTTTGGGCTAGAGGATGGCTTAGGTTTTCAAACATCCCGTCAGAAGAAGCCGGTGGCGGACACTGGCTTTGATTTTTGGACACATGGGGCAGACCTCCCACATCAGCATGTGTGTGATAGTGGTTTAGGTGTGTGTGTCGAGTCATTAGCAGCAAAGGCTAGTCTGTCTCAGCAGAGTATCGGGGTTTATGAAACAGCTGTGTGACAAGATGGATCAGCCCTTAATGAGCTACCACACACACACACACACACACACACACATTAACCTAGCACATGAGATTGGTAACTTGACTTCCTACTAATTGTTAACAGAAATGTCTTCGCTGTTACAACCCAAAAAGGCAGAGTATGTTTGGAATGGCATATTAAGCAGTACATGTAATGCGCAGAGTATGCAGTTCCCCTTCAGGAACTCGAGCTGCGTCGAACGCTTTGGGAACGCCCCCGGCGAGACACCGTACTGAAGCATGTGTGAAATCAGTCCAATAGCGAAGCGAGACGTCACGAGCGGGGTGACGTAAGCAGCCAGGAAGCATAAAGGCGCATCCGGCAAGCGTGCATGTTAGCTTTTGCTCTTCAGCGAGCGCGTCTGTGGTGTGTGTGTGAATGTATGCAAAGCACTCAGTCAGTTAAAAAGTTAAGCGAAAGAAAAAGAAATGCCAAAGACTAAATCAAAAAAGAATGTGGCGAGCGGACGGCGTTTCAAGTCGTGTGTTCCTCCCTGCCCACGTTATATCTCGAGTGAGGATACACACGATTTGTGCGTCATCTGTTTGGGAGCGGAGCATGCACGGGCAGCTCTCGAGGGGGGCTGCCTGCCATGGTTGTGAGCTTCTCCCGCTCCATGTGCTTCGCTCCCGCCTGGCCGTCTTCGATGAAAGCGGCCAGGCTCACGATCCTGCTGGGTTCGGCCCCGCTGTTGCTGAGGCACTGTTATCGTGGGGATCGCAAGTGGATTTAGCGCAGGGATCCGAGACGGGCTCGTCCTTATCTCGGTCCTCACCTGCTAGATCCACGGCCCCCTTTCAGGGTTCGGAAGCCCGCCCCGCGGATTCTTCCCCCCCAAGAGTGGGCCAGACGCTTCATTTATCTTCCTCTGAGGAGGTTGATGTGATGAGCGTTGACACGGAGGAGATTGTGGACTCGCCACCACAGTCCCTCGCATATGAGGAGCTCGTGGAGGTTGTTACTCGTACTGTAGCTAAATTAAATATCGAATGGCCAGCCGAGAAACAGGACGCTCGTCCCAAAAGCAAGTTGGACGGGCGTTTCCTTAGAGCAAGATCGCAACCTTCACGTCGGGGCCTTCCATTTTTCCCCGATCTCCATTCTGAGCTTTCGAGATCGTGGGATAAACCATATTCGTCCCGACTCTTTAGCCCCTGTTTCTAATTACTCGAACATCACGGGGCTAAATGAGAAGGGATATGGGGCGGTGGAACAGACACTCGCGAGCTATCTGTCCCCGTTCTCAGCATCGTCCCTGAAGGCCCCGAAGCTTCCCACCAGGCCAGTAAGACGTGTCTGCACACTATGGTGGTGTTGCAGGTGTACCAGGCCGACCTGCTAAAAGACCTGAACACTAGGGAGGGAGAGGAATCCGACGCAGTCGCCGAACTGCGTCGGGCCACAGATTTGTCGCTTCGGGCCACCAAGGAAACAGCCAGAGCCATTGGCCGTTCCATGGCAGCTCTCGTGGCCACGGAGCGACACCTGTGGTTGAATGTTGAATCTGTACAAGATAAGGACAGATTCTTCCTGCTGGATGCCCCGCTATCGCCTTCTGGCCTCTTTGCTCTTTGGGTAGACACTGTCGTTGAGAGGTTTCAAAGGCAAAGCACCCCCGCTCTCGGCCGGGGTCTTCTAAACAGAAAATGGATCTGAGGACGTGCCCACCCTGGGGAGGAGAGGTACACACTTCAGTATACGGTGCCCGATCCTCCTCAGTGCCCTCGGGGAGACTTACTGATACCCCTGCCACCCCCGGTGCTTCAGGGCTCAGTAGGCTCCCGCGAGCAAAATTTCCAGCTGCCACCCGGCAACGGTACAGCATGGGAGAGCTCGCCCCCTCAGCTGGGGGT
>NW_015540934.1:872383-874188 GCF_001515605.1 Sinocyclocheilus anshuiensis
TCGGGCCACAGATCTGTCGCTTCGGGCCACCAAGGAATCGGCCAGAGCCATCGGCCGTTCCATGGCAGCTCTCGTGGCCACGGAGCGACACCTGTGGTTGAATCTGTCCGAGTTACAAGATAAGGACAGATTCTTCCTGCTGGATGCCCCGCTATCGCCTTCTGGCCTCTTCGGCGGCGCAGTAGACACTGTCGTCGAGAGGTTTCAGGAGGCGAAGAAGCAAGCGGCGGCATTCCAGCGCTTCCTCCCTCGCCGGCCCCAGGTATTTGGGACTGCTGAGCGGGAGCAGTCCCAGCCATCTAGCTCCTCATATCACCAGACCCAGAAACAGAGCGTCGCGACCCGTACTCCCCCGCAGAAAGATCAGGGGACGGGGCGGCGCTCTCGGCCGGGGTCTTCTAGACAGAAAACGGATCTACGGACCGTTATTATGTCTAAGAGGACCTCGGCCAAACGGTCCTGACAATTCCACCGTCAGGACCGCGAGGGCAGCCCACCACGGGGAGGAGAGGTACACACCTCAGCACACGGTGCCCGATCCTCCTCAGTGCCCTTGGGGAGACTTACTGATGCCCCTGCCACCCTCGGTGCTTCAGGGCCCAGTAGGCTCCGGCGAGCAAAATTCCCAGCTGCCGCCCGGCGACGGTACGGCACGGGAAAGCTCGCCCCCTCAGATGAGGGCGCTAGAGAGCATAGATCGGTTTTTCCCTGCCGGTCAACCGCTTCAGGGTACCGAAGTGGCTCTTCTAGTAACACCAGACGCCAGTCTCGAGAGACTGGTTCCCTTAGTAGATGTTCTGGCAGCGTGGAAACTTCTGCCGAATGTCTCACAATGGGTCCTGCAGACTGTAGAGAAAGGTTACAGAATTCAGTTCAGTTCTCGTCCACCTCACTTCAACGGGGTTATTCCTACATTAGTGGGCCCCGAGCAGGCTCTGGTATTGGAACAAGAAGTAGAAACTCTTTTGAGGAAGGAGGCCATAGAACGTGTTCCTCCTCTCGAGAGAGAATCAGGGTTCTACAGCCGTTACTTCATCGTTCCGAAGAAGGATGGGGGGTTGCGTCCGATCATAGATCTGCGTCTACTGAACCGCGCTATCAAACGATTTCGGTTCAAGATGCTTACGATCAAACAGATTGTGTCTCAAATCAAGTCCGAGGACTGGTTTGTCACGATAGATCTCAAGGACGCATACTTCCATGTATCCATTCTTCCTCAACACAGGAAGTTCCTGAGGTTTGCTTTCGGGGGCGAGGCATACCAATATCGAGTTCTTCCGTTCGGTCTATCACTCTCACCCCGCACTTTCACGAAGTGTGTGGATGCGGCGCTGGCTCCGCTGTGACTCCAGGGCATCCGCATACTGAATTACATCGACGATTGGTTGATTTTAGCTCAGTCAGAGCAGATGGCGGCTCGGCATCGAGATGTCGTCCTTGCACATATGAGAGAACTGGGGTTACGGCTGAACGCCAGGAAAAGTGTACTTTCTCCAATACAGAGGAACACTTACCTAGGCGTGGTGTGGGATTCGACAACGATGCAGGCGCACAGCTGTCTCCTGCTCGTATCGAAGCAATTCTCACAGCCGCGAGAGGAGTGAGAGAAGGCCAGTCAGTTACTGTCAAACAGTTTCAGAGACTGTTGGGTCTGATGGCAGCTGCGTCCAATGTGATACCTTTTGGCCTGCTGTACATGAGACCCTTGCAGTGGTGGCTCAGGAACAAAGGGTTTTCCTCGAGGGGCAACCCGCTTCACACAATCAAGGTCACGCGGCGATGCTTACGTGCCTTAGACATGTGGA
>NW_015540934.1:874474-903985 GCF_001515605.1 Sinocyclocheilus anshuiensis
TACCTTTTGGCCTGCTGTACATGAGACCCTTGCAGTGGTGACTCAGAACCAAGGGATTTTCCCCGAGGGGGAATCCACTTCGCATGATCAAGGGCACGCGGCGATGCTTACGTGCCTTAGACATGTGGAAGAAACCTTGGTTCCTGTCTCAAGTCCCGTTGCTGGGGGCTCCTTGTCGTCGTGTAACGCTAACGACGGACGCCTCCCTCGTGGGTTGGGGAGAGGTCATGAGGGGCCGCTCTGCCCGAGGTTGGTCACATCGGTGGTCTCCTACATAAATCGGCAGGGGGGTCTGCGCTCGCGCCCCCTTTTATTTGTGTCGCAGGAAACGACACACTCTCCGCTCTGGTTCTCCCTCACACATCCAGCTCCACTTGGGCTGGATGCTATGGTTCAGACGTGGCCGAGGCTTCTTCTGTACGCATTTCCCCTGATCGCTCTGGTCCCGGGAGTTCTGGAGAGAGTACGCCGGGACGGGGTCCGTCTTTTGCTAGTAGCCCCGTTCTGGCCAGCCCGAGTATGGTTCTCGGACCTGGTGTCCCTCCTCGACGGCTCTCCACGGGAGATTCCGATCAGGAGGGATCTCCTCTCTCATGCAGGGGGCACCACTGTGGTCAGTCAGTGGGAAGACACCCGTTAGTTACACGTTTCCTCCGTGGCACCCGGAGGCTGAGGCCAGTACAGTGCACTAAGGTGCCCTCATGGGATCTGGCAGTGGTTCTGGAGGCTCTGTGCAAAGCTCCCTTTGAACCCATCGAAGACACTTCAGATAAGCTCCTCACGCTTAAGTCTATCTTCATGCTCGCTATATCCTCGCTGAAGAGGATAGGGGACCTCCAGGCTCTTGCAGTGTCAGGCCTGGAGTTTGCCCCGGGCATGGTTAGGGCGTTCCTTTACCCAAAACCCGGGTATGTCCCTAAAGTGCCCACCTCGTCGCCAGGTCCCATTGTACTACAGGCCTTTTGTCCTTCTCCCTTCCAGGAAGCAGGCCAGGAGAGACTCAATCTGCTGTGTCCTGTGTCCAGACACTTACGTTCACCGAGCTGCCCAGTTGCGAAAAGCAGATCAGTTATTTGTTTGCTTTGGTCCACCTAAGAAAGGGATTCCAGCGATCAAGCAAACTATGAGTCGGTGGGTGGTCGAGGCCATCAGACTGGCCTACGAGTCCTCTGGCCTCCAGTCACCCATGGGGGTCAGAGCGCACTCGACCAGGGGTATGGCGGCCTCCAAGGCCTTGTCAGTGGGCGTGGCCCTTCAGGATGTTTGTGCTGCGGCAGGCTGGTCCTCTCCGCACACATTTATTCGTTTCTACAGTCTGGACCTGTGATCTACTCCAGGGTCCCAAGTCCTTTCGTCTTGATGTGCTCGCCAGATACACACCAGACAGCGACTTGCTTGTATGGCGCAGTGGGTATTCTCGTTCCCAAAGCGTTCGACGCAGCTCGAGTTCCTGAAGGGGAACTTCTCGAGGTTACGTATGTAACCATGGTTCCCCGAAGGGAACTAGACGCTGCGTCTCCCTGCCATACTCCCTGCATCCCTGCAGGCGCTCGCTTCCGCAGATCGGACTGCTAAAAGTCTGACATTTTTGGTTAAAATTGGTTTAAAAATCATTTTTATTGCATTTAAATGTAAAATTAAAGCAAAATAATTGCATTTATAATATAATTGCTATTTAATATGAATATGATAACTGGACACCACTTACTGAAATAATCACGCAACAGACATTCGGGCTAGGTATTGATACAGATACTACAATTCAGTTTGATTCTCAAATCGATTTGATATCAGTAATTTGGAAATATTTTCAGGTACTGTACATTAATTGAAAACAAGGAAAACTAATTCTCTCTCAAATAATGTTGAAAACTGCACTCTCCAAAATAAAGGTTCTTTATTGGCATTTGTGGTTCCATGAAGAATCTTTAACATCCATGGAATCTTTCCATCCCACAAAAGATTCTTTATAGTGGAAACAGGTTCTTAGATTATTAAAATGTTCTTCACATTAAGAATATGAATAAGTTATTTTAAGAACTGTTCACTGAAAGGTTCTTTGGGGAACCACAAATGGTTCTCTTATGGAATCACTGTGAAAATAAAACCATTATGGAACCGTTATTTTTAAGAATTGGTACACTACTGTGTTATGAAAGGTTAAATGTTACAGTTACAGTTTGAAGTGTTTCTTGTTGCATACTATTCCAAAACACGATGTAAAAAAATTGTATTTAACACTAGCATTGCTATCCCAACAAAGCTATAGATCGTAAAGCAGCAAGGCCACTCTTCCTGTCTCTTGGGGTTTGTTTTAAGTGTGTGATCCACGCTCTTGAGTACAGTATGTATATCAAGTATGCTGAGTGGTCTCTTTTTAGTATCATATAAAGACGTGTCTGAGAAGCCATATGTGTGCTTTTTGATTAAAGTCCAAGACTCTGATGTGTTAAATTTTAAGCAAGCCCTCGCTTATAATAGCCCTCACTCTTGCTATGATAGCCGCTGAGGGACCTCCGAGCTGCTCGCCACTTCACGAGGCCTCTGAATTATTGATAAGCCACAGAGTGCGCTCAGTAGCCAGAGGAAAGGTGTTAGGGAGAGACATCCCATCTGCTGGTATCTGCCTTATCTCCCTCCATCCAGCAGGAAAGAGGAGGAGTGGAGGACTGTGGATAATGCAGGGAGAGATGTTAATACCACATAATCAACTCTTTGTGTCTGGGGTGCTTTTGATAGATTATGTCTTTGTTTCAAAACTTAGTCAGATGAAACCTAAGGCAGCATCCTAACTGGGATGAAACCTCATGAGTGACTGATTTGGGACGCTCTACATGGGCAACAGTTCTGCCCAGCACACAAATTATGCTCACAGGAGACTCGATTCAAAATTGATTGCAATATAGTTTGAGAAACTGTGGAGCCCCTAAAGTAACATTTGCAGAAAAAAAGAAGGAACTTGTGCATGCGAAAGCTTGATATTTCAAACTAGCATCTGGGGCTGCAAAGGGGTGTCAGGGGTCTGTGGAAAAACAAATACAAAATAAGTACAATAAAAAAAAAAAATAAAAAAAAAGAATAGTAATAATTAACTTATGTTCTCAAAATAAATCTCCTTTGAAATGACATTTTCTATTATTTATGCAAGAAAAAACAATTTAGTTACATAAAATAAAGAATGAAAAGAAACGACATCTAAATATCGAACCAAATAAATGAATACATATATACATACATACATATACTGTATATACATATACATATACATATACATACATACATACATACATACAAAATAACAATAGACAGAAGGCATCTCTTCCACCCCAAACCCTCATAAAATACATATGTATATAATTTGGACTGTTGTTGGAAATCATAAGATTAAGAACAAATTATTTTATTTTTTAATTTCCACAGTATCAATTGGTCTTTATACATAAACTTGGTGGGATGTAAACTTTTTCCATATAATTATTACACGTTTTATTCTTTCTGTATTATAAGGTCTTTATACATGAAAATATATTGCTGCCTTTATATTTTACTGTATGAAGAGGTCCCTCTCAAGGGAATCTTTGTATTTGGAGTCCATGACATCAAAAGAAAAAGAAAAAGAGAACCGCTGCTTCATGAGATTGCATTCTCCACCAGGATACATGTGGCGCTGCTTTAGAATTTTGCCAAAACGAGGTCTCTTAGGAGGCAGCATGATTAAGTTGCCTACTTTTTGGAACAACCCGTGTTGGGATCTTTAAAGGCTGCTCAGATAGTTAGCTTTAGATAGAAATTCATTCGGTTTTCTAACAGAACATATGTGATGAAAGATATTTCAAAGCTGCAGCTAGTAAAATTTGTCTTACCCTATCTCTCCATGTAATTTGGCAGAGGGATGAATCAGTTCTTCCTGCAGTCATAGCTCAGTGTTGCTATTGTCTTCTTCAGTGGCACACACACACACACATACACATATAGTGTGTTTCCTCTGAGCTCCACAGCACTGCAAACACATTAAAGAGTGATTTGTTTTTAGGAATTTAGGAGCGGAAGAGACAGTGTGGAAAAGAGAGAGAGGGATTGGGGAGATGGAGTGAGAGAGGGTTGAGGGGTGTTGAGTGTGTTTGTGGATCATATTCCCTCTGAGGCAGATGCTGAGGTCACAGCAGTTCACTTCCACTAACGGTCCCTCATTTTAAAGCTGAAGAGTGTCATAAAGGGAAGAGTGTTTAAAAAAGAATCCTGGGAAAAAAATGGATCATAGTTTTCACATAAACATTAAGCAGCACAACCATTTTCAAGACTGATAATAGAAATAAACATTTTTTGAGCATCAAATCAGCATATTAGAATGATTTCTGAAGGGTCATGTGACACTGAAGACTGGAGTAATGATGCTGAAAATTCATCTTTGATCACAGGAATAAATTACATTTTAAAATATATTCAAATAGAAAACAGATGTTTTAAATGGTATATTATAGCTTATACTGTAGTTTTGATCAAATAAATATAGTCTTGTTGAGCGTAAGAGACTTCTTTCCAAAAACATAAATAATCTTATCAGCCCCAGACTTTTGAAGGTAATGTGCTGAAACAATTTTCCAAGCTTTATGATGTTTGTTTGTGCTGTGTGTGTGTGTTGAGCCCAGGGCTGTGTCTGAAATTGCATACTCTCTTAAGTAGGCACTTATTTTGAATAAGTACTTACTTTGCGACCGCTAAAAAAGTACATCATAGTATGAATGTAATCTGGATGTACATTCGCCATGTTGTGTTGTTTCACTGCCATTCACAAATCCTCTTCCGTGGCCTCATGGGATAGTAAAGTGTCCATCGTATGCACATGGCCGAAAGTATCCTTTTTGCCAACTTATTTGAGTACTGTCAATTCAGACATTTGTCACATACTGTTTTTCGCCTACTATATAGTTGGTAAGTTTGTGACTCCAGATGCAGCCCAAGTGTGCCACACATGTCCCTGAAGTAAACTCAAAACATTTTGATCGCCCCCTGGTGGCTGGCTGTCATAAACTCCACTCTCGCCATGTAAACGAATGGGACGTGACAAAAAAATCTGATTACACTTAAAATATATTTCTGTCATGACAACTCTCGGAGGGATTGGCATGGTAATGTACATGACAATGTTAATGTATTTGGTCTTGGCAGAATAGATCTGCTACGCTGCTGCTGCTGCTGCTGCTACTTGCTACTGCCAATACATCCACAACATGCTGCTGTGAGCATGTAAGAAATACTGCTGCTGCACATATAACATACATGAAATAACCCCCATATAGCATACATGAATCACCTCATAGCAAATCTATACAGGTGGAGCTGGGGAAGGTGGAGGGTTTCTGAAGCAAGCTGCAACTGCTACGGCAAGCACTAGTCATATATTTGAATGTTGAGCGGCGAGCTCATTGGTTACCGATACAGGAGAGAACCAATCAGTTGTGCCATGTGGTAATGATGTCATTAGGTCAGATTGAGTTAGACCTATCGGACTGCGCCATCTAGAGTTTCATGCCAGAACTCTGTATTTTTCCCAAAGATGGGCTCTGTCATTTTAGGTGGTTCTTATATGCTGATGTATGTTCAAGTGTTCTTTTTTTCTAGTAAGTTTGGTTTTAGTTAGTTACTTGATGTTATAAGAATGGGGTGTAGCGTCATGTGTGCTTGTGATTGGGTCTGAGGGAGGTTGGGGCGGGACCTTGATAGCTAATGACTTCATCACAAGATGACAGTGGCCATTTCTGGGACATTTTGTCTTCATTTTACTTCAGTGGAAGGAAGTAGAGACACATTGTCCATCTTTTTTTTTATAGCCTATGGTTGAGACACACAGTCTGTGTCTCATTAGGATCTATGTGTATATTTTAAAATCCATTTTGTAAATGTGTGTGCAGCCCCTCTCAATGTGGGTAGTTCCTGTGTGTGTTGTTCAGACAGATGGTAGTGGGGTGCAGGCTGGTGGTCTTCCTGCCCCAAACCTGGTGAGCCCAGCCTGTCGCACAGCAGAGCAGCTGCATGTGTGTGTGTGTGTGTTCTGTGGAATCAGTCATACACACCTGCCTACATGTCTGCACCTGCGTTATCCAGCATTTCAACTCACCTGTACATATCACTTGCTCTTTCTAATATTACATATCTTTCACCTCTGTCTTTAAGTTTCTACAGTCACTTCTGTTCTGTTTAATCAGTCCCAATTGTAGAGGTGGGCTCAGCCGCTTATCTGAATATGAGCTGAACCCCCCTAAATAGGGTCAAACATCTATATTGTACTGGTTTCATCTTTGTAATTACTGCTCTTTCTCTCGCTCTCAGATCAACCATTGTTGTCTTTCCTTTTAGACTAGATGTTATTTTAGTGGGCTCCTGTATTCTGTGTGTTTACATTGGTTTCAGAAATATTTTTATGTTTTAAAACATTTTATAAGCGAGTGCATGACACACAGACATTTAACCCTTGTGAAAAAGAAGTACTTACTTAATTAGAGTACTTAATACAGAAAAAAATATACCTTAAAATAAAGTAGGAACTGAATGTAATGATTTTGGGCAATTTGTGTTTTTAACTGCAATTAAATGAAAATGTAATATAGTTTAAATTTATAATAAATCCAAGTAGCTGAAATTTACAGTGCTCTTTTGACCCATTTAAGTAGAACTTAAGGGCATCGTTATATGTAATTTCATAATTCTGTTGTCTTTTAAATGTTACTGCCATTGTATTGACAAGCATTTATTGTAAACTAAAATATACTTTAATGTCATTTCTATTGAAATGAATATTTCATATATTCAAATATGTTTGTAATTATAGTAAAATCTTGTTGGTTTGCTTCTATTGTCCTCATTTGTAAGTCGCTTTGGATAAAAGCGTCTGATAAATTATTAAATGTAAATGTAATGTAATTACACATTTTTGACCTTTTATTTCATTGATATTATCTGCAAGTACAGTTATTTTAAAAATATATAGTTTTAAGATTTGAAGTACACAATCAATAAAAATAAGCACACTTTATTTTCACAAGGGTAAAGGAGAATCACAATGAAGATAATATTGAATGGCATGGCAAGTATGTACTAAGTACTACATAATAGCTAATGACACAGACAGTGTCACATGGTCTGTATCTTCCATGTCGGCTTCGTACTGACACAGTGTGTGTGTGTCCACAGCTATTAAATGGATTTGTATGGTGTCCTCTGGAGATGTTTGGTGTTTAATTTCAGCGCTGGGCTGCAAACGCTCCTCTGGCCTTATGAGAGAGTCCCACCCTAATCACCCATTCAGACAGCGCAAAAGTGTCCATTCATATGATAATTCACTTTCATAGAGCGGCTTGGCCCATTTATTTTCAGTTTTAGGGTTTTAATGCCTTTGTGACTGGTAAAATACGACACAGACACAACGACAACAATGCAAAGCACTCATCTTGCATATTAACACATGCTAACACTTAGTTGCTGCGGCTGCTATGCCACCCTCACTCACGACTGACACAACCTATCATAGTATAAATTGACAGATCGCTGCTGTTTACTTACTGCTTCATGACTGAGTTCAATTTTTAAACCCAGCCTTATTTCCTCTGAACGAAAAGACCCAAGCACACAGATTTAGCAAGCCAGATGCTAACAGTTCACTGACTGAAAGATGCGGAGTGTACATGTGCATCAAAATTAAACCAAATAATTTATAATTATTAGGGGTGGACATATAAGACCACATTTTTAAACTTGCCATTTTGACAAATCGTTTTGTGTACTTGTCTGTTTAAGAGCAATAAGCCGTTTAAGTCTTTTGTCTTTTATTGACTGAAGGGCATTTTAGGCTGGATGTCTGTAAATGTATTTTACAGCATGCTGTATAGTAATTTGCTGAGTCTCCTGAGCTTCTTGAGCCTGTCAGGCATTTGTGTGTGTGTTGTCTGGTATGGTGTAAAATGTATTTAATTCAACAGGCCTTGGTCACTGTTTTTGCCATTTGTTGTCATGATGGAACAACAATTTCTAGTCTCAGCTCCAGATGACATGCCCACTTTTGCTCAATCTGATGCTCATTACACACACAAAATAGCAAGAGCTTGATCTGACAAGCTCTAATCTGATTGGCTGGCTTTATGCAATTTTCAGGAGTCAGTGTGCACAGTTGGCCGCTGTCATGCAAAATCCAGAATCCTATCAGCTTTCCTGATAAAAATAAAATGGCTTTAAAGCCATTTTACTGGCTGAAACTTTTTATTGGTACTCTGTTTGGTGGCAGATTAGAAATGATAGAAAATCACTTTATTTATTGTATATTTAATCTTAATTATAAAAATACATATATTAATGTATTTTAAATAATATATTGTTATATTACCAGAGTAAAAAATTAAACATTTCCTTTTTATTTGTGTTTTCTTTTAACATTTGGTTAGCAAGCTAGCAACTTCACCTACTAACTTAGCGTAGCGCTAACTGATAATAAAGAAATTAAATATTTTAATTTTTAAAGCAAAATATTCAATGAGTGGCACTAAAAGCATGTTCAGTTTTATTTAAAACAAATTAATGTGAATCTGGCAATGTTTTATAATGTTGGTTGTTGTACGCATTGCGGCAGTTCGGAAATGAAATGTCCGGTGAGTGACACTAAAAGATTAATGCTTTATCATGTTTGAAAATAACATGTCATCTACACTACACCTAATAGACAGTGTTAACGAAAGCAACCATGACATAAAAACACATTTGCTGGAATAACCATGCCATTTTGCTTTGCTTTTACATGTTTTTATCGTGATTCATGTTTCACAGTACTTGTACCCAAGCGCTACCAGGTGAGCTACCGAGCAAGTTTACTGCATTAGAAAATCAATACATATGGAGCGGGTTATGTGATGTAAATGTCAAAATGCATTTGTTTTATAAATCATACATATGGTAAAGGTGTTTTGTGGCTGAAACTGAAACATACTGCAGTATTGTGCATTGAACTGCATGAAAATAAGTCTTACTTAATCAATAATCGGCCCTGTAATCATGAGTTTGAAAAAGAATACAAGTTGTTGGTGTTTTACTGCCACTAGTGGTCATTTCAGCTGGAAACTGCAGTGAATTGTATGCTAAAATGTAGGTAGTTGCATGTTTGTCCAATGAGCCTGCGTTGCTAAAGACTTTTGTTTATAATTGTGTGGCTCTGGCAGAGACTTATCTGGCTTTGATATGCCGTAAAGAACAAATCATTATCACTCCCGAGTTTTAAAATGTTTTTAAAATCTGTTTCATATGATTGAAAAGCGGCCGATGGGTGTTTCTGGCCTGTGTGTTGAATGGCTGCTCCTCTACCGTGTTCCCCAGTGTGACAGCAATCTCAGCACCCATCTCCCCTTCAGTGTAAACGCCCTAATTATTCTTGTAGCAAACGAGAGAAAGACAGAGAGGAAGTTAATGAGATGTGGGGGGTGAAAGCCCTCCCTCTCTTCCTGCCTCTCTCTTCACCCTTTCTTTCCCTCTTTATATCTTACAATCTCTGTCTGCTCGGGTAAATCCCTCTCCCTTTCCATCTCTCCTTCCTTTTGGCTGTTTTGTCCTCTCATGTTCTTACCTTCCTGTCTCTCAGCCCCCAAATTTTGTTTATATCGCTCGCCCCAGTTTGCATATTTTAAAGATTTTCACCGTGAGGGAATCCATCTGGAATAGCTGGAATTCATATGCAGAGCATAATCAGTGTCTTATTCACAGAACTGTGTGTTTGTCGTGCATGAGAGATGGCCCATTTGTATTGCTGATTGCATCTCTGCGGCACGTCTCGTAAATGTCGATGTCTCCATGGATAGAGTCAAAGGGTGCAGACGTGTCGTGAAGCGGTGAGGATAAATGATCCTGGGTGAGAAGGTCTATACCCCTCTTTATTTTCTTTCTCTTTATCTCTCGCTTTCCGAGTAAACCATCGGCTCCCTTTTGTGTGAATTCCTCCTCTCACCCTCCTTTGTGTATATCGGCCTTAATGTTGCCTAATTGATGTTCAGCTATTCATTAAAGGGGCTGGTGGCTGATAGTCCCTCAGCCTTCCCTCAGGAGTCAAACACACTTCCTGTTTTCACTGGGGTGACATTATAATCAAATGCGTCGGTGTTGCAGACTGTCATCTGTGTGTTCTGCACCTGTCTCATTGCACATACCTGCTGCTCATACAACCGGTTGATCTTTTGGTTTATCTTATTGCATGAAGGTGTTTATAATAGAGCCTGACCGATATGTCATTTTGCCGATATTATCGGCCGATATGAGACTGTCACCGATATATCGGTATCGGCGAATATGCCACCGATATGAATTTTTTTTTACAGAACATATAGCGCAGATATAATGCTTGAAATGGTGTAATTACTTAGTTTGTCCAGCAGTCTCCATTGTTTGCTACTGGCGACCTGGATGAAACGCTTTAAAGCTTAAGTCTATGGAAAACCATTAAAACTTTGAACGGCCATGTCTCCATAACAGCGTGGCGAATCCGCACCAAATTCGGTGGATCCCTTCAGCTCGAGGAACCCTCTCGAACGCGAATTTTGATATCCTTTTTTACTCCCTAATATCGGTATTGGTATCGGCCCCAAAAAACCCATATCGGTCGGGCTCTAGTTTATAATGCCTTATAATATGCATTGTAAGTGACATTTTTAGATATCAAACTACAGAATCGTTCAATGAAGATGGTTCTGTGAAGCACTTCAGTTCCCTCACAGTAAATTCAACCTTACAATTGGACGCTATTCTAAACAATAACCAATATGAAATGTAATGTTTTTTTTTTAACAACAAAAAATATTTTGTGAATATAAACACTACTACCCATTTTATATGTTGATTTGGTAAACATTTATTATTATTAATGGTGAAAACACTGCCAATTAATATTTTAGTGGAAACCATGATGCATTTTTTTCAGGATTCTTTGAACAGAAAGCTCAGAAGATCATCCGTTATTTGAAGTAGAACACTTTTGTAAAATTATAAATGTCTTTACTATCGGTTTTGATAAATTTAATGCATCCTAGCTCAATAAAAGTATTACTTTCTTTGAAAAATAATCTTACTGACCCCAAACTTTTGAATAGTATAGTGAATGTGAATTTTCATGTTTACATACTGTTTATATACATTGTCATGTAAACAACCAGTCAGTAAATAAACTTATTTAACTCTCATGAATCTCAAATATACATCACAATAATATGAACTCATAATGAGTCTGAATGAGTGAATCTGATTCAAACCATGTTTTGCGAATATTGTGAATGACTCATTAAAAAGAGCCAATTTATAAGAGTCATTTATTCGTAATTCAGACAACTCTCATGTATGCTGTCTTTGCATTTTTTCATGAATATACGCCACGCTACCTCACGAAAATATATCTAATGAAAATGCATACGTTTTCCAAGACTTTGTCAATGTTGGCTAAATTTTAAATTATTGACAGTTTTTTACAAGAACATTTCAATTCTTATAAGCTGCATTATAAGGGACTGTAAATACCTCAGCATGCAAATGATCCATATGATACACCATCTGCAGATTGATTCAGCTTGATTCTTCTCACTGAAGCTTGTTAAAGCTGATTAGCCGTTGGCGCCTACATTGTGTTTATGCTTCAGGATGTGTATTTGTGTATGTGTGCAATTAGACAGTGTGCCTGCTTTAGAAAGGATCTAGCACTTGCGTTTCACACTTTGACTGAGAAGATTAGACGGAAATCTTGTATTGTGTGTTTACAGACTTAAGACTTAATGATCATGTTTGGCCACAAAGAGCCATCTCAAAGGGTCCTTGCTCTGTGATTCATCTAGAAAGATCTCAAAAATAAGATTTAGAGGTACTACTGAATTTTTTCACCACGTTTTCATCATCTACATTTAGTCTGAGTAATAGACCTGAATGAACAGCATTTTGAGCTTCTTGTGATATACGTTCTTTGAAAATAACATGTGAAATGTCACATTTAGCTTGTGTTCTGTGTTTCCAGAATGTCTGGTATCCTCCTCCGTTGGGTGGTGGTCGCACTAAAACAGATAGGAGAACACTGCTCTCTTTCTCTCCCTAACAAGATCACACAATGTCACAGTGTCACCGGAGGGTCAATAGTCTCCTCAGCTCTGGGATTCCTCAGTAACAGGGGTGCTGACACTGGCTGCAAAGTCAATGAATGCAGCTCCTGTGTCCTGGACGGCTTTTTGACATGACAGGTGTGTCTTGTGTTATCTGCGTGTTATGTGAAGGTTTGTTATGTAGCTGAGTGTGTGTTTGTTTATATGTAAATAATGGATTCAGCAAGAACAAAAAGTGTTTTAGAGCCTGATAGGAAGCATTGTAGAAGCTTTTTAATCTCGTAAAATAACTTTTTTCTCTAGTTCTTTTTCAAAAAGCTATTTACTGCTGCTTTAAATGAAAAATTTATCTAAAAAAAAATCTTATAATTGACCTCTCATGTAATTTCAAACCCAACCCCTATGATGTTCTTTCATGGTTTTATGTTCTTGTCCACACAATAAAACTGAATGGGGACAGACGTTGTCAAGCTCCAGAAATTATAAGAAAGAAGTCATGTGACACTCATTGCAAGCCATTATTTGCTGCTATTAATCTCATTTGCATTCACATATGCTCAAATATGGCACATCAGTGATGCCAAATGTCATTGTTTGATGCATGTCTCGACAATTTGAATATGTCAAGCTGCAAATCAGCAAGATTTTCTGTGAGTAATAATAATTGATATTTTTATATAGCGCCTTTAAAGGTAACTTCTCAATGCGCTTTACATAAGAAAGACAAGATGACAAAAAAAAAAGATATCAAAAGTAAAAAAAAACAAAACAAAAAAAAAACAATAAACATTTGAGTCAAAAAAAGAAACAATTATGGTAACACTTTACAATAAGGTTCAATTTGTTAACATTCGTTAATGCATTAGGCATCATAAATTAACAATGAATAATACTATTACAGTATTTATTAATTTTGCTGTAATTTATTAATATTTGTACATATCCTAATACATTTTAAACAGTTCACTTTGAATAAATTAACATTAGTTCATGTATTGTGAACAAACATGAATAAACAATGACCAATAGTATATATAAATTAACATTTACCTAGATTGATAATTTCTGTAAAAAAAAGTTGTTCATATTAAGTTCA
Organism: Sinocyclocheilus anshuiensis; assembly: GCF_001515605.1. Classification (NCBI taxonomy): domain Eukaryota; kingdom Metazoa; phylum Chordata; class Actinopteri; order Cypriniformes; family Cyprinidae; genus Sinocyclocheilus; species Sinocyclocheilus anshuiensis. Next base: position 887,678 of record NW_015540934.1, read on the forward strand.
TACAGTAATATCTAATGCATTAAGTTAACAAATGAAACCTTACTGTAGTGTTGCCAAACTTATTAATAATAAAATATCAAAACAAAAAAAAAATGCTCATAAAACATTTTATTATGGTGCTTTTTATAATTTATCAATGATAGCATTCAAACCCATTCACCTTCATTTATCATGTAAAGAGCAGCTTGAACATTCTTCAAAGCTCTTCAAATTCTCAAATGTTATGTCAAAAATGAAAGTTGGGTTGAAATGACATGAGGTATAGGTCATTTTTCAATCAAGTTGATCTGAAGATTCTTTAAGATATTTAATGCATATGATTCTAGAACCTTATACTTCAAAAATAAGAAGATTCTTTTTTGCCGATGCTAAGGTGCTGCAAAGATCCTCTGAAGAGCCTTTATTTGTGTAATTGTGTTATAGGTGGTGGGGGTTGGAGCGTTTTTAATGCTCTAATCAGTCAGCCTGGCTGGGCTCTGTGTGCAGACCTGGGATGAGAGGAGGGTGGGAGAGAAATGGAGGGGAGGGGTAATAGAGGAACAAGAGGAGAGAGAGAGCTGAGGTTTGGGGGGAGGAGGACAGACGGGAGGAAATGTGTGTGAGAGAGAGATAGAGACAGCAAAGGTTTCCACACTTCTCTTTGAGAGGAAACAAAGAGCGTTTCCAAACCTTAAGCGCTTGACTTCAGCACTCACCCTGCGTCATCTGACCCTGCGTGACCTCAGCGTGGAGTTCTGTGCCTGTTTCTGGTTCCCGTCTGCCCTGTGAAGTTGACGGGACTGGTTACAGCATGTGAGCGGGGGAACAGCCTCTGCAGAGCTGCGTCTGTGTGCGGCTTGCATGGTTGGAGGAGTTGTGGGCACGTGCGCCGTCACTGCTGCTGACTCCACTCTGGTTTGGCTGCCCTGCTGCCAGACAGACACACTTCTGCGCTTTAGACTTTCTGTAAGAGTGTTGGATTGGCATCGGCTCGGAAGAGTTTTTCACACCTGTGCTGGTGAGATGTGCTGATTGAGTGGTAAGTGGGTGATGACGGGAAACTTTGACATATTGTAGAAAGTGGTAACCTGCAGATGTTACCTTAAATAACTACTCTAAAACAGTGCTAGTCAGAAATTGCTAGTTAATTTCACAAATGCTTGTTGTATTCCTCATTTGTAAGTCATTGGATCACTGTATAAAAGCATGTACTAAATTAATAAATGGAAATTCATTAAAAGTGAATTTTTAAAGTTAATGTAAGCTACTCCAATGATCTTCCAATAAACGTTCGAAAACTATTTTACAGTGTATTTTATTTACCTGATTTAACCCATATATATTTATTTTTTATGGTATAAATGTATGTATTTAGATTGATTTGGTGATGTTAAATGTTTTTGATTTGACGAAAACCATTTAATTTTCGATGTTATCACTTTAAGTTTACCATTTTTTCAGTGTAGGCAAGTTTTCTCTATTACGCTTGTGGGTAAATTGCATCCTCAGAGGAAAATGTTATTGAGATATGAACTTGTTCTCAGTTGTGTTTCATTCAGGTAACAACTTTTGTCTCAGATTTTTTTTCCTAAAATTGCACTTTATGCAGAATTCTTCAGTATACCTCACAGCATTAGCATAGAAATGCAAAAAAAAAAAAAGACACACATGAGACATGCAGTTAGAATACTGAGGCTGAATACGGCTAACAAAGCTCAGATAATTTAGTAATGGAATAATCTGAGAAATGTTTGAGGTTATACTGAGATTGATTGCAGACCTGGTATTTTGGTAAATCTGAGCACAGTTTGAGACACTATCGAGATCTCTTTTGAAACTCTAGAGGACACACATGTGAGATTACAGGGGTCTTTTTCATTGGGAAAAAGACTGAGAAGTAGGATAATCTCTATTTGCTCTCCATTTAATTTTGAAACAATTGAGATTACCGAGATCTCATTTGTGATTATTCTGTCCTTGAAAAATGGGGCTGAAAGTTTTTGATATTAGATCAGCAATTGTTTCATGATTAAGGAATGCAGGGTTTTTTTTTTTTTTTTTAATAAATCAAGCTCATTATTAGTGATCTGGTTTTGCCATGCTAGCAGGGGTCTTTGAGTCATTCACAAGAACAATTATGTTTTCTGTCAGAAAAGTTTAATGGCAACAGTTTGTGTAAACCGCAGTAATTGCTACCAGTTTGTCCCACTGTGTCCGATCAGAAGAGATGGGGTTTGGCAGTGATTATGCCAGGCTGGCACAGGCCTGATGTATGGCAGCAGGAAAAGCCAGTGCAGTGGGCATCAAATGGGTGTAGTGCTGGGAGAGAGGTGTGGTTCACTATTGTCTGGAAATCATTTTTGATGGATTTGTCCACTGACCTATTGTGTTCATCTCGTGTCACGCTGGTGATTCTGGTGAAGATCCGGTGGTTTTGTGATTTAAGCTGCCACTATGTGGACATTGGATCCTGTTAAAGACTGTGTGTGTGTGTGTGTGTGTGTGTGTGAGAGAGAGAGAGAAGAGAGAGAGAGAGAGAGAGAGAGAGAGAGAGAGTTTTGGGGGATGGTGATGAGGGTGAGATTTATCTTTCATCTCCTCTTCCTCACACATTCATTATAAAAACACAAATGGACTAGAGCTTGAAGAGATTTTTCAAGATTAAAGGTTATTTATTTCTTTATTTACATTTGCTAATTTAATTAGCATTGTTACAACATTTTTGCTCATGTTATTTATTTATTTATTTATTTATTTTTTCAAAGATATTGCAGATAAATATCAAGTGTGTGTGTGTGTGTGTGTGTGTGTGTGTGTGTTTAAAGGACAAGAAGCATATTTATTTACATGTCAGAGTGAGATTTGTCTCTCATCTCCTCTTCCTTACATATAAAAATGTCAAATGTACTAGAAGAGATATTTTAAGATTGAAGGTTTTTTATTTATCTAAAGTGACTTACAAGAGGAACAACAATATTCGTAATATACAATGCCACGATTTATTGTGTATTACAAATATTGTTGGCTTCTTCATGAATTGCTTTTGTTCTACATTGTAAGTCACTTATTTAATATTTGATAAGTGAATTATCATGGGAAACAATGATTTTGCTCATGTAATTTCAGATTTTTTTTTTTTACAAAGATATTGTTTGTTTTTTAAGTACAAGAAGCTTGTTTATTAGTTTTATTAATTATTTGTTATGGCAAAGTATTTTTTTTTTATGTGACCTATTTATCTGTAGCACCTTCCCTTAAAAATATTATTTTTAATTTATTGTTACTGTTATTTTTTTATAAACATTTGTTGACCCCATGCATACAATATGATTGTCCCCATAATGCATTTATGATGAGAGTATAAATACCTTACTTTTTGTTGTTGACAAACCTGTCAAAATGATAGAGCTTAACTTGTTTTGAAAAAGAACACTCTTTTATCATTGAGGTTTTGTTCTATCAGTTTACTGCATCATTATTAAAAGTCTGGCAAACAGATCCTGGCTCTTTCTTTCTCCCTTACGGTGGAGATTTGTCACGCTGATACCATCTCTGAGACTGTATATGATTGGAATAGACTGAATGCAGACATGAGCAGCTCCCTGCTTCCATAGTGATGGTCCATGCCTAAACACTGCCTAATCGCCCGGCCCCTCCCATCTGTTCCCAGGGGTTCCCGGGCTCTTTCAGATGGTGTGGTAGGGGCTGTTTAAAGTGACAAAAACGTACGAGTCTGGTGAGATCCCTGTCTGAAATATGTGCACCTGCAGTGGTTTGTGTGGGTGTACATCTTTGAAAGCATCGTATTCTTATTGTGGATTAAACAAAGCTTTTGGGATTTCCTCAGAAGCATAAACATTAAATAATAATTAATGGGTTTCAAAATGAGATATTCTTGTTAAAAGAAATCTTCTCACCAAACTTTACATTTTTTGTCAAACATGCTAGGAGACGCATGACAAATGAAAACAAAATGTGTTCCAAAATCAACTCAAAATATCAAACATGCATATCCTCTGACTGGATGGATTCATAGTCTGAAGCTAAAAAATCTGGAGTCTGTGATCATCATACACTACGCGATTTTCTGTGAAAACTGTCAGCTCCGACTTCCCAACATTTACAGACTGGCTATGATTTTCAGCAACTGGCTTCAACTCGTCCAGACAGTAAAAATCTGTGTAATCTGTGTAGTGTATTCCAGCCTTTAAACTTGGATTGAAGAAAGTATCAAAAAGATATCTTGAATAGACTGATGCTTCCACATGTGTTGGACGGTAGTCAGCAGTGGACATAATTGTTTGGAATTACCTATAACCACTGGAAATAGGATGTTATTGTCCTATGACATGAATCATTCTGGTAGGAAAGAAGTGCTGTTCAATAGCTATCAGTCAGTTACAGTCATCTGAAGGATGGGGAGAGTGCTGGGAGTTTTGGAGCTGCTCAAAAGCCCATGTGTCACCAGGGCAAGATGGATTGGCACCTGTAAATGAGAGTCAGCGGGCGCTTCTTCTCTCCAGATTTTCTCATTCCGAGCGGAATGAGAAATTATCCTAAGGATAGAAATCTGGGTCAATCTGTGACTGGAATGTATATAAATACACGTCTGGTGTGCAGTGAAAACTTTATGGAGATGGAGGGACAAGACTGAGAGGACCATTTAAAATAGTGAGTGATGGGCAATAGACAGCAGTCACAGTAATGATGATGTTGATGAGAATGATGATGGTATAGGAAAAGAAAGAGGCAGTCGAGGAATGCTTGGGTTGGATATGTCATATGGGTGTAGTAATACAATTTGAGCCCTATTACTAGACCTGCACGAACTTTGCATCAGCAGAATTGTTTTTGGTTTTTTTTTGGCTAATTTGACTACACTTTATGCATAATTCTGCAGGTTACCTCACAACATTAGCATAGAGAATGCAAAAAAACAAAAAACAAAAAAAAACATTCTGTCTGGTCTTGTTATTGACTGATATACTGTAATCCAACTGTGTATGTATTTTTCTGAAAACCACCACATTTTTGCAAGCATTCTTTGAGGTGTGATGTCTATGTGAACTCCAAATTGACCTTATTTACTTTATTACTACATATCCATTGTCTTAAAAGCACAATATGTAATTTTTCGCCACTAGAGGGCGCGTATTCAAAATAAACAGATAGACAAAGGCGAAGTTTGATGACGCAGTGACTGAGTGTGGAATCATGGGATTTGTGGTCTTCATCCCCACAGCCGATGCAATCCGACGGGACTCGGGCAGAAATCATGTTCATGGATGAGCTAATGATTTATTAACGTAGTAGAATAAAGCAGGGTGAGGCTGAAGGCCGTCGAAGCGAAACGAGGCCGCTGAACGAGCGTGACACACGGCTCGAAAGCAGCGGAGCTTTTATTATGCCACAGTCGACCGCTTCCGCTCCTTCCGGTCATGCGTATGTGGGGTAAAGCAGCGCTGTTTTATCATACTAGATACAGATCAGACGAGATCGGGTGAGAATTTTTTTTTTTTTTTTTTTTTTTTGACATATTATGTTCTAATAGATTATTGTAATGACCGATATTGGATATATATCTTTTTAAAATGTAATGGTATTGAGTGATATTAATCAGAAATTGGCCGATAATGGATATTTAATTAATTTGTTTAATTCATTACATGCTCATATCCCCTATTTATACATTTACATTACTTATGCCATCTTCTAGCACTCACTTAAGTTGATCTTTAAAAACATGAATAATTTAATAACACTGTTAAATGTAATCTTTAGCAAATCTTAAAATGAATATCCACTGAATATCCACATACTGTATATTATAATGTTGTGATGCCTACACTTGTAGCATTTAACATAATTGATTTTAGTTTTTATTATTATTATTTTTATTTAGATAAAATAGTGGCTAATTTAAATATTAGTAATTTATCGGTTATTGACCTTAACATGGAAAAAATATGTATATCGACTTATCAGTATTGGCTGATTGATTTTTGTTTTTTTTTGTGTTTTATTTTTCACTTATTTAGACAAAAATAGCATAGAATTTTAATATCAGCCATTTATCAGTTATCTGCCTTAACATAAACAAAAAAAGAAAAAAAAAAAATATATTTATATCGGTTTATTTTATCAGTATCGCTCGATTTATTTTAGTTTTTTTTTCGCTTCTTGAGACAAAATAGCATAGAATTTTATTAGAAACCATTTATCGGTTATTGGCCTTAACATGAGAAAAAAATTATCAGTTCATTGGTATTGACCAACTGATTTTAGCCTTTAGTGTTTTTATTTATTTAGACAAAATAGCATATAATTTTTACATCTTCCCAAAAAAAAAAAGGCTTATCAGTACCGGCCATAATGTTAATGCTAGTGCATTCCTATAAACTACATAACATTGTGAGATGTGCTGTTTCTCAGCACTGCATTCTGTACATATACTCCGCCTTCACTAATCTGTGGCCCAGCACTGTGGCCTGGATGAGCTGAGGTCTCCTGTAACAGAAGGAGGTAGTTCAGAGAGGTTGCGTAGGCCGGAGAATAGCCGTCCATTGTGTGTTGCACCATGTTCTGTGTTTGAGCAGACAATGCATGTGTCAGGTCAGCTGCCTGAGCTCTGCTACAGTAGCGCATTGTTTGCATGATCCACATCTCACTCTGGAGACAGTAGACCTCTCAGCTCTTGATGGTGACTCAGGGGCATCTGTACACACTTGCGACAGTGTCTGCTGATCACACCTCTGCTGCCGCCCGCTGAAAATCTCAGTCATTCCGCTTGTCTGTGAACTCATCTATCTTTCTCGAAGACAAGCCTTGTTTCTAGCCTTCGGCGTCAACTTTGGCATATCTTTGTGGGAAAATTATGGGGTTTAGTGGCTGTTGTGAACCTCAGGTTAGGCGTGTTGATTGGTGAGCCAGCTGTTTGAGTGGTATGTTTTCCCAGCGCCCCCCTCCACGTGATATGTGGAGGTTTTTATCATCCTCTCTGTACGGCTGGGAAAGGCGCGGGGAGGGGAATGTGTCAGAGAGTGTTTGGGAGCCTCACTTTTCTTTAGTGGTGTCAGTCAGCAGGGCCGTGGCCTCCACGCTGAATCAATATAGCTTTTGTTGGAGGAGAAAAAGCTCCTTTACAGGCTGGAATCTTGGAGTGAAGCAGGGTGCTGCAGGATAACAAGGGAATAAGCATCCCGATACAAGGTTTCAACATTCCCAAACAGGACCAATGTGACACATTTAGCAGCATTCAAGTTCATTTTCAATCCTCAGATCTTTTTGGCCATCCATAATTTTGAAGTCATGCTCCTACAAACCACTCAACGTGACCTGATAGGTTGGTTCACTTGGGGTTGTTCATTGATGTCATGCTTATTTGGCCTGTTTTATCATTATAATGTCTGATCGTGGGTTTCATGTCAATAATCCCAGCTGTGCACTTGCTATAATAACTGTCAGACATCTCATATACTCCAGACCCCATTGAAAAGACTCCATCCATTTATCCATCCATCTACCACTCAACTGACCATGACAGTCACAAATGGGACCATTTTACTGTTTTCAACTTTATATTTGACTTTCGTATGTTTTCATCTCTCATATGCTTGATTGTTAGTGTTTATTTCTTCTTCATGTGACTGAAGAGTAACTGACATGTGGCAGGCTGAGGTCTGCCCGTGTCATTGTGGTGGCATTACTGATCGGAAAGATCTCCATTAGTTTATAAAAATGCATGTGACCCAGACAGCCTGTAATTAGGCCTGTGTGTATCAGAGCCCAGACTGCCATCAGCAATATCTGCTGGTGATGAATAATCAGGAGGAAAATCGCTCCAAGTGTGTCAGTAAAATTATATTTTAATAACTATCTATGAAGTTTGGAGTAAAAATGCAATAATTCTTAGCTGATTTATTAAACATCTGCTAGAACTGACTTGCAGTACATTAAAAGTAATTTGTTTAGGTTTGAAGATTTGTTTTAGACTAGTACATGCTTCCAAATTCTCTTCTGTTGTTCAAAAGTATAGGTTTGTTTGTTTGTTTGTTTTCTCTTATGCTTCTTATGCTCTTATGCTTCTTCTAATGTTTCTTATGCTCACCAAGACTACATGTATTTGATAAAAAAATTAATAAAAACAGTGATATGGTTACAATGTTACAATTTAAAATAATTAAAAAATATTCTTTTTTTTAAATGCAATTTATTCCTGTGATGGAAAAGCTGAATTTTTAGCATCATTACTCCAGTCTTCTGTATCACATGATCCTTCAGAAATCATTCTAATATGCTGATTTGCTGCTTAAGAAACATTTCTTATTATTATGTTGAAAGCAGTTGTGATGCTTAACAAATTCTCACTATTATCTATCTAATAACTAGTTTTGCCACAATGAACTCCTAATTTGCTGCTTATTAATAGTTAGTAAGGTAGTTGTTAAGTTTAGGTATGGGGTAGGATTAAAGGATCTAAAATATGGTCATGCATGAATAAGGCATTAATATGTGCTTTAATAAACAAGCAAAATATACTAGTAAAATGCACGTTAATATGCAACTAGTTAATAGTAAGAATTGGTCCTTAAAAATGTGTAACTTGTGTTACCTAAAAATGTATTATCAGATAACCAGTGTTTTGTCACATATTATGAAATATGAATTCATATCGTTGAATCAACTTGACTATATTTAGCTACGTCAACAAAAGTAACTTTTAAGAGTAAGAGTAGATAAAAAGCTGCTTACGGTAGTAGTATTGACTTTTCATCAGGGTTGTTTTGATAAATGAAGTTATTTTTTAGTAAAAGGGCAGTTATAAGCTCAGGTATGAGTGAACATTGGAAGCCTCTGTGATATTTGTGTTTTTTTATACTGGGAATGCATGTGTGTGCAGGCAGTTTGCAGTGCATTGCTGTTACTAAACAGTAGTTGGATGTTTACGGGACGTGCACCAGCGGGCTGGTGAACTTTCTCTGTGCCCTGCTGTGCCAGGCTGATGGGCTGATGCTGAGCAATGTGATGCCTGCTTTTCAAACACAGAATACATGATTCATCACAATCCCTTTGTTTCTCTCTCTCTCTCTCTCTCTCTCTCTCTCTGTAGGTGACATCACACAGAAAGGCTATGAAAAGAAAAGAGGAAAATTATTAGCGCCCTACATACCCCAGATACAAGGTAAACAACTCACTCTTATTGACTGTAAATCCACTGGTTAATGAACTATTTTAGCACACGGTGCATGTCTAGGTTAGAAAATCTTCACTCATCGTGAGAGGTCTGCATTTTACTGTGGTCTGGACTGATCGGAATACATGCATGGTTTCAGTACTGTCAAGGATACTTTGAGCTAGTGGAAACAATGTGTGTCTCTCTGTGGAATAGGAGTTATCCACGCTATAAAACTACAATCTAAATGCAGGGCTCAAACTGCCCCAAACTCTCAATTATGTGGTGTGTGTGTCTTTGTTGTTTGGTTTAGGATGGCTAGCAACAGCCCATATACAGTGGGTACGGAAAGTATTCAGACCCCTTTAAATTTTTCACTCTTTGTTATCAGACATGATATCTCTCTTCATATTCAGAATATAGATGTGACAGTTATTTATGGTTCCTTGCTCTTTTCACATCTATAATTTAAGAAATTCATCCCTTTTCAGTGTTTTTCCCCTCCAATGTCCTCTGATGTTTTATTGGAAACATCAAAATGAAAATGGGATACTGTAGTTCACCAAAAAATTTAAATTGTCATTATTTACTCGTATTCTCCAAACTCAAAAAAAAAAAAAGGATATTTAGTAGAATGTTCACGCTGCTTGTTTCCATAAAATGAAAGTGAATTGGGACTGGAGTTGATGAGGGGAAAAAAACCATCATAAAAGTATCAAAACATTTTATGATTTTTCCAAGTATTCTGTAGTTATACAATAGCTTTGTGTGAGGAATAGACTTAAATTTTATTGTTATTTGAAGAAAAACTTGCTTTCCATCATTGGTGTAAAATCTCATTAAAGTTTGCATGCAATAAAAATGTCTATGTGTAAAGAAAAAAAAAGAAAAAGTATTTTCATCAGTGCTGTTGTTGATTCTGTGTCCTGACACATTTGATTTTATTAATATTTATATTTGAGCTTTTTTCAGTTTTCATTCCAGTAATTTTAGTACTTTAATATTTCTCATCTTTGGTTACATTTAAGTTTTTTTTATTAATATTTACTGTAGACTTATATATATATTCCAGCTTTAGTTCAGTTGCCAAAAAAGATTTGTATTAGTTTTACAGTAGTTGACAGTAATAGCACTGGTGGGAAAAGCCAGAGAACTGCAACATAAGAAGAGGTTACAGGTTACTTTATCTTCCCCATCCCAGATCAATGGCATCTCTCTTGGTGATTTTGTTCACACGTGATGGTCAATATTTAGACTGCCCATGTGTGTCCTAACATCCCCCTCAGGGCTCTCTCTCCCTCACTGGATGCTATATGACAAGCTCAATCTATATTCCTTGTGTATGTTTAATTTTGGAATGGCCCTGCATAAATATGTTATGATAGTTGCGGTGGCTTGTGGAAAAGGGAACGTCTGTCTGGGCCCCTCTCAATATTTTTGGTTTGGCTTTGATACAGGAAAATAGGACTTCATTTTAAATTAGCCTTGCAACAGAGATGGCTCTCCACTGTGGGGTTTGTCTTTGTCGTTTTCTAAGCTGGCTGACAGACCACCATACTTTGTCCCATGATCCCCTGAGAAAACCTAAGAACTCTTTGTGTCCTGAAACAGACATGCGACTCTATCATTTGAAAAAGAAGTACACTTTAGCATACTTTTAAATAACAGTATACTACAGAAATAATATACTTTAAAAGAATATACTTACTGTGTGAAATGAATGCTATATTTCTGGACACTTAATTGCATATTAATTGCAATTAAATGAAAATGTATTATAGTTTAAATTTATATTAAATGCAATTAGCTGAACTTCAGGGTGATTACCTCAGACCAAAGAAGAAAACGGCACACCATTTGTGCTGGAAAGTTATATTACAAGTATTGTACTCATGCACTAGGGCTGAAAAAATCTTAAGTATCTAAGCTATTTCTTATGTAAGCAACATCAGTTATTAACAAAGCCCGTTTCTGTTGCTCAGTTCAGTTCTTAATTTGCCCAAATCTCAACTCTACCTTTTTTATGTGACCAATTAAAGCTGATTACAATCAAGAATCCAAATGAGACCTCATTAAGGCTGGCAGATCTCCTAAAAAGCTTCTAACTGTTACATTGTGGCATCTTCTGAAACATTGTGTCCAGATCTGACTAGTAACAATCGTTTGAAAGCAGGAATGTAACTAGGAAAGCATAGCTATCAGCCAACTGTGGAGGGACATTTTTTTGCGTAGCAACTGGACAGAGCTACTTGTAGCATTTATGGCCCTGTTATCGTTGCACATAGTTGAGCTTTTGTGAAGCCGTATGCTATCAGGACATTGTATCAGTGGTTCTGGACAGGCCATGCATTTTAGCTCTTATGAACCAGAGTCCCTCATTTCTTTTGATGTTGCAGACTGTGCCTTATTGTCCTTAAACAACTTTTGCCATTCATAAGCTTTTGTTGAGTTAAGCAGGATTGGAGGTTTTGAGGTGGAGTGTTTCCCAGAACGAGAGCCAAATAAAGTGAACATGTCCTGTTCAGTCCTCACAGGCCCCCAAACTGAAAGAAACAGCAGGACTCTTAGCATTATAATGCTATTACTGTGCAGTTATTGGAAAGACCTAAAGCAGTTATGATGGGCTTAATAAAGAATGAAATGAGAGACATTTTTATAAGACATACTAAAAGAAATAACTATCATGTTTGCAGTAATCTGCAATGGAAGTCTATGGGGAAAAGGCAATCCAGAGGGTTTAAAAGCAGAAATGAGCTTGAATTTTTTTAAGCACTTATATTAAATCTTCCATTCACAAATGCGTGGTGTTTGAGCTGTAAAGCTGTCTAAATTGTGTTTTTAGTGGTGGAACTGCTGTTCTAAATACTGTAGTTGAACTCATGCTAAAGTCATGTGTCTGTACGCTATTTGGGGTAGGTAATATTTTTTTATAGGTTTTGAAATAAGTCTCTTATGCTCACCAAGGCTGCATTTATATGATAAAAAAATACAATAAAAACAGTAATATTATGAAATATTATTACAGTTCTATTTGAATATATTTTAAAATATCATTTATTCCTGTGATGCAAAGCTGAATTTTCAGCATCATTACTCCAGACTTCAATGTCACATGATTCTTCAGAAATCCTAATAATATGATACTTGAGAAACATTTATTATTGTTATTAATGTTGAAAATAGCTATGCTGCTTAGTATTTATTTATCATGGTTGGGATCCATGATACATTTCTCCCCAGAATTGTTTTAATAAATAGAAAGAACAGAATTTATTAATTCATTTTTTCATTCATCCATTCATTCATTCATTCATTTAGATTGAAATGGAAATCTTTTGTAATAATTTAAAAGTCTTTACTGTCACTGTTGTTCACTTGAATGCATCCTTGTCAGAAAAAGTGATAAAAAAATTCTTACTGACTCCAAACTTTAGAACTTTGGTTTACTTTTGAAACACTATGTACTTTAACATTTACTTTAGTGCAATGTCTTGCCCTATAGACTTCCATTGTAAGTGTATTACTGTAAACACTATTTTTATGAAAAAAAAGTCTGTGATAATCAACAGCATACACGGAACTTACTAGAACATCCCTTAAATTATTTAAAAAATCATTATCATTTAAAAAAAATCATTAAGTCACTATTCACCAAACCAGGATTAACACATAACGTAGTGCAGAATATTCTACTAATCCTAAACTAGTCCTACAGTTGGCATCGCCTGTTTTTGTACGTGTTTGTGATTTTTGGTTAAATATGTGACCTCTCCTGAGCTCAGTTCGGTTGTTTAGGGATATTAGCCCTCATTGAGAAAATCCCTAATGAATGCTTCACCATGTCAACACAGTCAGCTGAAGTTCCTTTCAATGATTCTGGGGGTCAGAGGTCAATATGAAGTGGTTGCTAGGCAAATGGTTTGGGAGGAGGTAAACAATCCTGTATCGCCTGCTTTTGCTTTCCAGGAAAAAAGGATAATAGGTCACTACTTGTCTTAACCTGTGATAGATGTTCCCCCATGTCACAAAGTTTCACAAAGAATAGATTGTTTGGTTTTATTTAGGTCTGAGGCATGACTATGCTTTTTCTTAAAATGTCCTTCATCTGTCCCTGTGTTTGTTATAAATGAATCCTGAGGTATTTTTAGCATTCATTGGTCTCTTCCTGGTGTGATAGATGGAGGGGTCACTAGACCTGAGATCAGAGCATAAGCCTCTTTGATTTCTCATTTTTGCTGTGGCAGCTACAGCTGTGATGGGTCTTATGTAACCGCAGCGCTGCATGACTCACCAGTCTTAACCTTGTACAAGGTGGAGATTTCTCCAAATTCACAGAAACTATGCTGATTTTGAGCTCCCTGCAATTTAAGATTTAATCAAACGGCTTAAATGCAGGGGTGACACATAATTTATCATCACTTATTCTCAATTTAATTCCATCCTCAATAGGCTGTGATTATTACATACATGTGCCATATTCAGGTGTGTAAATTAAACTAAACTGAAACTTTGTTCACTAAACATTTTGTCATTAAAATAATGCAAATTAGAATTAGCAATTGTATGAAGAGGTAATTATTTTTTAATTTGATTAGATTTTCATTTTAATTCTAGTTAAATTTAAGTAATTTTGTTGTGTTATTTTGATACACCAAGTTAAACTAAATGAAAATGAGAAATATTGCCTTAAAGGGGTCATATGATGCGATTTCAATTTTTCCTTTCTCTTTGGAGTGTTACAAGCTCTTGGTGCATAAAGTTGTCTCGTCGCTCTGGCCGGACAGGGCATCACAGTATGTTAAGGGGTGTAACATTTCCATTACATGCTTGAGGTATTTGGCCAATCACAACGCACTGGATAACTGGCCAATCAGAGCACACCTCGCTTTTCAGACCGATGAGCTTTGTAAAATTCGACGCGTTTCAGAAAGGCGGGGCATAGAGGAGAAACAATAATGTGTTTTTTGAACCTTAAACTTCATAAACACATTTCATTACACCAAATACACCAAATAATGTTCTTTTTAGCAACATCATATGACCCCTTTAACAGCTAGCTGAAATATCTGAAATCTCTATAATCTATTTTATTCAAGTTAACACTTATGTATTTTAGTGCTGTCAATCGATTGAAAAAAATTAACTAATTAATCACATTTTTTCTTGATTCTTTGATTAATCCCACCTAACATTAAAGTTTTTTAATGTACTTTTATATTACAAAAATTGTATATTCAATCTTCAAATTAATGTAGAAACAACATAAAGACAGTATATTTTTAATATTTGTTTAATAGCATCTTTTTTATGACTGAAGGCGAGCATCACTGATACCAATACTACTAATGTCTCTATGAATTTGTTTTTTTTTCTAATATATAACCATTTACTTTAGCCATTCAACATTACAATATAATTGAGAGCTATCAATTTTAACATTTATTAGACTTTAAAAAAATAACTTCTACATTGAAGTGAACTTAAAACAATCTTCACATAAACCCATTATAATAAATGTCATATTGTGCCCTTCAGGAAGTAGGAAATATACAGAAAATTTAATAAAGTTATCAAACAATAAATTCTAAATTAGATATATATAAATCATTAAAGCTACAAAAGTTATTGATTTCCTCTTTTTTATTTTGTACTTTGATTAACAGACAACACAGCATCTGGGTTATTAGGTTATTTTGGCTGCCGCTGCTGAACTTGACATGCATGATTCAGACATGCATCGTATTTTCTCACAACTCTTTACCTTTTCTGACCCGCTTCAGGTCTTAAAGGGGTCATATGATGCGATTTCAATTTTTCCTTTCTCTGAAAACCACTGCATTTGAGAGACATGTTCTTAAATATGACTCATATACAACAAATACTTAGATGCATGCACAGTTTTAAGGCAACTTTAATCACCTTTTTTGGTAACTTCATGACTTAACTGATTACATAACTATGACATTGCATGCTCGTAGTTTCATTTGCGCTTTAATATGAAATTATATACAGCTCGCGCCACTGCATTTGTGCATGCAATTGAAGAGCATGTGCTGCGAGCACAGTATAACAGCTGACAGGACAGGATAATTGTTTTTTACTGGCATATGGCCTGACAACATCTCATCTGACCGCAGTTCACTGTTGTTCTACTGAAGCTCCCTATTCACCTGTACCTTTTCCGCACTCGTTTGACTAGTGCCTAGCAATGAGGCGAAGTTGGAGTGCGCGTCTGAAAAGTCTCCCGTTTGATGTGCTCGTAAAGACGTTCTGCATCTAAATAAATCAAATTCTTGTCAAGAAAAAAGATACGGAAGCAGCAGTTGTGAGTGGGGTGACCAACCCTGGCTCCGCTCCTGAGTTAATTGTGTTAAAAATATTTAACGCGTTAAACTGATAATTTTTTGTTATGCTGGTTGAAAGTCTCTTCACATCCTGATGTCAATCACTAAGTTAAGTGGTGTAAATGTATTTTTATGTATTTATATTGGTTGTTTGTCCAATCACATCCCTCGGTCCGAGGGCTACAATAGGCTGTCCTACCTGCCTGTCAACGTGTGTATTTTTTTCGATTCTATCTGTTTTCTTTTTATTTATTATATAAAAAAACAACGACAAAAGAAAAACCCTTGCTATGTGTACTGCGTTAAGCTAACTGAGACTTGTTATAGCACTTGCATATCATTGCTCTCTTGTTGATTTTGATTGCTTCCATTGTCCTCATTTGTAAGTCGCTTTGGATAAAAGCGTCTAGGGATGTAACGATTAACCGCGAGCCGGTTGAAAATCAAATTAAATATGTGACGATTCAAATCGGTTGAGATGCTAAACAAATCGCTATTCAATTAGGGGTAGGAGTTTATATGAATGTATGTCTGAGGGGAACTTGCTGTCTTTCGATGGTATTTTTTCTTTTCATCTTGCCTCTGTATAATGCATATTAAAGTTCATAAGTGCAGCGCTGCTTTGTTTACAGCGGAAACCAAGGAAACACGTTAAGCGCCACCTGCTGGCAGAGAGTGAATCTGCGTCTCATTCAGTTCATCTGCTGTTGCTGTTTCTGTTTCATGCAGATATTTTTTTATGCATAGTTTTACAAAACTGAAGTCAAACCATTCTGTTTTTGCTTCAAATTTCGAAATTATACAATGTAATTT
>NW_015540934.1:904277-914617 GCF_001515605.1 Sinocyclocheilus anshuiensis
GATGGATTATCTCGGCAAAGGAGAAGTGCTCACTAACACAGATTTAGACAGATTTGTGAACAATATTTGAGAGAAATAGGCCTTTTGTGTACATAGAAAAAGTCTTAGATCTTTGAGTTCAGCTCATGAAAAATGGGGGCAAAAACAAAAGTGTTGCGTTTATAATTGTGTTCAGTGTAGATTAAAAACTGCTCACGTTGCATGTATGCAGCATCTTTGTTTGGATCATGATTAAAATGCAGTGGTTGCCTCTAATTTAAAATGGAAAGAGCACAGACAAAGCCTTAGTTTGTTTATATGAAGAGATTTATTTTATTTGTGTTACTTATTTATTTGATTTTATTACTTATTTACATTATATTTAAATTTTGTTATTTAGCAAATGCTTTTATCCAAAGCGACTAACAAATGAGGACAATAAAAGCAATCAAAACCAATCAAAACCAACAAAAGAGCAATAATTTAAAAGTGCTATATTAGTATATTATTATAGTGTTATATTTCAATTTCACAAAGAAACGTACAGTATTTTGTCCAAGCAATAATAAAAGGACACTTTTAATTTATAATTTGTCTTAAATCTCATTTTGTAAAAAAAAAAGCGTGAATCGAATCATGAAATCAAAATCGTGAATTGAATCGAATCGTGAGTTGAGTGAATCGTTACATCCCTACGTCTGCTAAATGATTCATGTAAATGTAAATGTATTTGCATTCCCCTGCACACCCTGTTTGCACAGACATGATACGTCATCAGCGCGTTCTATTACACTATTGCAGACCGAGCGAGAATGGAAGGCATTATTATTGTAATATTATGCGCTTTGTACTGTAATGTTTTCTCTCCGGTGAATGAGACATAAGGTAATCTGACAGCGTTGCATTCAACCCTCCACCAACACCATCTCTCATCGCTTAGTCACTGGTTAGTCTCTGGTCTGCCTGTGCGCGTTCATGTGTTTTGGAGGAGGTGTGACTTTGGAGAGTGATTTGCAGGGAGGGTGGGATCTTATGCTTTCAAAGCTAACTTGCTATTTCTAGCCTCTCCGAAATTGCCTACACTACCTGCTAATTTTCAGTCTGTTATTACAGTATCTTTTAACTAATAGAAGCAAATAAAATAAGCAGTTTATTTCACCTAAAGTTTTTGAGTCTAAACAGGCTGTGACTGCAACAAATTTGTTAGTTTCCTACTTTTTATTTTTGAGGCATTGATTGCACTGCTTAGCTCCGCCCACAGCTAAATGTGATTGGTTCAAAATCTGTCTCCATACAGCATCTTTTGGACCATCTATAATTATTTATTTTGCCAGTTTGAAGTAATTCATATTGGTGAGAAGTTCTCAATGGCGAACGTAGTCCCACAGCCCCAGCTGAAACTTGTTTCGTAAATTACTCATACCGCCTGCAGCTGTCACAGCAGAGCAAACTTTGCTCCTGTGGGTTGATGTAAGATTTGTGTGTCTCTTCAGCCCATGTCTGTCAAGTTTGATGAAATATTGTGAATGTTACACTCTCTGCATCAGCACTGGATCACCATGAGAACTCTATTTGGAGCTCAGATGTGGTGTAAAGGGCCCATTGATCTCAAGGTGTTGTATTACCCAGACAGCAGAGAAGTCTGAAGTCACAAGAAGATTTATGTTGCAATCTAAATGCGAGGATAGTGTTGAAATTGAATAGTGTCACTTCAGTGGATTATTAAAGTAAATTTCTCACTGTAAGAATATTTACTTATGTCTATATGTCTGTGGGCCCAATAGGAGTTTTACTGCAAAGTTTAGTGACCTTTATTCTGTAATGTTGGTTTTGTAAATTCTTAATGTACTGTAATTTCTTCCGTGCGCAGCGGCCCCATGCTGAGTGCTTTAGTCCATTTGTTATAACTGCCCTTTCTGCATTTGTTTTACACTGCAGTTAGCTTGCTAATTGGTCAAATGTAAAGCATGGAAATTGAAGTAATGCATTTGTCTGTCAGATGATAATATTCTGGTTTGTTTTGTGTGCAGGTGTAGATCCGTCTCTGCAGATAGAACATAGGATCCAAACGTCGTCACAGGTGGCCCCTCCAGGCTCCAAACAGAACAAGCCCCGGGTGGCAAACTCAAGGGATGAGCGCTTCAGATCAGGTAGGAACATTTCTCTGCTAAACTCTGTAATCATGAGGCACAGATACCAGTTTAGTGGTGCTGGCAACACATCCCCTTGCATTTAATATATGAAAATAATATATTTCTAAAAGAATATGCCAACGTGTGAACTGAACTATCTCTGTCCTCACAGACCTTCATACAGAAGCAGTACAAGCAGCCTTGGCAAAGTATAAAGAGAGAAAGATGCCAATGCCCTCTAAGAGACGCTCTGTTCTAGTGCAGTCTTCAGTTGAAGCGTGCACTCCCCCAGGTAAACACACACACACACACACACACACACACACACACACCACAGACACAAACAGAGCTAGGAGTGGAAGGATTATTTACAATTTTATGGGAGCACTTTCTATGAAGGCTATAGCAGAAAATATTTCGGAAGCGTTTTTTTACTTTATATTTAAATTTTTCAGCTGACAGCAGTTGACAATGTGCATTTCAGTCCTTGATAGTATCAAGATGTTTTGATCTTCTGAGCCTTGAGAGAACAATGCATAGTTTTCTGAATAATAGGCTCATTATTTACACAAAGAGAATGGCTCCTGACCACTCAGTTCCCAGACCACCTTCCCACACGCCTGTATATGGAGATAAGTTCCAGCTTTATTGACCCACTGGCTGCATATTTAGTTATCACATTTAGTTAACACACAAACTTTAACTAATCCAAAATGGATTAAAATGTACAGTTTTATCAATTTAGGTCTGCTACATTGGTGCTGCTGGCATGAGCGAAGCCTTCTGCTGAAACATATTCAGATTTACAGGTATTAGGATACATGCTGCTCCTGCAAGGTGAAGTGGAAAGAACCCTGTAGTAGATCTGGACATGTGGTGCTGGGGAGGAGGAGGGCTAAAGAAAATAGGACAGAAATAAATATGTTTGCATATATACGAAAGAGAGATTGATTGGCTGAGTTGTGGGCTTGGAAGAACCAATCAGCAAATGTTCATACCTATTGGTTATTTAGTGCTGTATCTGTGTTGGTGTTATTAAGACAATAAGACTATATTTGGCCTTGACTTCTTTATGATTACACATTATTACAACCTGTGGTCAGAGAAGCTCGTCTCCTCATATTTGTGTAGCGTCTTTGCTTTGTCCGTCAATTTGGATTACGTTTTTGTCTCTCCCTGTATGTTTAGCATTAACGAGTTTCTGTGTCTTGGTGTCCTTAAACACTCTTCTGTCCTTCTTTGGTTAGAATGATGAAGTCAGTGAAAGGTCAGCGGGATTAAAGGTTCAAGGGTGGGGTCAGATCAGCATAACGGGCCCATTCAGGGTCGCCCCCTGTGGGAATTGGTGATGGTCCGCTAATTCTTTTGTGCCCTGGACGCAGTAATGCACACACACACATAAAGTGGCTAAGCTGTCTGCTTGCCCCGATGGAGATGATCTGATAACCCATCTGGCCTGTCAGATACCCCTCTTACCCTATGCCCCATAACCTCTCGCCTCATTCTTGACCCAAAAGGGTAAAAAATAAGCCATTATTTACTTTATTGATGACAGACTTAAATGTCTTGTGCCTTATATAAGTCTTCTAAATAGCATTGTGTGACGAACAAATCTAATTTTAAGCCATTAATTGCTATAAATTGCTATAAATGCTAAGAAATCTTACCCTTCAATCCTACTCTTCACAAATCTTATTTTCATCTCCATATAATCAAACATTTCCTCTTGCGATCAGTCATGTGACATGCGAGAACCAATGGAGTTTGGTATCACTGACATCAAACCTAGCAAACCTCTATATTCTATAGCAACAGAGCAGCTTTATTACAGTGTGACTGATTCGATTTAACTTCTGTCTGGATCTGAACAGCTTGGAAAATGCTGTCTGACCCACTTTCTTGGCCATTTTTGATGTTGTCTCTCATCTTGTGCGGTTGTGTATTCATTATCCTGTTAGCTCCTGATCTGTTGAGTCCTGTGAAGCTGTGCTGTTTGTCCTCTGGATGTGACCTCAGACTCTATTCTGGTGGAGTGACTGATAGAGAAGTTTTAGAAGAATTATTTCTGTTTTAAAGGTCAGGTTTTCAGTACAGCAGCTGTTAAAGTCTTAAGTCTTCGTTCTGTCTTCTCTTGACACACCTACTCATTCCAGTTCATTTCTGCCTCATTCTTTCTTCTCGTCGTCATTCTCAATTTCTCTCTCAAATCACTTCTCTTCTCCCATGACTCTATTTCATGCCTATTGTCTCTGCCTCTCACTTTCTATCTTGCTCTTTCTGCATCTGTGTCAAGGTTACTCTCGGAGTGCCTGAGGA
Organism: Sinocyclocheilus anshuiensis; assembly: GCF_001515605.1. Lineage (NCBI taxonomy): Eukaryota > Metazoa > Chordata > Actinopteri > Cypriniformes > Cyprinidae > Sinocyclocheilus > Sinocyclocheilus anshuiensis. Next base: position 908,705 of record NW_015540934.1, read on the forward strand.
CATGAAGTGGGAATAGAATTACAATAGTTCTCACAATAATGAGCCTAGTTTTTTTTTGCTAGCTGCTTATAAATTATTAGAAATGCAGAAATTTTAAGAGCAATTCGGATCACATCTAAACAAAAATTCCTAAATCTGAACAATAATAGTGATATAGTGAATAATGGTAATAGTTTGATTTAAAAAATAAAATAAAAACAATATTGTGAAATTTTATAGTAACTGTTCTATTTTAATATATTTTCATATGTTATTGATTTCTGTGTTGCAAAGCTTCATTATTCCCGTTTTCAGTGCCACATGATCCTTCAGAAATCATTATAATATACTGATTTGCTGTACAAGAAACATTTCTTGCTATTATTATCAATGCTGAAAACAGCTGTGCTGTGCATGTTTTTGTGGAAACATTATTTCCAGGATTTTATGATGAAAAATTTCAAAAGCATTTACTTAAACTAGAAATCTGTTGTAACTTTTTTTTTTAAAGTGTTTACTTGATCACTTGATCAATTTAATGCATCCTTGCTGAATAAATATATTCATTTCATTAAAAATATATATTTATATTTTTGTTTGTACGTTTGTGTATTTTACGGAATTTTGAGTACATTTTGTATATATTGATATTTATATTATTGAATATTGGTCTTGGTCCACCTTGTTCTCTAAATTAGCATCCTCATTAGTCATTTTAGTTTCAAAATTTATACAATTTCTAAAAGTTTCTACTCAAACAAATGCTAAGCTTCAGTTTAATTTGTAATTCGGGGTTCGTTGAGGGTTCAGGACTGTTTTGAACTAATAATAACAGGCATCTGGCACCCTTCAGTGTAAGTAGATTATTATTTTCATAAGAATGCTGTTTTGAAGAGATACATTAGACTAATGCCTTTCACATTTAATGCATGACTGTTTTTTGCTTAGTGTCTGTCTCCTAATTTGCTGGACACACTCCATAGTAACTGCTCCCTGTAATTGCATAATTAATGCTAAGTGAATCTGCTACCACCTACAGGCTTCTTGTCAGTCAATCTCGCTCTCCTTTGTCTTTTACGCTTTCCTTTTGTCCCTTCTTTTCTCTGTTAAATTCTGTGTGTTTAAGCTGTTTGATGATGAAAAATACAATAAATATCGAAAAAGTAAGTGCTGAAATGGGTTGTGCAATTTTGAGAGATGTTGTTTAAAAGAAAAAGTATTACATGCGTATTAAACTTCATTATGTAACTCATGTTTTTGTTACAAACATGATTGGCACCTTAAAGTGTGTGATTTGTTGACAGTAAGACTTTTGGCCTGGTGGACAAAAAATAAATAAATTAATTAATTAACTATAAAAAACACCAGCTCATTAGTGGTAATATCCTAATGATCATTAGAGTTTACTTTTCTGATGGAGTTAATTGATCATGAATTCTCACTGTTGTTACACTTTTTAAATCCCAGCAGAAGATGCCTTATGCTAAACAGATGGTTTAGCTATATGACATATTTTATTCATTAATTGGCGGACATCTGTTATTTTCTATGGCATTATGTTTATAATGTATTTATAATTTGGAAAATGGTGTGTGTTACCATAACGGCAGGCCTCACATGCTTCGTTTCTGACCACATGAGCATTACATCAGATGTATTTTCCAGCTTAACCTGCCGGCAGTTCTCATCAAAGTGATATTTTAGTCTGGACTGAGAACAAACGCTTTTTGCTTTCTCTTCCACGATGATCATATATTAGTCCTTCTGACATTTATGATGGAAGCTTTGAATAGCTTTTATTTTTTCATAAAGACATTTTACAGTACAGTGGTTCCCAAAAAGTATAAAAATAAAAAAAAGAAAATCTTTAGCTCTGAAATGATAAAACAATAAATATACTGTTCAAAATGATGATGGATGGAAATTAATGTGACATTGGTTATGACATTTTAGTGGATCATGTTGATGTGTTTACTTGAGGAGAACTTGACTTCATGCATCCACTAAAAATCACCAAAACACTAGCTAACTCAAAGATACTGAGCAAAAAATTCATCCTAACTTTGAGTGCCGATGACACTTGCCATTTTGTGTTTAATGAAGTGACATTCAGACATTTTTAAGTGTGATTCAGGAGTCCATTGTATACGATGTTAGTTTCATACCTTAATTTCCGAGAGTGTGGGGTGAAGAAAGGCAGATTTTCAGATGTGTTAGATGAAGGGTAATAACTAGAGTTATGTAATGCATTGATTGTTTGAGGTCTTAAGGCTCTGAAGTGATAATCAGACTCTGACATGTTATCCAACTAAGTCAGTCTCCATGTAATGCCTTTTTTCATATTTCCATATTGGTTATAATGTGAGGTTCAAAGATCTGCATAATCTAGATTCAAAACCAACTTTAAAAGAAATTGAGAGTTTTAGCAGAGCAGTATTTTCTTGTGTTTTCAAGAGCTGCTGAATGTTGATCTCTGTTGTTTATAACAAATATAATACAGTCATTACCATGGAAACTCTTTGAATAGATACCAGTTACCTCCAGTGTTATTTTACTGTTATTTATATACTAAAGTCTTCATTAATATTTTGAATTAATGTTTTTTGTACTTATACTTCATTTAAACATTTTTTTTAACATTTATTTCAGTTAGTTTTCATCTAATATTTACATTTTATTTAATTTCAGATTATCTTAATTACAGAATTTAACAGTTTGAGTTAACTAGTTTCCTCCAGTTTAGCTGTGGCATCCAATTTTATTTAATTTTTTTTTGTGGACCCCTAATCTTGAAACTGATAATCTATCATATATTCAGCATGACTCAACACAAACAAAATACAGTTGTTAAGACTATGAAACCTCAAAACAGAAGTGTGATATTATTTTCCAGATGATCAGACTTACAATTTCACATGTAAGTTATTGTAAACTTGCATTAAAGTATAGACCAAAATGACAATTTGACCTGGGCTAGTAAGTGACCACCCAGAACATCCTAACAACTACATACATGGCTTCATTAGATAATTAATTGTTTAAAAAAATAAGACTAATTACCTTTTTTAAGTTAATTTTATCCACTTTAATTTCAAATACTTTCACAGTTTCATAAATGTGACCCTGGACCACAAAACCAGATTTATACCAAGATTTATACATCATCTGAAAGCTGAATATTTGGCCGAGATACAACTATTTGAAAATCTGGAATCTGAGGGTGCAAAATATTTCTCAAAATATTGAGAAAATCGCCTTTAAAGTTATCCAAATTAAGTTCTTAGCAATGCATATTACTAATCAAAAATTAAGTTTTAATATATTTACAGTAGGAAATGTATAAAATATCTTCATGGAACATGATCTTTACTTAATATCCTAATGATTTTTGGCATAAAAAAAAATCAATAATTTTGATCCATACAATGTATTTTTGGCTATTGCTACAAATATACCCCAGCGACTTAAGACTGGTTTTGGTGCTCCAGGGTAACAAATCACTGTTTTATAAAATTTATCTTTCACTAATCACATAAAACATGACACATACACTTTTGAAATTTTGTTTTAATGACAGAGTGCTGATTTTGAAGTAAAACTGCTCCACCTAACCATTAGTCCTCTTGTTCTTGACTTCCCAGACACCTCCTCTGCATCAGAAGACGAGGGCTCGCTGCGCCGGCAGGGCCGGATCGCCTCCTCGTCTCCATACCAGGCGCATCCCAGTGTAGAGCACTGGTTTAACAGAGTCATCCAGGGCTCCTCCACCTCATCGTCCGCATCCTCCACCTCCTCCCACCCTGGAGGAAGACCCCACCATGCCACAAATGCCACCTCTGCTTCAGCCGCAACCGTACTGGCCGACCTCATGGCTCACACACAGCTAGGTCAGTTCTCACTCTAACTAACCTCTCTTCATGTCTTCAGAACAGACCTACCCTCTGGCTTCATCCACTCTGTTTTTAGATTTATATGTCTTCTAAAACGCAGATGCAGGTTAGTGCCCTGCTGAAAAGAAAGAGCAAAATGTGTGCTGCTGAAAGAAATAGTCCACCTAAAAAGGAAAATTATGTCATATTTACTCTATATTACATATTTACTATATTCAAACTCCAAAATAACAAAACAGCACTATAAAGTGCCCTATATTTAAAGTCTTCTGAAGCCATACAGTAGTTTTGTGTGAGGAAAAGGTAAATAAAGGCTTACATTTTGGTCTATTCCTGACACAAAGCTGTCATATGAATTCAGCAGCCATGATATTCTTCCAAATTGTTTTGTTCTATTCCTTTATGTTCTATGGAAGAGAGAAAGAAAGTCTTACAAGTTTGGAACAATAGTGGTTAAATTGTGACAGACTTTTAATTTCTGGGTGAACTCTTCCTTTAAATTGGATTAACCAGCATTTCTTCCTTGGTCAGCCTACACTACTGTTTAAATGTTGGGGTGGAAAAGATTTTGTTGCTTTGTTTGTTTTTAAAAATAAATTAATACTTTTATTCTGAAAGATCACATTACATTGATAAAAAGTGACAGTAAAGACATTTGTGATGTTACAGTATCACAATATCACGTTTCTAGAAGAATAGTAAGCAACATAACTGTTTTCAACATTGATAATAATCAGAAATGTTTCTTGAGCTACCAAATCAGCAGCTTTGGTGAGCATGAAATGCTTCAAAATCATTTAAAAAAAATCTTCCTGACCTCAAACTTCTGAACAATAGTGGACTTAAAAAGTGAAGTCTGCTGTTGAACTGCTTGGCTACTGTCTGTTGGCCCGCTAGCTAGACCAGCACCAAAACCAAAAACTGAAAATTCATGCTGGTCTTTTTAGCAGGGTGACTGGAATTGGGTACTGATCTCAGTCCTGGAGCTCTGATTTTGATAACCCTGTCTTACTCCTAAGTGCAAAATCATCAGCATGCTTCGCAATGTTTCTGTTACAGCTCATACCTTAAAAACTTTTTTTTGCATGACATGCTTACACACTGCTTATGTTTACAGCACATGGAGCACTTTACTACTCTGCTGCTGCCCACGGCGATGATAAAATCATGGTTTTTAATGTCCTGGCTGCATGCTTGCATGGTGCATGGTTAGTTTTTAACTTCTTTTTTTTTCCGCTGAGATGGCATATCTTTAGGGTCCTGAAGCCAATCTGCGCAGATAAAGCCAGCATTGGCCTTGTTAGTTTGACAGGCAAACAAAAGATCTGAGCAGGTTCCAGTACTGCTGTGAAATAATCATTTTTGGCAACCTTCACTGTTAATGAAGGAATATCTCATGCAATACTCACCCTCATAGTGTTCCAAGCTTATGATTTGTTTTACAGTGAAGCACAGAAAGAGACATTTTGAAGAATGTTCCTGCTGGTGTGTCTTATACAATGAAATAAAGTGAGATATGTGGATCAAGCTCTAAATATGACAAAAAGCACCATGAATGTATCGTAAAAGTAGTCCACACACCTGCCATATTTATACTTTAACTCAACACAGGACTACAGTACATTTCAACACTGTAAAAAAAACTGTCAATTTTAACAGTAAAAGACTGTAAAAATGCTATGGTAAAACCTGTTAATTGGTTAACGGTAAGTTCCCTTTCAGTCGGTCACTCCGAGTCACGTTGGTGACCGATGAATTGGGATCTCGTTTAGAGAGACCAATCCACTTCGAGTGTAAACTAAATGAGCCAATGCACACTGCGATGATTGCATCCAGCTGCCGCTGATCACAGTGTGAGCATAAAAAGGCAGCCGGTGCAAAGCATACCAGCTTTTCGCTTCGGAGTCGAGCGACAACATCGCTCTGCTCCTACCAAACTGCTTCATGTGTGACGAGTCTAGCGCGCTCTCGGGAGCTTTTTTGTGTTGGCGGACGGCGCTTCAGCGGTGGTCGTTCCTGTGTCGAGTGGGTTGCGCACTTCAGG
>NW_015540934.1:915102-916858 GCF_001515605.1 Sinocyclocheilus anshuiensis
TCCACCCCCCTGCCATATTTATACTTTAACTCAACACAGGACTACAGTACATTTCAACACTGTAAAAAAAACTGTCAATTTTAACAGTAAAAGACTGTAAAAATGCTATGGTAAAACCTGTTAATTGGTTAACGGTAAGTTCCCTTTCAGTCGGTCACTCCGAGTCACGTTGGTGACCGATGAATTGGGATCTCGTTTAGAGAGACCAATCCACTTCGAGTGTAAACTAAATGAGCCAATGCACACTGCGATGATTGCATCCAGCTGCCGCTGATCACAGTGTGAGCATAAAAAGGCAGCCGGTGCAAAGCATACCAGCTTTTCGCTTCGGAGTCGAGCGACAACATCGCTCTGCTCCTACCAAACTGCTTCATGTGTGACGAGTCTAGCGCGCTCTAGGGAGCTTCTTGTGTTGGCGGACTGCGCTTCAGCAGTTGTCGTTCCTGTGTCAAGTGGGTTGTGCACTTCAGGCTGCACTACCCCCTGTCGTGCTGCAAGCGGCTATCTCCCCTGTGCATCTCAGCACATAAAAGAGCATTTCCCTGAAAGAGCCTTTTTCTCTAAAAGAGCTTACACGGGTGCGTCTTTGTAAAGACGACGGATTGTCTTCGTTACCTGGCGCCGGGTGATGGTCACGATCTCTGCCTCACGTGTCTAGGCATTAAACACACTGAGGTGGCGCTCGCGGAAGATGCGGGAAGATGACCATCTCGGAGCTGCGGGCCAGGCTCCATTTCATCCAGGGGGGCGGAGCTCCATTGCCTCTGCCTCTGCTGATCTAGTGTTCGTCCTGGCAGCAGCCAGGCGTGGACTACTACGGAAGTTCTGAAAGAGCTCTGAACCGCTACTGACCTGGCACTCCGAGCGACGAAGGTCACCACGAGTTCTCTGGGTCGTGCGATGTCCACACTTGTGAGCCTCCAGCAAGCGGCGCCGTGGAGCTGGGCGTAGGCAGGCTGCCCTACCCATCCAGGCCCCCGTCAAACCTGGCGGTGAGCTAAAGAGCAAGAGGCCCCGGGACGGGTGACCCAGAGAGGGAGGAAGCTGCTCTTTGGGGGATGGTGAAGGCACCTCTCCCTCCCCCGGAGAAGGGCCGGGTGGAGAATCTGGAAAATCTCGACGAGAGAGTGGTTTTCTCTGTCCCTGGGTCCCAGGAGGGCACAGAGAGTCGCGGACGGACCAGCACCACCGGACCACACTCATCCTCCTCCATCGCCAGCAGGTAGCACGCGGGCAGTGCGAGAGCATCAACAAAGGCCCTACTCACACACCCTCTGCCAAACTGTGGAACCAGATATAAGCGTTGCACCGCACACTTAGACCCCTCTTCGGTCCGCTCACAAGCCACCCGAGTTGGGTCCCTGCGTTCCACTTTGATGCCCCACTGCGGGTACGGCAGTGGTTCCGCTGGTCCCGCTTGCACGGTATCTGGGTGCCTGGCTAGCGCTACCCAACCCGTCTCATTGGCTTCTGTGGACCATCAGCCTCGGCTATGCGATTCAGTTCGCCCGGTATCCCCCCAAGTTCAGTGGCATCCGCTTCATGACAGTGAAGGCGGCCAATGCTCCTGTCTTGCATGCGGAGATCGCAGTCCTACTGGCGAAGGATGCGATAGAGCCGGTCCCTCCAGCCGATATAAATACAGGGTTTTACAGCCCTTACTTCATTGTACCCGAGATAGGCGGTGGGTTACGACCAATCTTGGATCTGCGTGTCTTGAACCGGGCCCTTCGCCGGTTACCGTTCAAGATGTTGA
>NW_015540934.1:917113-928861 GCF_001515605.1 Sinocyclocheilus anshuiensis
GATTCAGTCGAACAGACAGCACGCCTCACAGAGGAACGTGCGCGGTTGGTGCTGAACTGCTTGAATTTATTCAAGGGCAGGACAGCGGTCCCACTGAAACTATTTCAGAGGCTCCTGGGGCATATGGCAGCTGCAGTTACGCCGCTGGGGCTGCTTCATATGAGACCGCTCCAGCACTGGCTTCATGGCCGAGTCCCGAGGTGGGCATGGCAGTGCGGCACTCACCGGGTCCAAGTTACACCGACCTGTCGCCAAACCTTCACCCCGTGGTCAGACCTTACATTCCTCAGGGCAGGAGTGCCCCTAGAACAGGTCTCCAGGCATGCTGTGGTTTACACGGATCCTCCACCACCGGCTGGGGGACCACGTACAATGGGCACACAGTGTCGGGGGAATGGACAATTGGCATATCAATTGCCTAGGGTTGTTAGCAGTGCGCCTTGCCTTGAACCGTCTCAAAGGGTGCTGGTCCGAATGACCCCGTGGAAGGGAAGTCGGTAGGGAAGCATGACCTGGTCATCATGTTCCTTAAGGGGGGCAAGAAGGTTAAATCCTCCCCGGCCCCTCTCCATACCCTCTTGGGACCAGTCTCTGGTGCTTAGAACACTACAGCAGGGCCCATTTGAGCCTTTGCAGTCAGTCGAGCTAAAGTTTCTTTCAATGAAAACTCTGCTCCTGCTTGCACTGGCCTCCATCAAGAGGGTAGGGCACCACGTCCAGACCTCTGGCTGCCCCCGAAAGAAGGCAGACCCAGCCCTAGCTTTGCTCTTTCCCGTCCGAGCCTTGAGATGCTACGTAGGCTGGACACAAAGCTTTAGGACCTCAGACCAGGTCTTTGTCTGTTACGGAGGCCAGCAGAAGGGGAATGCTGTCTCTAAGCAGAGGAAGGCCCACTGGATTGTGGATGCCATCACCCTTGCTTATCAGGCACAGGGTGTGCCCTGCCCGCTCAGGTTGCGAGCTCACTCTACTCGGAGTGTTGCATCCTCCTGGGCGCTGGCTCGTGGCGCCTCACTGATAGGTATTTGTAGAGCTGCGGGCTGGGTGACCCCCAACATGTTCGCTAGATTCTATAGCCTTCGTGTGGAGCCGGTATCCTCCTGTGTTCTATAGGGTATAGGCGCTGGGAGGCCCCGGTTTAGTGTCGGCTTGCTAAAACTGCTCCAGAGTGTCCGTACTGTAGGCCCTGTCGAGCTCCTCCGTCCCCTCGGCAGCCAGACGTGGCGAAACCTCCTTCGGATGGGGCTTCCACAACGTTCCTGTTCCAAGTGGAACGGGTACGTTTTCCCAGTGTTATCCAATCTCACTGAGTGGGTAGTGCTACAACAACAGTGACTGGTCTTCTTGTTGCAAGCCCCAGCCTACACCACAAAGGGGCACAGGCGACTCGCACAGGACACTGGAAGGGGCAGCATCCATGGCGCTTTGGTAAGGATCCCAATTCGTCGGTCACCAACGTGACTCGGAGTGACCGACTGAAAGAGGGAACGGAGACGTCACGTCCCGTCGCCACGTCTGCTGTACCACCGCTGAGCGGCCGGGTCACCGGCTCGGCTCCTCAGCGAAAACCTGGTATGCGTTGCACCGGCTGCCTTTTTATTCTCACGCTGTGATCAGCGGCAGCTGGATGCAATCATCGCATGCCAATGTGCATTGGCTCGTTTAGTTTACATTCAAAGTGGATTGGTCTCTCTAAGCGAGATCCCAATTCATCGGTCACCGACGTGACGTCTCCATTCCCTCCTTCAGGGAGGGAAAGTACGCAGAGACGTTCCATCTATACAGTGAAAAACTACTGGAACATTTAATTTAATTTTACAGTAAAATACTGATAAATATACCGTTTTTGGAAGTGGAAAAGAACCATAAACTGAGTCTGACATTCCCAGAAAGTCATGATGTGACTTTCTCTTCACCACTTGTGTTTGTAAGGTGGTTGCCAGGTAAAAAAAAAAAAAAGATTTTAGTGGTTTGGTGTATTAACATTATTTCAGTTAATGAATATACCCCTTTTTTTACTTAAATGTTAACTGTTGCTGTTATATTTTTTATGGTCGAATTATTTAATTTTTTTAATGAAAATTTTACATTTTTCAGTTTTAAAAGTCTTCAGAAATCATACAGTTGTTTTATGTGAGGAACAGACTGGCCTCAACCTCAAACTTTCAAGATTGCCGAGATTGACTACTTTTATGGTGCTTTTTTGGTCGGTCTTGGTCTTGACAGCCTCTAGTTGCTGTTTGCTTTTAATGTATGAACAGGAACAGAATAAAGTCTTATTTTAGTCATATAAATTTTGAATGGCATGAGAGTGAGTAACAAAATAACTCCAGAACACACTCACTTTACTGCTCTGCTCTTCACAGAGTTCTGCTTATAAACATTTGCATTCCCGTTATCTCTCCTTTTCTCTCATCTCCTCCTCTTTCTTTCACCCTCTTTTTCTGCTTTTCTGCCCTTGAAGGCCACTATCATCAAGCTGGCCCTGGGCGCTGACTGTAAATAACCTCAGATTTCACACAGTGTCAGAGCCGCTCTGTGGGTCTACTGTTCTAAAGCAGCCTGCCAGACAAACCCAGCTGTACAAAGGAAGATTAAATGCAAAACAGCTGCTTGTTGGTTATTAGTGTGGAAATCACTTATATATTAAAGACTATAAAGCTCTTCTGTTGGGCGTTTAGAATATGATGGACAGTAAATTAGGAAGAGAGATGACAGAAAGTGTTGCAAACTGGCTTAACTCGACATTGCGCAGTGTAAAGCATCAAAAAACGTAGCTAATCAGAACATATTTGATGTTTAATTCCATGTTTTATGTAAGCAAAATTTGTTCATGTAGAGCTATATAGAGTGGAATTTTGGACCAATGAGATTTTATGGCTGGCAAATCCCGCACAGCTTCTTAAATATATAATCAATATCATAATTTATCATGGGTTTGATCACAGAACAGTCCACCATGCATTATTGTACTTTGACCTCCACTCACCTTTGACCTTTGGCACCTCATGACAGACAACCACAGTGCACCTCCGGATGTGACAGGCCTGTCGGAGCGCTCGGTGCATGCAGAGCGTCCACAGGTGACATCAGTGCGAGGGCTTCCACGCAGATACACACACACCAGCGTCATGGAGACCGCCGATGGTGAGTTCCCTAAAGCTTCAGCCTGCTGTCGTAATGACAGCAGAGCATCTTCCTGTCACACACGCCTCTTTCCTGTAAGAAAGAGGGAATATCATGTCATCTCTCCACAGAACCCAGAGGTTCAAACGGACTGATTTGTGTTTTTAGAAACGTTTTCACACTAAACACTGTGTTTTTAGCTCTGCTCCAAAACTTAGTAAGCTGCCTTGCATTCTACTGCCTACTTAGGGAGCATGCTGACTGCCACTGAACCTCATAAGGGATTGAGACTCATCTCACAATTGATACGAATACAGTCTAACAACTAATGATAATGTTGCAAAGCTAAAAATACTTAGCACACATAAATATATCCAACTTTCTGGATCTTTCTGGATGCTCTAAATCTGGAGGCTTTGGATCAGAGTTAATGAGATGTATTTACAGTTCATATCTATTGAAAAAAAAAAAAAGCTAAATAAATCAAAAAGAGTGAGATATTTTTTGGCTGTTTTTTGTATGCTCCTGCTTGTTCAAGCCAGATAGTATCATGCCATCAGCATGCTCTTTTTTGCAGGAATAGTTCACTAAAAAAGGAAAATTCTGTCATCATGTACTCACCTGCATGTCACTGCAAAATAAAATCTCATTTTTACACACATTCAAACCTAGTGTGTGTTGATAATACACTTGAGAACCAAATAAGTTTGTATGCTGTTTCCTTTCCACCAACTTCTTTTTCTTCAATAGTGTCATGAATTTTTCCTCAAGCTGATTAGCAAAACTGACTAGCGGTTCTTGCATGTATTGTGAACACGCCAGGTTTGAATGTGTGGAAGCGCAATTGTGAATTGAGACTTAGGATGAAAGGTAAGATTTAGAGTAAAAATTACTTAACTTTGTCTTTTTTTCTAACATGAAGCTATCATTTGGATTTATAAGGCTTAAAATATGCTGTGTGAGATGTATGAACTGTTTTTTAGAGTCACCTGAGTCACACTTTCACTGCAGGGTAAAATACCCTGGAAACCATGTCCTTTTATGTTCAACTGTGGGGGAAATAATCATGTACTTCTTTTTGAGTGACATTAGGCCATGTAGATGATGACTCATCAATTTTCATTTTTAGGTGTACTGTCCCTTTAAGACATAGAGCTGAACATCACATCTGTACATCACATCAGGTTCAAGATTAACCTACTTTCTTTGCAGTGGTGTATTAGTTCTTGGAAGGACAAATATTTGGTAATGGTTAAACACAACAAAATAAAAAGCATCAAAACTGATCTGATTTTTTTTTTTCCGTACAGAAATATTATGTCAGTCATGCTCAATTAGAATCACCTCAGCTCTGTAGAAGCAGCATGCTGTCATGAACATGTGTGTTTATTCACATTTTCTCTTCTTTAGGCACTGACAGGGGAGATAGGGAGGCCATGGATGGTATTTATACACGTTTATTTCAATATGCCCCTCCTCCTGGTGTCTCTGTGCCTCTGTGTCTCAGCTGTGACCTCTGTGATAAACGCCGTCTGCTTAACTTGTCCACTACGTCATTTTTTGAAACTACGATCATAAGAAAAATATTTCCACCTAATGTGTCTCTTTTAGTCTTTTTAATGTTGTTTAATTATTCTTTCAAGGTCTTTTCACAGCATTTGTAATAGGTTCTGCATTATGGGAAGATACAACACTATTGTCTAGAAATATGTAGGACTGAGAATGTTTTCGGTGTGTTTGTGTTGATCCATCTTATGTGAAAAAGAAAGTACACATTTGCATACTTTTAAAGAGTATTTATTACGGAAATTTAAAGAACATACTTCAGTGTGAAATGAATGTAATGTTTCCGCACACTTAATTGCATGTTATTTTTTATTAAATGTTATTAAATTTATATTAAATGCACAGTATAACTTAAGCACATGTGACAAGCATTTATTGTACACTAAAAATACTTTGTCATTTCTATTGAAACTTGTAGTCATGTATTTAAATATATTCATAAATACACATTATGATGAAGTTACAATTTAGTACTTTTAAAATATATTAAGTTTGAATGTGATATTTAATACTGAACACACTACAGTTAAAATTATAATCAAGTACTTTACATGTGCTTTAGTATGCAAGTCACCTCATCAAAATAAGTGTACTTTATAGCATGACAAATTATGATTTAAATTTACTTTAAAACTTTTAATTTGACAAAGTTGTAATATTATTTGTAATATTATTACAAAGTGCACTTTTTAAAAGTGTACTTAAGTGTGTTAAGAAACATACTCACATTACACTTAAGTACATTTGTTACTTTTTTTTTCATTATCTTATATTATTTGCAAGTACAGTATTTTAAAATATATAATTTGGACTAAAAGTGAACATTCTCTACAATTAAGTGCACTTCTTTTTCACACGGGAGAGCTTGTATTTAAGTAAATGTGTGATGAGATAATTAGACAAATGGTTTTTGCTTTTGACATTTAGGTATGCTCTGTGATTTTTGCCAGCGTTTCAGATCAAATTTCACTTTTTTTATATGATTTGTACTCTACAAAATAGAGTTTTAGTAAAACATTTAGTTAAATTTACTTTTACTTTTAGTAAAATATTTAGTTAAATGTAATTTCTTATGGCCATGAAATAGCATTGTAATGCCATGGTACTATGATATATACTGTATATCATTGCAGGCCTACAGATTGATAACCTTACAATACATTGGTACTTACATGGTACTTCAAAGAATACCGTAGTGCTACAATGGTAGATGTTAAACAAAACATGGTATTATAATGGCACCATGTGCAAAGGTAGTACATTTTGATATTTTTTTGTTGCCGAATACAAGCATGGTTGAAAAGTGTTGCATATTAGCCACAGTATCATGGTAGTGTTAGTGTGTGATTATTTTGTTTAGTAAGGTTAATATGGCTTATGGACATTTATGAGGCAGGATAACAGTAGTTCTGTCAGGACCACTATCGTCAAAATGATAGATACTTAGCATAAAGTTTGGTTTGGCGGTATGGTTCTGTTCTGGGCAAAAACCTCCCTGCCCATCCATGCAGCCTGTCATGAATGAGCAGGGAGAGCAGCAATAATAACCCCCCTAGGGTTAACAGAACAGAACAAGGCATATATCATTAATGTACTTAATGATATTTAAGTGTAACACTTTATTCAAGATAAAGGAGTCTGATTAGCAAGGAATATCAGAAAGCCAAGTCCTGACTGTGGCGAAAGGAGGAGCTGGGGATGGAGGAGGGTAATTTGCTCCTGAACAAGCTGAAAAGCTGCTGGATAATACTGAATAGAGCTTATATAGGAATGTCGCGATAGGTGTCGTATTCCTATAGGTAGATGTGATCAGCTGATGCAAGCTTGACTCACGTGACCTGCCAGAACTAACGCTTAATTTTTGTTGTGTTTATCCTCACATGAGAGGATTCATTCTTGTGTGTTTGGGGAGCTGTTACAGTAATTGGCTTCATCGGGTTCTGCAGTGAATTCTGGGTACTTGAGCACGGTCTGTGAGTGTGTGAGAGATGCAGACAGAGACGAGGGGCAGACAGACAGCGGCTGAGGCTCAGGTGTCTCATGACAATGGAATGTCAGAAAGCATCTCAGTCATGCATATATATATATACATGACACAGCCATCTCTCTGTGGAATTAACAGCCAGACATTTAACAGAGAAGTGAAAAAATTGATTCATCATGTGAAGATGATTGTTGTTTCTTGATGTTTGGTTCTGTTCTCTCCTAACTATCATGTGAAAGCCTATGTTTACATCAATAGAAACATTTGATGGGTTTATTTTATATTAATTGTTATAAACCAGCTAATATTTGTTCCTCAAGACCTAGAATTATGTTAAATGTAACAAAATATATTCAGAGCTTGTTTTTTTTTGTTTTTGTTTTTGTTTTTTAGCCTTACACATGGGTAATTTTGAGGTGTTTCTGTGGTAACTAAGAGTGTAAATATTTCCTCTAATAGTGATTTAATTTGAATGCATTTCTTTGATAAATGTGATGCATCATGTTATTTGAAATTGAATTTGATTATTTTGGTACAATTCATAATTAATTATGCAGGATATTTATGAAGGAATAATTTACACTGCAATGGAAAATTGCCTAAAACAACCATGCAATCAGCATTTACCATTTTACACAGGCACAGTAAATGAATTTTGGACAAAAATTGTCCACATGATACATAGAGAACTGTAATTATTAATTAATTCTGTAATGAAGAAAATAGAATTTTAACTTTAATACATTCTTTGGCATTTGGCCCAAATTTTTTATAGATTTTTTACTTAAATCTCCATAAATGTTATGACTTATAATTTATTTATATTTGTACTTTTTTTCATAATAAAATATTTAATTTGTATTAAAAGTTAACACTTTGTAGAATGACCCTGGTGCTCATGTTATACTGTGAGATTGTTTAACATGTATTAACTTGTTCACTGCATCGTTTGTCCCAGTGTTCTATGTGAATCTATTTAAACTGTAATCCTAAAGCCTTCTGTAAAGCATATAGTGAATGATCAGATGGACTCTTTCAGAAGAAAGCTCATGAATGGTTGATGAGATGGGTAGCTGGGTAGTGGCTTGTTGCTAGGCAGCATGAGTCCAGCTGCTTCAATCAGAGTCAAGGAGTCTTTGATGCTCTGGGTCAGGTGTCTCTACTGAGCATGCTTAGTGCCATCTCAACCAACCCCATGGGCATACAGCCTTACATTGACTGACAGGCTGTTGTGTGAAACTGTCCCCACCATCCTTTCACAATGACCTTTCCCTGCTTTTTTTATCTCATCCTCGCCATCTCTCTCTCTCTCTCTCTCTCTCTCTCTCTCTGTCCCATCTTCTCCTGACACTATCTCTGTCTAAAGGCGTTCCAGTCAACAGTCGAGTGTCCTCTAAGATTCAGCAGCTCCTAAACACTTTGAAAAGGCCAAAAAGACCCCCTTTACGAGAATTTTTTGTTGATGACTTCGAGGAACTTTTGGATGGTAGGTTCATACATCTAGAAATATCTACTTCAGTCATGAAACTTTAGATGGCGCAAGCTTATAGACCTTGTACATGCAATCTGCTATCATTCACATAATTTACTAAATGCTGATTAGTCTCTGTTCAACTAATGAGCTTGCTTGCTCAACATTTAAATAGTCTGGTTCAGTGTTCGCTGTAAGCTGGTCCTGCCGTGCGTTCCTCTGAAACCCTCTACCTCCCCCAGCTCCACCTGTCTAGGGTGCATTCCACTTCACTTTTAGACACAAACTCACAAACTTCCCTAAACACTTTCCATAGGGGGAATCCCCACCGCCATTTTGATATGCGTTCCACTTTGTCAAGTGGCCGAGGGAAGTTTATATGGACATACCCTCGACCCATCGATTTTTTACCAAGGGAGCAAGTCTTTTCATATGTACACTTCAGGCAGCTCCATATACCTCAATGCAACATGATTGTGACGTACACGGTAGTTTATTGTATTGATATTTTATCCGTTTGTGTAATTTTATTTTCTCCAAGAGCCCAAGCATACCAATAGGCATATAGAATGGCACATCAAACAAATTCATAAAGAAAAAATGTAAATGTCTTAGCACCATAGCAGATTCCAAGTGATCAAGGGCTTAGGACGTTTCAGTTCAACCCATTGCAATGGTTCCACCAGTAGTGGGCACTCATGCAACATAAGCAATGATGTGCATTCAAGTCTACAAGACGGAGGCAAGTTAGCAAGTGAAGGGCATAAATAGGCGAAGTGGAATGCAACCTAGATCTGCTATGGGATTTTATGATGCCTATTCATGCAGCAGCAGCAGCATATCTTACATGCTCACAGCAGTACGTCTGTGTATCTAATGGCAGTAGCAAGTCTCCATATTTGCTCTGCAGCAGCGTAGCAGATCTAGTGAACAAGACAGATTACATTAACATAGTCATATCGATTAACATGCTGAAATTATTACGAGAATTGTCATGACTGAATTATCTTTATTTGTAAAATCTTCAGTGCTATTACTAGAGAAATTGAAATTATGTGGCTTTTTGAAGAGAGAATGCTGAAGACAAAGTATTGTCGAGACTTGAAATTGAGCTCTTTTGACTTGGGTCAGTAATGAAACCACCTAGGAGCCACCTTAAACAAATAAACAGAGAATGTGAAAATCTGTTTTAGTATTCTGGAGGGACTTTAGAACTCAAGTCATATCTTACGGTCAAGCCCTCCATTGCCATATATATTTACTTTCATCTCACAAAAGGGTTCTATGAAAATATGAACGTGAATTGGCATTTACACTTAGATTGAATAGGTGTCTCTGATATCCTTACTCATAACCTTTTGCCATTTACTCAAAAACTGCTTTTAAGAAGAAGCTACTGACCCAGAGACAGGAAAATAACACAAAACAACATATTTGAATAATACAGCCATGTTAAGGATATGGGTTATGTCTGTCTGATGTGTGGTCTGCCACTGTGAGGGGTTGAATTCATCTGGAAATGCTTTGTGGTTTTCTTGTTTAGTACTAACAGTGACTGTTTTATTATCTGGCAGGTTTAGTCAAACTGTCTTGATTCTTCTCCATACTTATGTATATAAATCAGCATATTAGGATTTCTGAAAGATCATGTGACACTGAATACTGGAGTAATGATTCTGAAAATCCAGCTTTGCATCACATTAATACATTTCAAAATATATTAAAATAAAAAAAAGAGTCATTGAATCATAATAATATTTTCACAATATTACCGTTTTTACTGTCATTTTGATCGGTTGCAGCCTTGGTGAGCAGAAGAGACTTCTATCTAAAACTAAAAAAAAAAAAAATCTTGCTGACCCCAAACTTTGAATGGTAGCACATAAAAAAAACTTTTGTCCAAGGTTCTTTATTTGTCACATACATATTTCATACATAATGAGAAAGTGGAACTGTTTACTGAGAGTGTAGAGTGACCTGCTCCTGTTTCTCTGATTTATTCAGCCTTTTCTGTGTTCCTGCATTATGGAGATAAACTGTTATTTTATTATTGTTATTATTATATAAACAGTCTAGTACAGTGATCCACAAATTTGAGGGTTATTGAAGTTATTAAAATGTTTGAGAAATCCTCTGAATTAATCTCTTCTTCCCTTTTTCTCTCTCTTTGTGCAGTCAATCCTTTCTTGCACTTCTTAAAAATATGCTGAGAAATACTCTTTCACATTGTCTTAGCAGCAGCATCTTCACTTTATATTCTGTCTCTCTTTCTGTTTTTCTTTCTCTTTCTGTTCCAGACACACAAAATCAATCAAATCTATTTAAAGCTGTCTCACATCTCATCCTCAGCACCCATAAGTCACCCTGAGATGCTTAGTGACATTTAAAATCACTCTCACATAAACTCCAAAAAACTAGTGAGCTGCTTACAGTGTAAGCCAGCATCGGTCATGGAACCTTATAAATGACTGACTTTGAATGCTCTATGTAGGCAGAAGACTCAACCTGCTAGTGATTTCAATAAGCCAATAAGCACACAATACAATAATAAATTACATATAGGTGAAAATGATTGATTTTTAATTACACTGACTAAATGTCTCAGTAAGTAAACGGTAAGTAAACGTTTATGTATAATCTGCATTCTTCTAGCTTTGTATTGGTGAATATAAGCTTTGTTGTATGCAATACTTTAATATTTTATTAAAGAAAAAAAAGTCACAGCAGCAGATCTATATTTTTGTCTCTGACATGATTTCCTGTCTGCTACAGTGCAGCATCCAGATCCAAACCAGCCCAAGCCTGAGGGGGGTGAGATGAGACCCCTGAATGGGGAGCCGCTGGGGGTGGTCACTAACTGGCCTCCGTCA
Organism: Sinocyclocheilus anshuiensis; assembly: GCF_001515605.1. NCBI lineage: Eukaryota > Metazoa > Chordata > Actinopteri > Cypriniformes > Cyprinidae > Sinocyclocheilus > Sinocyclocheilus anshuiensis. Next base: position 928,131 of record NW_015540934.1, read on the forward strand.
TTACTGGCCTCTTTACAGCGCTGGGGCACATGTTTTATTTGCTTATATTGCTAATGTACTCACTTGAAATAGTGAATGAACTCTGTCTCTCAGTGAACAGACAGTGCAGGTTTGAATGTTTGTTTTTGTAAATACGTTTCCATAGGGAAGTTATGGACACGGAGTCAAAAACTTTCCTATACACTGCTGAACAAACTGAGCACCAGGAATGAACCACTACTGCGGCCTGGAGACAGAGTGAGTGTCCTAATCATGCACATTCACCCTCATTTACACCTTGCATTAAAGGGTTAGTTCACCCAAAAATGAAAATTAGGCTGCGTTTTACTCACCACCAATGCATCCTAGGTGTATATGACTTTCTTCTTTCAGACGAATCCAGTCGGAGTTATAAAAAAAATTGTCTTTGATCTTTCAAGCTGTTTAATGGCAGTCAGCAGGTCTTGCATGCATCAGTCCTAAAGAAGTGAAATAAAAAGCACCCATCCATTAAAGAAAAGTGTCTCACACGGCTCCGGGTGGTGAACAAAGGCCTCCCGTAGCGAACTGATGCGTTTTTGTAAGAAAAATAACCATATTTAAAACATAATAATTACTTTAATCTAGCTTGGGCTCACTGTTGTACACGGAAGCAGTTCCAGGCGGATGACGTATGGAGGTCGGCGTTGCGCATGCACCGCTCAGAAGTGACGAACGCGGAAGCGCAGCGGAGAGATCAAAACAAAACAACG
>NW_015540934.1:929024-929227 GCF_001515605.1 Sinocyclocheilus anshuiensis
GGGAGCCGCTGGGGGTTGTCACTAACTGGCCTCCATCATTAATGGCCTCTTTACAGCGCTGGGGCACCACACAACCCAAGAGCCCTTGCCTCACCGCACTGGACAACGCCGGCAAACCAGTCTACACACTAACATATGGTACGGATGTGGAACTTCCTATTGATTTAAATGCAACAATTTACATGAGAGTGTGTTTATATATA
>NW_015540934.1:932119-932276 GCF_001515605.1 Sinocyclocheilus anshuiensis
AAATATCCATATTAAAAACGTAATGATCACTTGAATCTAGCTTGAGCTCACTGTTGTAAAACGCAAGCAGTTCCGGGAGTATGACGTATGAGGTCAGCGTTGCGCATGCACCGGTGAGTCTCGTGAAAACCAACGTTTGTTTACAGGATCAAAGGAA
>NW_015540934.1:938260-976381 GCF_001515605.1 Sinocyclocheilus anshuiensis
GGTGATGTGTGTTCAGAGTGTGATGAACCGCATGCACGTGATCAGCATCCCGTACTCGCTGATGAAGGTCAACCCTCTCTCCTGGATCCAGAAAGTCCACACCTATAAAGGTGAGTGTACTGCCTAAAGTCAGACTGCCTGTGTGTGTCATGATCTTTTAACATAGAGCTATGACCACTTACATGTGGATAAACCAAATGAACTGATTTGAGATGTAGTTGTTCACGTGATGTAAAAAAAAAAAAAAAGAAATTGTTAACAGGTCATTGCAGTTAACTGCATTTTTTCTTCAGATTAGAGGCTCTTTATAGACTCAATTCCAAGAGTTGATTCCAGACACATTTTCTGGATTCTTCCGAAAAAAAGTGATGTTAAGTGAGTTGAAGTGGAAACCTGTTCGATAAAGAATTTGTGGCTGGTTTGAAATGAATCAATTTTGCCAACATTTGTCGTCTAGATTTCTATTTTAAATAAATGCTTTTTCTGTTTGTTCTGTTCATTAGAGAATCATGAAAAAAATGCACCATAGTTTCCACAAAAATATTAAGCAGCACACCTGTTTTTAACATTGGTAATAATAAGAAATGTTTCTTGAACAGCAAATCGGCATATTAGAATGATTTCTTAAGCATCATGAGACACTGAAGACTGGAGTAATGATGTTGAAAATTCAGATTTGCCATCATAGGAATAAATTGCAGTTTACAATATATTCAAATAGAAAACAGTTATTTTAAATTGTAATAATTCACAATATTACTGTTTTTACTGTATTTTTGATCAAATAAATGCAGTCTTGGTGAGCATAAGAGACTTCTTTCAAAAATATTAAAAAAATCCACCGACCTCAAATTTTGGACAGTAGTGTACTGTATATTTCTTAAAATTCCTTCAGATTATCTGTGGTATGAAGATTAATTCGTAATATAAAAAAAAAGACTCATACAAGACGTTTGCCACATAGTGGTGTAATGATGTAACTACAGAAAGAAGAGTTTGTGAACTTTTCACAGTAAAAACCTATTTATAAAATACTTTTTACTAGATTAAAAGCTTTTTTTCCCCATTATTTTATATTTTCTGCATACAGAGCGTTGTGAACAAGTGTTAATTTTGAGAGAAACCTTTTAAAAAGAGGAAAATATCTAACAAGACATTTTTCTGCAGATTTTGCACACTGACATAGTTTTAAGGATAATAGTTTGTCTCTATATGGACAGTAAACGTCTATTTCACATCATAGCTGTTACTATATTGTTTAATGTAGCAGATGAAATGCTGTCCGGGACCTGAATTATACATTTAGGCCCTGTCATCTAATGTTAGTAGAAAATAATAGTTGCCGGTGTGGTGTCAGGACACCGATTAAATGCTGTCTGACTTTTTGCATATTTACATTTCCTGTGTTTTTCAAACAGCGCGTGTAGCAGTGTTGAAATCCAGGGACATGCACTGGTCACTTTTAGCCCAGAGGGATCAGAGAGACATCAGTCTTAGTTCTCTCCGCATGCTCATCGTTGCTGATGGAGCTAACCCATGTGAGTATACACTTAAACAGAACAAACAATCTGACAACAATCATAAATTCAAATGGAATGGAACACATCCTAAACTGTCACCAGAACATTGTTTATGTTGTGTATATTGAAATGCAGGGTCTATTTCGTCCTGCGATGCCTTCCTCAACGTCTTTCAGGCCCGCGGACTGCGGCCAGAGGTGATCTGCCCATGTGCAAGTTCCTCTGAGGCCATGACCGTCGCCATCCGCAGGTACACTGATGACATTTCAGCAACTTCAACAAGACTACTTACCCACTATTACTGCACAGTATGCACTGAACACTGCTTACTTTTGTTATTTTTATTATGTAATGCAGTCCAGTTGTCATCTCAGAAATGTAAATGGATTTGCATTTTAATTTGCATATGGCAGTATCCTATTCCAAACAAAACTCAAATCCATGTTGAATGACTGTTTGTATGTCTTCAGGCCTCCAGAGATGGGCGTTCCTCCTCCGGGGAAGGCAGTGCTATCCATGAGTGGTCTGAGTTATGGGGTGATTCGAGTAGACACAGAGGAGAAGCTCTCTGTGCTCACTGTCCAGGATGTAGGACAGGTCATGCCTGGAGGTGAGACCTGCTTTACTCTCACTGATGGATGGACTGATCCATAGACTGATGAACTGTTTTGAGTGAATGAATAGTGTGATGGATGAACTGTAGTTCTGTCATGACTACTCTCGGAGGGATTGGCATGGTAATGTACATGACAATGTTAATGTATTTGGTCTTGGCGGAATAGATCTGCTACGCTGTTGCTGAGGCAGAGCAAGTACCGAGACTTGCTGCTGCCAATACATCCACAACATGCTGCTGTGAGCATGTAAGAAATATTGCTGCTGCAAATATGACATACATGAAAGATCCCCCATATACCGTACATGAATCACCTCATAGCAGATCTATACAGGTGGAGCTGGGGAAGGTGGAGGGTTTCTGAAGCAAGCTGCAACTGCTACGGCAAGCACTAGTCATATATTTGAATGTTGAGCAGCAAGCTCATTGGCTACCGATACAGGAGAGAACCAATCAGCTGTGCCATGTGATAATGATGTCATTAGGTCAGATTGAGTTAGACCTATCGGACTGCGCCATCTAGAGTTTCATGCCAGAACTCTGTATATAAATGCTTTACTTTTTAGCACTTTGTTTAACATTCTATTATTTTGAATTTTGAATTTCTCTTGGGGACTAATGTATTGTCTATGCATCTCTGTTTGTGTGTGTGTGTGTGTGTGTGTGTGTGCAGCGCTGGTGTGTGTGATCCAGGTTGAAGGCACGCCGTACCTGTGTCGAATGGATGAGGTTGGAGAAATCTGTATGAGCTCCAGCAGTACAGGAATCTCCTACTATGGTTTGCCAGGCATGACCAAGAATGTTTTTGAGGTTAGTGTGGAGAAACAAAAGGTCCAAGGATATTTAAACATTTAGTGTTGGCCTTAAAATGTTCAGTCAGTATTTGACTTTCAAATATCTTGATTCCAATTAAACTTGCAGCCCTAGTGGTAGCGATTTTGATTAACATTGGTGTCTCAAATCTTCGAACCTGTCAAAGATTCATTCTGATTCATTCAGTGGGATTTCTGTAGGTTACATTATACACCAGTTTGTGTATTGTGCATCTTTTTGAGTGAGTCGTTGAATTATTCAATCGTTAAAAACATTCATTTCCGACTGGTAGTCTTATTATTATACTTTATTGAAATCAACTAAGTGACTCTAGAAAGATATCATTAGCATTTTCCCTACAACAATATAGATCAATTATATTATTTTGTCAGCTTCTGGCATAACTTTATAAAAGATATAGAAAAAAGCATCAATAATAATGAATGATAACTATAGAGTTCACAAATCAAACACCACTAGTCATCACTGCAAAGCTTTTAGAGTTATGTGCTATCATCAAAATTAATTAAAATAAGGACTTGATAACATTGTAAACTCGACTGAAATTTATCAGTTGTATTGCTTACTTTCAGACCATTCCAGTCACGTCATCAGGAGCTCCCATCAGTGACAGACCCTTCACACGCACATCTCTCCTGGGCTTCATCGGGCCGGTGGGTTCAGTTGTCTGAAGCCAAAACTATCCTTTTTGAAGCTGCATAACTCTTCCATGTCTTATATATCAACATGCGGGGTTCATCTTTTTTGGATTGGGTTTGTTTCTTGTGTTTCAGGATAGTCTGGTGTTTGTGGTGGGAAAGATGGACGGACTGATGGTGGTGAGTGGACGGAGACATAACGCAGATGATGTGGTGGCCACAGCACTGGCCGTGGAGCCCATGAAGTTTGTGTACAGAGGAAGGTAATTCAACTGCCATTTACTCTTGACTTGAGATGAGTGTGCATCTCTGCTCAGACTGAAGGTTGCATCTCTGTTCTCTTTCAGGATTGCGGTTTTCTCTGTATCAGTGCTGCATGATGAACGCATTGTTGTGGTGGCAGAACAGAGACCAGATGGCTCAGAGGAGGACAGCTTCCAGTGGATGAGTCGTGTGCTGCAGGTGAACACACATATGCACACAAAAAGTAGAAGCTATGGTATCCATGCTTGAAATAAATGTATTTGAAAATGTAGCAATTTGTGCAATTCATGTGGGTCATACTTAAGTTTTGAAAATGCAACAACTTGTATAAAGGAAAAATAACATTCCTGTATTTTTAACATGAATTCTATAATATTTTACTGATGACTTTTTTTCTAAAATAGTTATAATAAAGAATGAGTAGGTGTGTCCGAAGCTTTTACTTATAATGTGCGCAAAACAGTACTCACACACACACACACCCATTCATATATTCTTAACCACTTTCTGTCTCACTCTTAGGCTATCGACAGCATCCATCAGGTGGGAGTGTACTGTCTGGCTCTGGTGCCAGCTAACACACTACCCAAAGCTCCTCTGGGCGGCATCCACATCACAGAGACCAAACAGCGCTTCCTAGAGGGAGCTCTGCACCCCTGCAACGTCCTCATGTGTCCTCATACCTGCGTCACCAACCTTCCCAAACCTAGACAGAAGCAGCCGGGTACAGGTGAGTCCTGTGTGTGTGTTGGGTGGTTGCTTTTCATTGTTTTGATCGGTGTGGTATATTTTGCATATCACATGACCTGTTGTCTCTATTGTTTCAGAGGTGGGTCCTGCTTCCATGATAGTCGGAAACCTAGTGGCAGGAAAGAGGATTGCACAGGCCTATGGGAGAGATGTTTCACAGCTGGAAGACAATGATCAGGTAAAGATCAACCCCATTTTCACTGTCTCAAACCACAGAGGTCAGTGGTGAAAAAGAAGTACACTTTAGCATGCTTTTAAAAAAAGAGTAATTATTATGGAAATAATAGCTTTTAAAAGAATATACTTAAATGTGAACTGAATGTAAGCTTTCGGACAGTTAACTGCATGTTAATTGTATTTAAATGAAAATGTATTATAGTTAAAATTTGTATTAAATGCAAGTAGCTGAAATTTAGAGTGCTTGTTTGACCCACTTAAGTAAGACGTAAGTACTTTATACGTAATTTCATAATTAATACCATAGTCTTTGAAATATGGTTAAAGTACTGCTGAATGTGCTGTAAAGCATTTTTAATGTTTAATTTCATACTTAAATGTCATAAATATATTTTAATTGCACATTTGTAATGATGAAGTTGCAATTCAGTACATTTAAAATATATTAACTTTAAATGTAGTATTGAATAACACACTACAGATAAATTATAATTAAGTACTTTACATGGGCTTTAGTATGTTAGTCAACACATCAAAATAAGTGTACTTCTTTAAAGTACAACAAAAGATTATTAAAATATGATTCAGGTAAAACTTTTAATTTGACATCAAAGTGCACTTTTTAAAAGTGTACTTAAGTGTGTTAAGAAACAAAGTCATGAAAGTGTGCTTTCTTGAAGGATTTTCATTTCATTAATATTATAATATCTGCAAGTACAATTCACTTCTAACATTTGAAGTACACTACAAGTGCACATTCAATACAATTAAGTGCACTTCTTTATCACACTGCTTCATCTTGAAGTATACTGTTGTCTGAATGTATCGTCTCTCCTCTTGTAGTTCCTGTATATGCAGGATGTTCTGCAGTGGAGAGCTCAGGCCACTCCAGATCACCCTCTATTTCTGCTGCTCAATGCCAAGGTACAAAACTCATCATCCCTTAGCCCAGGAAACATAGTATTCAGAGTCAGATTGTGTATATTTACTGTCATCTTATGTGTTTAAACATTTTTTTCAGGGCACTGTGGCCAACACAGCCTCCTGTGTACAGTTGCACAAGCGGGCAGAGCGTGTGGCAGTAGCGCTGATGGAAAGAGGCCGACTTAATACTGGAGACCATGTAGCACTCGTTTATCCTCCTGGTAAGATAGAAAGAGACTTATATTACTGTGGTCTAATAAAGGGTGTTCAGCTCTCAGGTTTTGTGGGGCTCAATACTTCTCTGTCTTTTTACTTTGCAGGTATTGATCTGATCGCCACTTTCTATGGCTGTCAGATCGGAAGCTGTGTTCCAATCACCGTCAGGCCTCCACACCCACAGAACTTAACCACAACCCTGCCAACTGTTAGAAACAAAACAAAAATATTAAATAAGAAAATAATTTTTGCTGTGTGTTTATAAATTAACATTAACCTAGATTAATAAATGCTGTAAAAATTGTTGCTCATTGTTAGTTCCTGATACCTCATGCATTAACTAATGTTAACTAACTGAAACTTACGCGTAAGGTGTTTTATTTTATTTTATTAAATATCAAATCAAGTGTCATTACAAACAAATAATGCTAGAGCCATTTTTTTGTGGTTTAATTAACCAAGTGGTCCAACTTTTTCTATCAAAATAACGAGATTCTTTTCATGAAATGTGACTATAATATTTAGATATGTAGATTATACAGTGTGTGTGTGTGTGTGTGTGTATTGTCACCGTCAGGCCTCCACACCCACAGAACTTAACCACAACCCTGCCAACTGTTAAAATGATTGTTGAGGTAACTTTAATTTCTGAATGCAGGACATGCTGTTTACCATGGCCTTGCTTCCCTAGCCAATAAACAGAAACACTAGCTCATCCTTGTGACCAGTCTGTATTATTGTATTTTATATAATTTTATGGTTAACACCTTAACAATAATATTACTTTTGTTAATATTCATTAGGAATCATGAACAAAGGTTTTTTTTTATTTTTTTTTTTACAACATTTATATATATATATATATATATATATATATAATGCTAGAGCCATTTTTTTGTGGTTTAATTAACCAAGTGGTCCAACTTTTTCTATCAAAATAACGAGATTCTTTTCATGAAATGTGACTATAATATTTAGATATGTAGATTATACAGTGTGTGTGTGTGTGTGTGTGTGTATTAACTAATATATGTCAATAATTATTATTTTAGCCTTAAGCCAGTGTCTGATTAATTAAGCATTATGTTGTATTCCCTGCTGTAACTTTTCTATCCTGTTGCATGTGTTTGACAGGTCAGTAAGTCTGTATGTATTCTGACAACCCAAGCAATAATGAAACTACTGAAATCCAAAGAGGCAGTGGCTGCTGTGGATATTAAAACGTGGCCATTGGTACTGGACACAGGTAAAGACATCATTTGCACTTTTTTACTATTGTATCATTGCAGTCCTTTGTAAAAGAAATGATAAATTACGTTTATTCATTCCATTCAGATGATCTCCCAAGAAAGAGAATTCCTCAGATCTACAAACCTCCCACCTCAGAGATGCTCGCCTACCTGGACTTCAGTGTTTCTACCACAGGAATCCTTGCTGGGGTCAAGGTGCGGTCTAACCCATCATTCAAGTGCCAATAACTCAGTCGTTTTAAAATGTGGGATTGACATTTCTAACGCTGTGTTTCTCGCAGATGTCCCATGCTGCCACCAGTGCCTTGTGTCGCTCTATTAAGCTGCAGTGTGAGCTGTACCCCTCTCGCCAGATCACCATCTGTCTGGACCCCTACTGTGGCCTGGGCTTTGCCCTCTGGTGTCTCTGCAGGTGAGAGAGAGTTCACAGTTTGGATACTTAGTGTGGATGTATTTGGCTTGGGAGGCTAGTGACATATTGATTTATGTGATGCAAAGTAATGCAAATCATGTTTGTGTTTGCAGTGTGTACTCAGGCCATCAGTCTATTCTGGTTCCTCCTCTGGAGCTGGAGACCAATCCGTCTCTGTGGCTTTCTGCTGTCAGTCAGTATAAAGTACGAGTGACGTTCTGTTAAAGCAATGCTTTTATTTTAGCAAGGATGTAAGAAGTGACCGTTAAGACATTTATAATGTTACAAAACATTTCAGGTTCAATTAAATGCTTTTGAACTTTCTATTAATCAAAGAATCCTGAAAAAACTTTAACGTGGTTTCCAAAAAAATATGAAGCATCACAATTATTTCCAACACTGATAATGATAATAATAATAATGATGATAATAATAATAAATGTTTCTTGAGCAGCAAGTCAGCATATTATTAGGATTTCTGAAGAATCATGTGACGCTGAAGACTGGAGTAATGATGCTGGAAATTCAGCTTTGCAACACAGGAATAAATTACATTTTATAATATATTTATATAGAAAACAGTTAATTTAAATTGTATTATTATTTCACAATATAACAGATTTTACTGTATTTTTGACCAAATAAATGCAGCCTTGGTAAGCATTTTGACTTTGAATAAAATCGTACTGACCCCAAACAGAGTGTATTTTATTTACTACATTCAGCTTTTAGTAAACTGAATAAATAAATATTAATGATTCTTATTATCAACAATTACTAGTAATAAAAGTTATGTATTGTTGTATGTTATATCCAGGCTTTGTTTTTAAAATTGTTTTAATCTTGGACTAAGCTATATTTCTGTGTATCAGCATATTCTAGGATCTCCTGTTTATCTTACAGTAGTTTTACTTAAATTTGTGAAGGGCATAAGTTGTGTTTGTATTTGATTTGTTCCATTGAGTTTAACCCCTATCTGTTCACCTGTAGTTACGGAATGTGAATCTGTCGTGTGTACGGACCTGTATGGTGGTGGCTGAAGAACGTCCTCGCATCACGCTTACGCAGTCCTTCTCGAAGATCTTCAAAGACCTGGGGCTCTCCTCACGGGCCGTCAGCACCACCTTCGGCTGCAGGGTCAATGTGGCCATTTGTCTTCAGGTGAGTGATGAATTCATGCTTTTTTTAGGTAGAAATCCTAATGTGCACTTTTAAAAGACCTGTTCACATTAAGTGTGAAATGTCCGTGACTTTTTATCACGACAAGATATTAACAAAATAATGCACCCCAAATCTCTTCACACCAAAAGCTAAATATATTGTTACATTTTAGCAATGGGATGTATTTTACATTACAACACATAAATTAGCATTTTTTCTTCAGACATGTAACATTTTTTAAATTTAATATCACGCTTGGTGATATTTGTGTCGCCTTGTCGCATCGCTCTTTGTGTGAATAGGCCTTTATCTGTTGTTATTGTTTTAAAATAATTTTCTGAACCCTTATGCTCTCTGGCCCGGATGCTTGTCTGTAACTGTATGTAAATGTATCTGTTTGTGTATTAAATGTACGCCTGTGTTTGTCTGCTACTCCATGCCCTCTCGTCAGCCCAACAGGCTGGGCAAGTTGGCTGAGCAGGTACTGTGACCCAGATGGGGACCACAGGGGTGCTAGCAGGGGGCTTCCAGGACGCTTGTAAAGGCTATATTAATTATTTAAAATGACCTTAATTAGATCTGAAAGATTACAGAAAATCAGCATATAATTTATATTATTGTGGTCCAACTCTTTCTAACGAAATTGCAAGCTTCTTTTTATGAAATGTGACTTTAATATCCATATAGTTTTTGGGACCACTCTAGATTAATATTGACTAAGTATTAATAAAATGAATATGAGTATTAATATTATTTTGGCCATAACACACACACACTACCATTCAAAGGTTTGAGGTTGGTAAGATTTTTTAAATGTTTTTTAAAGAAGTCTCTTATGCTCAACAGTATTTTGAATAATATTGTGAAATATTGTTTCAACTTTTTTTTCTATTTGAATATATTTAAACATTTATTTCTGTGATCAAAGCTGAATTTTCAGCATCATTACTCCAGTCTTCAGTGTCACATGATCCTTCAGAAATCATTCTAATATGCTGATTTGCTGCTCAAGAAACATTTACTGTTATTAACTATGTTGAAAATAGTTGAGCTTCTTAATATTTTTGTGGAAACCATGATATATTTTTTTATATAATAATATATAATATAAAGTAATAGGAAGTTCAATATACTGCATTTATTTGTAATATAAATCTTTTGTGGAATTGTAAATATCTTTTTGACGAGGTTATGCTCAAAAGTATTACTTTAAAAAGAAAAGAAAAAAAATCTTACTGACCCTAAACTTTTTAACGGTAGTGTATAATTTATTATATATTCGCACACAGCTAATCACATTCAAAGATTCTCGTATATTAAATACAGATTTTGCAGGTGGGACTGCAGCACAGGGACTGTGACAGGTTGCCCTGGCACAATGTTTATTATTTATTTATTTTTTATTTTGTTTTTTTAACAGAGTTTTGCTATTTAATATTATTCATAGTGACAGTGTCTCATTTACTCTGACACATGTATACATATGCCTACTCTGCTCTTCACAGCTTTCGTGCTTGGCCCTGCACTTGCTGTAAATCTACTCTAGGCTGTGGCAATGCAATGCTTGTAACTGTGCATATAGAGTAGACTCGCTTATATACTGTACGAGCTGTGTTTGCAGTACAGGGGTTACATTCATGAGCCAGGCCATTGTAACTGCTGTAATGCCTCATTCTGTCCTGTAATGCTACAGTAAGAGTAAGATGTTTTACAAGAACTAAGGGGGGAAAAAGTTTTTATGGTGTCTGATGTACGTTAAAGGAAAAAATATATATTTAAATGGATAGTTCACCCAAAAATGAAAATACTGTCATCACCCTCATGTCATTCCAAACCTGTATGACTTTTTTTCTTCTTCTGTGGAACATAATAGAAGATATTTTGAAGAATGTTGGTAACCAAATAGTTTCAGTTTTGTCCAATGGAGGTCAATGGGAACCGAAACTGTTCATACAAAACAGTCATACAGGTTTGGAACGACATCAGGCTGAGTAAATGATGACAGAATTTTCATTTTGGGGTGAATTATCACTTTGAAGAAATTTATAACATAATCTCTATTACTTCTGTCTGTTTTGAAGGTAAAGTGTGTCATTTCTAAATTTTGGTGAAAATATATTGACTGTTTTCAAACAGGTTGCCCCAATCTGGCATTTGTCAGACGAACAGAAACTCAGACTGGTCAAACAAACAAAAGAGCTTGCCTTGATAGCACCACAGAGCTACTAGCCTAACATGCAAATGGCTTATAGTTGTCTCAGCATATTAAGAAAGTATAGCAAAAAAATAAATAAAAATGACACACTTTGCCTTTAAGAATCCATGTTCACTTTGATAATCTTTCTGAGAAGGTCTTATATGTCATCACATATAGTGTCACCGCCGGTAGATGTTAACACAGTACATGTGTTAGTGCCTAAAGGTGGATCAGCAGTATGAACACAGAATCTGTGGTGGCAGATATATTACATACTGTTCTTTGTTTCTAGGGCACCGCTGGGCCGGATCCCACCACAGTATATCTAGACATGAGGGCCCTGCGGCATGACAGGTGCTATATCAAACACTTCTGATTTTCATGATGCATATATTGCATATACCAGTGTCAATTCATATTAAATTATTTATTAACTAATATGTAAATCATGTTTGTCTTTTAATTTGAAAAGTTCAGATATATCTGATCTGTTTTTTCTCATTGCTCAGGGTTCGATTAGTCGAGAGAGGCTCACCGCACAGTCTGCCACTCATGGAATCTGGGAAGGTGAGATATATATACATATTTCATAAATAATAAATACACTACTGGTCAAAAGATTGGAATAATTACGATTTTCTTTGATGTTTTTGAAAGAAAAGTCTGTTATTCTCACCAAGGCGATGGAACATACAATAAAAACAGTAATATTATGAAATATTATTACAATCGAAAATAACTGTTTTCTATTTGAATATATTTTAAAATGTAATTTATTCCTGTGCCATTAATCTTGCCATTAGTTTTCAGTGTACCATAATCTTTAAGAAATCACTCCAATATTTGTTATCGATTATAATTGGTGCTCAGTTATTAATAATGGTTATTATCAATGTTGAAAACCCTAACCCATTTTTGCTGCTACATTTTCTACATTTTTTTATTCTTTCATGAATAGAAAGTTCAAAGGAACAGCATTTATTTGAAATAGAAATCTTTGTAACATTATTAATTAATATCTTTACTCTTACTTTTGATAAATGTGATGCATTCTTGCTGAATAAAATGATTTATTTTTTATTTTACTTGAATTGTAGTGTGTCACTCTTTCCACAAATATATTACACAGAGCGCACTGTTTTCAATACTGATAATAATAAGAAATGTTTCTTGAGCAGCAAATCAGCATATTAGAATGATTTCTGAAGGATCGTGTGACACTGAAGACTGGAGTAATGATGCTAAAAATTCAGCTTTGCATCACAAGAATAAATTACATTTAAAAAATACATTAAAACAGAAAACAGTTTCTGTAGATTGTAATAATAGTTCACAATATTACTGTTTTACTGTTGTTTTGATCAAATAAATGCAGCCTTGGTGGACATAAGAGACTTCTTTCAAAATCATTAAAAAAAATCTTAATCCAAACTTTTGACTAACAAAAATGTAATACAATTTTTTTTTATTTTATATTTATTATATTTCTCAACACACAGATTCTTCCTGGGGTAAAGGTTATAATTGCCAACACAGAGACCAAAGGCCCTCTAGGAGATTCTCATCTGGGAGAAGTGAGTTTCAAATATGAAAGCGAGTGTTATAAACCACATCTGACCTCCAAAATAAGTAGTGTTACCAGCAGAGCCTGGTAAATTATCTCTGCATTTTATATTATCATGTGTAGTGAGTTGATGGGACTGTATTTAAAAACAGATTTGGGTGAGCAGCCCCCATAATGCCACAGGATACTATACGGTTTATGGGGAAGAGGCGTTGCATGCTGACCACTTCAGCACCAGACTGAGCTTCGGTGACACCCAGACGGTTTGGGCTCGCACTGGATATCTTGGCTTCCTGCGTCGCACAGAACTTACAGATGCCAGTGGAGGTACTGTATGCATGAGATGAAAACCAAACACACTAGTGTCCCATTTCAAGATATTTCTGAGATGAGTTTTCAATTTAAAATCACGTTTAATAAAAAGCTGTGTCAATGAACACCCTGTCAAGCTAATAACTGAATTTTGTATTTAGATGTAGTATTTGACTATACATTTTTTGCTGTGTATTCATATCAAACATAACAAGAAAAAGAACAGTTGTGCTGTCTAATGAATCAATTATGTTTTTGCACATGATTCTAGAGCGGCATGATGCCTTGTACGTGGTTGGTTCTCTAGATGAGACTCTGGAGCTGCGGGGAATGCGTTACCATCCCATCGATATTGAAACATCTGTCATAAGGTCACACAAGAGCATTGCAGAGTGGTAAGCAATATTTTGTAAATGTTTTCCTTGTACCTCACAGAAGCAGATTTTAATGGATAAACGTTTTATTAAATCTTTACTCAACTGTAATATAAACTCTCCTTTTAACTGTTTATAACAACTGAACATTTGATCATTTTCATTGTTCAGTGCATCCATGACACCAGCTTAAAATTACCATTCTTAATCAGAAACTTTGAAAACATTTAGACATTGTTTAGTTTGCAAAATTTTGCAGAAGTATTAAAGGAAATCTTGAGTTAAAGACACAATAAGAATCTACATCATCTGTGGCATGCTGTCGGTTACGTTATTTCCTGGAACATACAGGAAGTTGTGGTATTTTTGTGATCTGAACGTTCCAAGACAATGACTACATGACTATAATTATTGTTGACCAGTCAAACACACCTACACACAATTGGGCCATCTCTAGCATTGATAACTAAATATACTTAAAAAAAAATAGCTTAGACTTAGTGCGAACTGAATGTAATGTTTTTGGACACTTAATTACATGTTAATTGCAATTAAATTAAAATATATTATAATTTACATTTATAATAAATGCAATTAGCTGAACTTTAGAGCGCTTTGTTGGCCCAATTGAGTAAGACTGAAATACATCTTTATATGTAATTTCAGAATTACCTCTGTTGTCTTTTAAATATGGTTAAAGTGTGCTGTTGAATGTACTGACAAACAATAATGGTAAGCTAAAATATACTTTATTGTCATTTCTATTGAAACTTGGGTAACACTTTATTTTAAGGTGTCCTTGTTACACACGTTACATGTACTTACTATTATAATAACAGTTAATTATGGATAATTACATGCAAGTAACCCTAAGCCAAACCCTAACCCTATAGTAAGTACGTGTAGTTAATTAATATTACTCAGTACTTATATGTATAATTACACTGTAACAAGGACACCTTAAAATAAAGTGTAACCGAAACTTGTATTTAAATATATTACTTACACATTTGTAATGAAGAAGTTCAGTATAGTATGTTTAAAATGTATTAACTTTAAATGTAATACTGAATAACACACTACAGTTAAAACAAGTACTCTGTATGTGCTTTAGTATGTTAGTCAACACATCAAAAGTAAAACTTTTAATTTGACATTATTACAAAGGGCACTTTTTAAATGTGCACTTAAGTGTGTTAAGAAACAGTCATGAAAGTGTGCTCTCTTTAAGTATAAAGTGACTTTTTATTTAATTAATATTATATCTGCATGTAGTTTTTTTTTTTTATAAACTTTTCAGATTTGAAGTACACTACAAGTGCACATCAATACAGTTCAGTGCACTTCTTTTTCACAAGGACTGGTCTGCTCATTATCATACTCAACTAAAATGTAGTCAGCAAACATTATAAAGAGGAACTGTTGTTAAAAGAACAAGTCAACAACATTTTCTGTGATAATTGACTGCATGCCACGAATGCTGTTGACCAATTTTCATTTAACTGGAAGCATTCCTTTAAGACTTCCTGAAGACTGTGTTTTCCGTATGAATATCTTGCTCTATAAGATGTTTCATTTTGTTCCAGTTTGTGTTTGATTTGCTTTTCCCGACAGCCATGTTTTGCAGTGTAGATATTCTGCTTTTCTTAATTAAATACAGCTTTCATCTTCTCACTCTCTCTCACCCTCTCCTCAGTGCTGTGTTCACTTGGACAAATCTATTGGTGGTGGTCGTGGAGCTTGAGGGGTCAGAACAGGAAGCCCTGGATCTTGTTGCCCTGGTGACCAACGTGGTTCTGGAAGAGCACTATCTCATAGTGGGGGTTGTTGTGGTGGTGGACCCTGGAGTCATTCCTATCAACTCCAGAGGGGAGAAGCAGCGCATGCACTTGCGGGACGGCTTCCTCGCTGACCAGCTGGACCCTATATATGTGGCCTACAACATGTGAGAATGTGTAACATGGAGGAGGAACCAAATGCCAGAAAAATCTGCATATGCAAATTTACAATGGAAGCATGGGGGATGTTCGGACAGGCTTGCCTCTTCCTCCGCAAACATGAAGAGTCCTTGATGGAGCTATGCAGTTTATTTTTTATATCAAACTGTCAGAATGCCTTGCAAATAAAACTCTGATTCAGTGGTCAGGGCAAATGACTTGATCACATCTCCTGTTTTCTTGTGTGACACAATTATGAGTTCAGTTTTTATTCAAGCACACTTGTCCTCAGGGCAAATGACTTGATTTCATCTCCTGTTTTCTTGTGTGACACAATTATGAGTTCAGTTTTTATTCAAGCACACCTGTTCTGCACATACGACACATGCGTGTTGAATGTTCCCTGTGTGTGAGGAGGAGTGCCTGATGTCAAAAACAGGATCCATTTTTGTTTGGTTTGTTCTCTCTTTACATCAACATGCAAATCTTTGATAAATGTTTTATCTGGAGACCAAATGGCAATAAGGAAATGGATATCTGAGTCTTTGTTTGCAAGAAAGCAGTACTGAAGGTGTACTGTGGAAATGCTGCTCCATAAATTCACAAGCTTATGCATTCCCAGCTAGTGTTTCAACATGGGCCTTAAATATGTTCCATATGCCTGTGGACTGCTTGTTATTTGTATTTAATTTTCCCCCCATTCTTTATTAAAATGTTTCATTCATGTGTTAGCTTTTAGACTGTGCAGGACAGGAATCAGTGTAATAACAGTGAATAGATGACGAGTCTTATTCAGGTAA
This sequence comes from Sinocyclocheilus anshuiensis, assembly GCF_001515605.1. Classification (NCBI taxonomy): domain Eukaryota; kingdom Metazoa; phylum Chordata; class Actinopteri; order Cypriniformes; family Cyprinidae; genus Sinocyclocheilus; species Sinocyclocheilus anshuiensis. Next base: position 954,207 of record NW_015540934.1, read on the forward strand.
CCAAGTCCAAGTCTGAGATATATTTCTGCTCAAATTTACATTATGTACAACATTTCAGGTTTGAGCAATTTTTTACAGTATGACATCACCATTCACGACTGGATTATCTTATATTCCTGCAGATGATTGTATGAAGGTGACATTTTTAGTCTCCTACATATTACTGATTAAAAAGAAAGTAGCATTTTTCATTAATTCATTAAAACATACCAAACAGATGGGATCGTTATTTCAGGAAAAAATGACCACTGCAGGTGAGGGCTTTTATTCTTCTTTTCATTACCGTGTTAAAGTGTGATATTTGCTTGTATTTTTCAGACGCACTGTACACCGCATTGGCCAGCACTGTAAAGACCACTTCTAACAATGCTTGCTTTCTTTTATTGTGTTCATTACGTAAAGGACAGGCAGTACGCCTGCTGTAATTATGTACAGAATTTGTGTAATAAGTTATTATTGGGACAGCAGAAAACGACAAATACTTTTGGCATGGTTTTTGCAGTGGCATGGAGGAAACCAGATGCTGCTCAAATCGAAGATTCATTTCTTGATCAAACAGAAAGGGGAACAACATGAGACACTATTCATGTAATATTTTATATTGCAGTAGGCTCAAGAAGTGGTTTTGCTGCAAGGATTGTAAAGCACATACAGCATCTGTATCGCAGGATGGTTGTGTGACTGTTAGTGTTCGATTTTTGCAGTTTTGTCATTTAGTGAATATTTGGTTGAAACACCTTTTGACTTCTGTTAATATTTCTTAATAAAAACCATGCATTTAAATGACTGACATTGAAAATGTTTAATTCTAAAGTGATGTTTAATGCACATCTTGCAGACAATGTTATCCAAAGAAACTTACATTGCATTTAAGGTAAACATTTTATTTCATTCAATCCCTGGGAATTGAACCAATGACCCTGGCACTGCTAATGCCATGCTCTACTGTTTGCTACAAGAAATGTCCAGTATGGAATAATAAAAATGTTGCATTTAATATTAAGCAAAAGGATAACTAGACTGACAATTATGAAAACATGATAATAAAGGTTTAAGAATTTCCAGTATGCATGCTAGCAGTACTAAACAGATACAGATGTGGAACATTAGTATAGTTTCAACATATTTCAAGAGACGTAGTCTTCTATTTTTTTTAAAAGCTTTGTTGCAATATCCAGTGTCATTCTGGCATTATTAACACCAAATTGCTTGTTTGGAATGTGAGGAAATTGGTGATAGTTCGGATATTGAGTTTTTTTGCCATCAACACCAAGTTCTGTCAGTTGCCTCACAGTGCTTGGTAAAGAAGCCAACTGTGAGCTGAAATGGGACACCTGTAGAGCAAGGCTAGTTATTGAGCAGTTGTTGGGATGGTGTCCACTTCCCCTGTACATCGCTGCTATCAGGGCTTTTTCCACAGCCTGATGCACTTTAAACAGACACCACTCTGAGCTTTCTCCTCCAGTGTCATTGTGAGCTGCTCTGATGTCACACTGAGCCTGTTCATACCAGCGTTTTGCCTCCCCTCTGTTTGGCCTTGGAGCTTCTCTGTGGTATGACCAGAAGTTATAGTGCCTTCTAGAATAGTTCTGATAGAAACTTTCACGTCCCCTCCTGTGACTTCGCGCCTCTGTGTTCCACATATTATAGAAATCTCGAAAGTCTCTCCAGTTCGAGGATGTGCTCTGTGCAGTTTTCCCTTGTTGTAGTTCCTCAATTTTGTTTTGCAGATATTTGAACGCCTCTGTGGCAAGTACTTCGTTGCCTGGGTTCTTGTCTGGATGCCAGCGGAGGTAGAGACGTTTAAGGGCTTTTTGTTTGTCCTCACTTGACATCTTCCAGATTTCGTTTAAGCTTTGGTCAATTTCTCTTTTGATCTCTTCTAATGTCTCAGGAAAGACTGTTTTGGGTGGAGGTCTAGATGTCAAAAGACGTTCTATATCTGTGCAAGTGGACCCTTTTGACACAGTTGCCTTCGTTTCCCTTTTAAATTGGTAAAGGTCAAGAGAGCTTACTTCAATGAAGTCATCGTTGCCAACTTGAATTTTATATCTGGCAGGAAATTGTCTTGCTTGTCCCAGTGGATCATCCACTCGCTCGATAACAATGGCGTAGAAATATTCACCGGAATCGTCCTTGCTGAAGCCAACATACTCTCCACTTTCAAAGTTGTTGAGGAAGTTCATATCAAGGCAGTCATGCCATTCTTCAGGTATATGACATCCAGGTTTCGGTAAGGAACCGTGTCCTTCCTCCTTGTGGCCACTGCTATGAATGCCATATTTTGCTAAGGTTTTCTCAACATCCTCCATGTTGTCACACAGCAAAAGTTGTCCAAGGACTAGAAGGCTCGAGGTGGTCAGACAGTTCTTTAGAAGAGCATTGATTTCTTTCATAAGACACATATTAACTTCATTTACTACTTTGTGTGCCATGTCATCATTGTGTATTAAGTAGAAACTGCATCCATTTTGCTGTTTTTTCACATAAACATCTGTTTCAGCCTTACTACCCTCAAGTGGCTCCAGGTTTAACAGAAGCTCAGTTTGAAGAGTTTTGCAACAGATAATTTTTATTTTAGAAAAGATTTCTTCGCACTTTTCTGCAGCATCAGACTGTGAAACACTGCCTTTGCTCTCTTCTCTGATTAGACAGACTAGTCCATAAAGAAATGCAGCAGAAGACAAGTGCTTGTCAAACCAGCCACCAAATTCACACTCCCCTTCATATTCACAATATTGGACACTTGTTCCCTCCAGCTTTTCAGAAATTACATCCGAGAGAAATTTGGGGCGAACATGCTCAGGAAGGAACTGCAACAATGTTTGATGTTCATAGTGATCATTTCCAAGATGACAACAATTAAATTTTTCTAGCAGTTTCAGCTTGGTTTCCAAAGGTCCCTCGAGTCTTGCAGCCTGAAAGAAGGTGTCATTGAAAAACAAAGTGCAGGAATCATAGATTTTCCCATCTGTTGATGGGAGATAAAGTTGGTTGTTTGGGAAAAAAAGAGTTTTGTTCTGTTCCTTTTTCAACAGGCAAAACAGCTGTTGTACAACACGCTTCACAGTTTTCTGCTGATTTGCTTGAAGGCTGTCTTTGTCAGAGCTATCAGAATAGATTTCTTGAAGAACAGTGCTATATTGTTCGATGGTAGGCCTTTCCTCTACACCAATTTTTTTGAAGAAGTCTTCAAATTTCATATACTTTGAGGGAATGTTGTACAAGTAAGGCCTAAACTCAAGAGCATCATGTAGCACAAGTGCTGTCTGTTTGGCCTTCACAAGTGTCGTCTCATTTTCCACCAAAATAATGGGGAGGTCTGAGAACAGAGAGGCGTCAAAATTTATTGATTGTAGGTAGGCGTATGATTTGCTAAATACGTTTTTTCTTGTCTCCAACATTCTGTCTGTGTGGCATGTAGACCTACAGATGTTTTTCAAATTAGCAGCTATTTTTCCAGGGGGTGGAGTTTCCAAGGCTCCAGCATCTTTCATTTTCTTCATGTGATGTGGAGAGCAGTATTCTAAGGGCAGGATTGGCATAGATGTCCATATCAGATATTGGTGTTCACTGTCTCTGCCAATAAGTGATCCACTGATTGCAACAACCTCCCTGTCTTGAGCAAAGGCCTTGTGATAATCACAAAGCTCTTGCTGAATTTGCACTGGGAAGATGAATTTAATGTTAGCAACTCTGCTCAGTAAATCAGACTTTTTATCATTACTCTTTGATAAAACAGTCTTAAACAGGAGTTGTGATCTTTTTTTAAGAACACCTAAAGGAATGTTGCCTCTAGTTTCAGATTCAATTTGTTTTGCAAACTGAATTATTTCCTCATCAGACACTTCATGTTTCAATCCAAGGTCCTTTAAGAGATGATGTGCTTCAGTACATTTACCTTGGAAAATCTCCCAAAACGTTTCTGGCACAAATCTCTCTTTTGGAAGCATTTCCCTGTAAAGGTGTACACTGTCATCATAGAAGTATGAAGCCACCTGAAGAGAGCCTTGGATGTCTCGAATAAATCTGACCTCTTTCAATGCAGAAACAATCCTGTGATCCACTGGTCCAAGTTCCACTAACAACCGCAGTAAATCACGAAGCTTGTCCTCTTTCGTCGTGTGCACAGAGGGAAGAATAAACTGTACACAGAACTCCAAATCATTCAGAATCTGAATTTTTAGACATTCTGCCAGTTCTAAGTTCACCCAGGTGTGCTTCAGGAAGATACTGTCACATCCATCGACATGGTACAAATTTGGAAAGTCATTCTGATGCTTAGAATTCAGAATGAATACCATTCTGTGTAAATCAATCCTTTCCCGTTTTCCAGATATTGACTCAAACAGGGGCAAGGACTTGAGCATCGACACATGTTGACTCTTGTTATTGGAATCTCTGATCCCATGTTGTAAGAAGCTCTGAAGATCAACACATTCCTCTTTTGATAGCTCCTCAAACTGTGAATGTGCTACATGATAAACCTGCCCCAAAACAGCACTGCTGTCTCCTGTTTGCAGGAGTTCTGGATTCATATTGAGACGGAACTCACGACTGAGATCAGTGAAAAAGACGAGGTCTATTTTCATCAACCCCAGTTTTATGAGAATGGATGCTACTCTTTCATTTTCATACTGAATCACTTTTGATATGTTCTTCATTGTTTGTAAGAAACGTGTGTTATTTTGACTGGGGCAGATTACTGGTAAGATAGGGCTGTCGTCAAAGTGCTTTTTTATCTCACTGAAGACATTCAGTTTTCCATTTTGGTAGCTTTTCTCTTGATTATCAAAGAAAGTCCACAATGTTTTCAGCCATTTGATTGTCTCTGTATCTGCTTTGTAGAGCTGACACCTTTGATCAGGCAATGACTGCCTGAGCAGTATACTGATTTCTGGTTTCAAATATGTTGCTGCTATGTCAATTGATATGCCCATAATAAACTTTCCGTCATGCAGAATTTGGACATGATTTATGTTGACAACCATATCTGCAAACATCTCCTGATGTCCTTGGAAAAGACTGCTAAATCTTGATATCAGTTTTGGGGATTTAGAATCAAAGACTCTTAACATCTGATCTTCTGTGAGGAGAAGAGGAAGCCCACTGAGGTCATGGACATTTTTTTCATTGACATTTTTCAAGCAGAAGCTCAGAAGTTTTAAGCATCTTGTTTTGTTTTTGATCAGGGTCTGGTTGATGGGCAAAGGCAAACTACTAGCTGTCTGGGAAGGATCATTCAGTGATCTTTGCTTCAAGAAATTCATCGCTGTTGAAGGACTGATTTCTGCCACATTCACACCAGCCAATTTGAAGTTGTCTTTTATTTCATGCATTTTCCAAGAGTGTGGCACTAATTTCATCCCAGTGTCATCTAAAATTTTGAAAATTCCATCATGCTCCTCAGTTGTAAAATATGGACAATTTTCTGAATGTGGTTCAGACACACTGCACCAGGTAACTGTGTATTTGTGCATTTTTGTATCTTGTAAAAGATGTGATGACTCAACAGGAACTGAGTGTGCCGTGGGTATGACAAGAAGGTCACGTTGGTTGATTGATCTATAGACCTCATGAATCATCTCATGCCAGACTTTGTCTACTTCTTGGGAAATGCATGGAAAGTATTTAAGGCAAGAAGACTCAAGCTCTGTCTTCAGGAATACAAGAGCAGTAGGTGTATCTTTCTTCATGGCTGAACAAAGACGTAACAGGAGGTCAGCATAGAGTGGTGAAATAATGTTTTTTTTCAGTAACTGGTTCCACTCAGTCTTCACACTATCACCATCCTCTTTCCACAAGTCCCTTCTAGAAGAATCTACTTCAAAATTTGCATTCACGTGGACTGGTAAACCAGTTTGTCCAGGTAAAGGCAAAGAACAAAATGCCCTACCAGTAAATTTGTGGTTAAATGAGCTGCTCCAACATGCAGCCAGAGCAGCTTGAGGAACTTTGAAATAATCCTGCTTGTTTTTTTGCTCATAGTTTGGTTCTGAAAAGCCAAAGCACTCTGCAATGACCCACTGACTTTGTATAATTCCAGATGAGATTTGCATGCCATAGATGGTTTTGGATGGTTCTGCTGTTCTTAACATGAGGGAATCTTGAACATGTCTGTGAAAGTTTTCCTTGCTTACCATGCTCTTCTCTGTGTATTTCTTCTCAATAAGGAAATAACATTTTGGTTGTTTTCGATCTTCACTGATTTCTGAGAACTGTATTTTTGTGATGTGTTTCAAGAAGAGAATTAGTCCTTCAGGATCTTCAGTCAAGGCACAGTAAAGTTCATTCATGTCACGATCTGTGACTGTATGTCTAGATATTTCAGATTTTTCTGCCATTTTCTCTGTTCTGAGAGGGAGCCTGAACATGGTTCCAGAATTGAGTGCAAACATTTTTGGAAGAAAGGTATGATAAACATCCTCAAAAGACTTTTTAAATTCGTCTTGCATTGAAAACTTGCAGCCTGGGGACTGTTTTGTTACACCTTCCACGTACTTTAGATTTGGATCAGAAATGCAGAGCCATTTGTCACCGGTCAGGATAGATGGACAGTCTGTTAAATGATACACTGAATTGAAGCCAAGTCCATATTTCCCAGTTCGTCCTAAACTTCCATGTTTTCCTCCTTCCCCCAGCTGCTGAATACCTTGCAGATCAGCATCAGAAAATGTTCTGTTGTTGTACACACAAAGTGCTGGGCCTTGAGCCAGTTCCCATTTCTTTCCAAATATCTTTTTTGTTTCATGTTGTCTTTTGTCCCACACAAAGTGAATTTCTGTTGCCTCTGCATCATCAGCATTTTGAATGAGCTCTTTCAGAATATCCTTTTTAGATGGATATGCATCAATTATATTTTTTATTCTGACAGTTAGTTTCTCGGTTTGTCCAAACTCCTTGGCATGGATTGAAAACCCACTGACCAAATGATTCTTCAGAGTATGGTGTCTTGTTGTCATTACACCAAAATGACAGGCCACAGTCCGAGGTATCAGCTCATGGGAGAGCTTGACACCAGCTGAGACAGGCATCCATGGGCTGTCATTATATCTCAGCTCTTTAGAAGATGTCAGCACTCTTCTCTCATCAGGTATGAGACAGTTTGTAAGCTTTTCTTCTTTAATTTTGTACAGCCCATTCACGAGTATTGCAACACAGTTATGGAGGTCTGAAGTGGAAAGAGGCTGAGATCCATATAAAGCTTTCATTTCCTCAAGTGCAGCAATAAATTGCTCTTTTGTGAATTGTTTTTTGACACCAATGCAGTCCCAGAGCCTCTCAAATTTGGAGAAGATGACTGGAAGTACATAGAGATATGGTTTCTTTTCAAATTCTTCACTTCTGGCCACTGCCTTCATATTTACAAAGTGATCCTCAATTAAAATGAATGGAAATGATTTTGCATGGCCAATAATTGGATTGGGATCTTTCTGTTCCAACAAGTAATTGTTGAGATATTCATAGCAAGACTGAGCAATGTTGAAGATATCAGTCTTTTCAAATCCATTGCAGTATTGGTGTGCTTTTAACAGCTGCTGAAGCACCGTCTCAACTTGTGGATTTGTCCGTACTCTCAATTTCTGGAGAACTGAATCATAACTATGTATTTGAAGTTTTGAATGATCAACTGTGAATTCTGTCATGCTTACTAAATTTCGACAACTTTTACTATACACTTCAGAGGGTTTTTTAAGAACGGTGTTGTTCTTGTTTTTCTGATCTAGAGGAGATAAGGCAGGAAGGAATGGTATTTGAGACAGTGTGTGCCAGAGCAAGGAATTTACATCTTCTGTGGAGTCTTTCATTAACTCTATGAGACACTTAATACGTTTTTGACATTTAGATGTATCCTGCTGCCAACCACTGGATATCTTCCCTGCTCTTTCTATGATGTCTTCCAAAGGGAGGCGGTCACTCAGCATTCCCAAATCGGAAAGTCGTTGAATTCTTTTTGGTGAGAGATAGTTATTTGCAGTTCCCTCAAGAAATCGTTCTTCCTCAAGTTCATACAAACAAGCCACTTTGCCAGAAGGATTCACAAGTCGATTGATAAATTGAAGCTTCTGACATTTCTGTGTTGGAATGCAAGGGTAACTTTTCAGTATGTCATCAACAGCAGGATCATTCAAGTCGATGGCATTCAGAACAAGCACATTTCTGTTATGTGTGTTCACAGCACTCAAGTTCTTAAACACAATGCTATAAAACTCAGGCCAGTTGATCGTTTTCTGTTTGATCATTTCCTTGAAGCCACAATCATTGAAACTGTCTCTTACCCATGTTGGGAGAGAAACAACACAGGAATATGAAGCTCCCAAGCTCAAGAACACTTTCATGGCAATGTCTCCAACTGCTTGGTTCTTCTCAATTTTTGGATTCAGAAATCTTGCCTTGTCCATAGAACACCAATTATGTCCATTGCTAAAAAGATCCAGAGATTTACCATTGCCATTCTGCGCAACTGCTGAGTAGAAAGACTCAAACAGGGGTAAAAATGCTTTGCTTACTCTCTCTGCATTAGGCCAGAATGCATAGAAGGAATAGTTCTGGATGTGTCCATTTTGGGCCATCTTCTTCAGCTCAAGCAGTGTTGTGATGTAAGCAGAGGTTACAGCATCTTTAAGTAAAGCTTTGTTCCACTCAGACTTCACTCCTTTTTCCCATAGGCCTTTCCTATTTGATGTGACTGCGAAAGTCCCATTCACATGAACTGGAAGACCTGTCTCAATTGAGAGAGGAAGAAAACAAAAAGCCTGGCCAGAGAGGCTTTCATCAGGAGACCATGCATTAGTTTTTGCTTCTCTGTGCAAAGGTACAGCTATACCTCCAATTGGAAATGAAAACACATGCTCTTGATCATTTCTTTTCTGGAACATTTGCAAGGAATCCTGAGTTCCAAAACATGAGTACAAAAGCCAGTACTGGGTGAGGGATCTCTCTGAATGCTCCTGAACTATTTGAACAATGTGTGCTCTGTTGACATCAATAATGTTGTGGCATGTGATATCAGTATTTCTGAAAGTGCTCTTGATCTCTTGGAGATATGTATCATTCGAGACAGCAAAAGAATTCATGACTTTTCTGGATATTTTGAGAGGAGTCTGAATCTGATCATGCATTAGAGGAGTTGATGCATTTTCAGGGACAATTTGAAGGGACAGAGATGTAATGCTTTTGAGAAACAGTAGGTGAGTTTGTGAGTTGTCAGTCCAATGATTTTTAATACTCCTAATGCGATCTTCGTCATATACCTTTGAACTGATCTCTGACTTGTTTGCCTCCTCCAGAGTGCGAAATGGTAATTTAATCAAGGTGCCATTATAGGATTTCTTGCTGTTTTGCACTGACAGATCACAATCAAAAATACCTTCATAAGATTTAAACTGTCCAGGAAACCTTTTGTAAAGCCGTTCCTGGAATGGGTCGAGTTTAATTCCAGGGTTTCCTTTGCTGAGTATGTGCTTTTCCAAATGGGTGATATTTGGATCAAGTATGAGAAGGCTGTTCCCACTCAAAATCGAGGGAATATCACTCACATGGTAAACAGCATTAAATCCAAGCCCAAACTTTCCAATCATCTTAACTTTGTTTTCCTTTGATGCTGATCCCACTTTGACAATGTTTCTCCAGTCTTCTTGTGAAAAGAGCTCGTTGTTGAAGATCCAAAGGCATGGTCCATTGCAGAAGGCCATTCCATCATCAATGAGGGTTTCAGGGGGGTCTCTGTGTTTTCGGAAGTCAAGGAGGAATTTACATGTGGTTGCCCCAGCATCCTCAGCATTTTGTAGGAGTTCTTTGAAAATGTCACTTTCTTCATCATACTCTTTAAGAATGTTCTTAATTCTTTGAGTAATTGGTTCAGATTGCCCACATTGTTCTATACCAAATGACTCTTGCTCTGCTTGTATTAACTGTGGTTTTAAGATGCGAGTACTTAAGAATGGGACTTTCAACCATCTTGCAGTGAGGGGTTTAACTTCCTCATGAATGACATAAAATTCCTCATTGTCTTGTTTCAGGTCATCTAGTGCTTCAGCACTTATGTCACAGAAGACTGTTTTGGACAAAGACTGGAGAGTACATTTTTGGTTTTGTGCCATGACAGGCACAGGTGTGCTGTCCTTTAAAAGCTTCTCATTCTTTCGTATCCAGTCAAGAATGGCAATTGACACTTCAAGTTCTGTCGAGTCTCCATGAGGAGGACACCTGCGGTCAATTCTATGTTTTATGTCATGGAGTATGCCTTCAATCTCCTCGTCAGAAAGTGTTTTCTTCACACCAAATTTTGTTAGCAAGTTTTCATATCGCAAAAACTCTTCAGGCACTTTCTTGATGTAAGGACTTAGATCCAATCCAGGTGGATAGGCTAAAACTATATCTCCTGGACAGACAAACTCACTTTTATTCCAGATCCAGGGGATGTATTTTGTGTCCATTAAATCTCTGAAATTTCTCATGTTGTCCTGCATGAATTTATAGATACTGTGCAGCTTGGTTTTAAACTGAAAATCTGAATTTGGGTTTACCATTGATCTCAGTGCAGAGAGGTTCTCCAAGACTTTTTCAGCAGGAGGGGGCTCATAAAGTCCAAGACTGTTGCAGACATGTTTGTTTAGCTCAGAGCTAAGTGGCATTACATATCCAACAATTGAAGAATACACTGAATCCCTTACTTCAGTAGGCTTATACAAACCTCGCTTTAGATTTCTGCAGATGCTTCCATTCAAGAACTCTGGATTTTCACAAGGCACCCACTTCCTTTGCATCAACTCTCCTATCTGCATCTTGGTGAATTTGGAAAGGAAATCATTCGCATTCAGTACTCGAACAAGAGTATGTGCTTTTTTGAATGCCTTATCTGGTGAGTGGACACAAAGCTTTTCAATATGATTTATGACTTGGAGTATGTTTGCTGTTGATAGTTCTTTTTGGTCTGTCTTTAAGCCAAGACGTTGCAAACTCTGAAGCATTTCCTGGGTCTTTGTGTAAATGGGTGGGGGAAAGAAATCTCCTTCAAAAAGGTCCTGGAATGTCTTGTTTCTTGGATCAAAAACATTTGAGGCTTGTTTGCGTTCTCCCTGAGTTGTCTCAATAAAATTGAGACTTTTTGTTTTTGTGAACAGCTGCTCACTTTGTGAGAGTAGAATGCTACCATTATTTAGAATCCAGGTCATTATTGTCTGTTCCTCACCATTTTTGAAAGAGCCTGTCTTAATGCAGTCAACCAAATGAACAGCTACTTTTGCTGCATCCAAGAGTTCAATATTCAGAAGAGTCAAAAGTCTGCGATCAGCTTCATTTGCACACTGTACAATGGTGTCAGGCATTGGCAGATCATTTGGAATGGCTGGATTGGTGGTTGAAACAACTGCTTGCTTTGATTTAACTGCAACATATTTCCCAGACATCATTTTGAAGATTGGCAACATGGAAAGTAGGTTCTGTTCAGCAACTGAGAGAGAATCCAAAGAAGAGAGGTACACTTTCAACTCCTCTCTTTCATGTGATGAAGCAGAGGCAATGCCTTTGATGACCTGATCTCTGTTGGAGTTCACAATGACTTGTAAAACATTTCTTGGTGAAGCTGGAAGAACATAACTCTCAATGTAATGATGTCTAAGACACACATCTCTTTTTATGACTGTACATCCCACCATCCTTAACACTTTCTGAACATTATTTGACAAGTTGGACCCTGTGCTACTCTGAAAGATCAAAGTTGTGTTACTCTGCAACCTTGCTAACAATATAGAATTGCCTGAACTCTGCAGTGGCTCCAGTGGTATTAAAGGCATGTTAATAAAGCTGCTTAACTCATTCCATTCAGCGCTAAGAAACTTCCAGAATTCAGCCAGCCAGCTCTTTGGTGGATGATGATCTTCTGTTGTTTTCCATGTCACATGACCTTGGGTCACTTTCCAGTCCATGGGTAAGTGCTGCTTTGTGAGTGCAACAACATGTTGTGCATCCAAACTGATTATGTTGTATATGCCTGAAACACACACAATATTAATTTCATATTATTATAAGCATTCCAAATAAAATATATGAAACTATTTTCTTACTCCTTGTTGCTAGTTTCCTTAATTGCACAGTGCAAAAATGGCTCAGATCGTTGGGTAAAAACCTCTCTTTACAAAATGGCAGCAATTTATGTTGTATATGCCTGAAACACACACACACACACACACACAATATTAATTTCATATTATTATAAGCATTCCAAATAAAATATATGAAACTATTTTCTTACTCCTTGTTGCTAGTTTCCTTAATTGCACAGTGCAAAAATGGCTCAGATCGTTGGGTAAAAACCTCTCTTTACAAAATGGCAGCAATGTTCTAAATAAAGAAAAAAAAATATTATTACTATTCTGACAGCACAATATAAACACACTAAATAATTCAAGTAGGAAAGAGACTCAAACTTTACCTTGGAAACTTCTCATTGTCAATCAAAACAGTCTTCTGCACTCCATTCCCAAATGAAGTGAAGGTTCCATCACTGAGAGGAAGAAGCTTAAGTCCTTGTAGCTCTGTGTACTTTTCATCAATGAGAGCAAATTCAAGAAGAGAGTATTTGTCATCTTTACTGAGATTTTCAGCCTCACTTCTGCGAAGGACATCTCTAACATAAGATGGAGTCACCCATGTCAAGGTATCACTTTCAGGGAAGATTTCTTGAACATCTTTCAAAACATGTTCTGGGACTGTGACCAGGTTCTCTCTTTTAGCAATCAATAATCTTGACACTGCAGACATTGTGTCACGACGTATATTGTTTACTGGAAAAACTGCGTCTGAGGGAGACACCCAGATTTGCTCATTATCAGCAAGGTGAAAGATCTTGTATTCAAATAGACCTTTCAGAGTATTTGTTGCAACTTTATGCCACCTCTCTTTATGTACAGTCTTCGATAGGTCGGGCCAAAGATTGTACACAGTAGGGGAAGGCAGGGCTGATTTTTCAGATAATTGAATGGCATCTCGGATCATCGTGAGATATACATGGGGAAGAATATCTTTTGTGAGCAGCTCATTCCACATCGCAGACTCATCATTCTTCTGATCCTCCTCTTGCCACTTGATGAACCTCCGATTGTCTGTCAGGCCAAAGCAAGCATTGATGTGAATGGGAAGCCCAGTTTTGTTTGGTTCATTATTTGGAAGTGGCAGAAAGCAACTTAGTCGCCCATTGCAAAGTGATCTGTCTTCATCTAATCGAAACGCTGCATCAACTTGAGGGTAGAAGCTCAGCTTATTAGCTAGAGAGTCAATCTCTGGTATATGTCCCTGTTTCAGAAGGCAAGTTGTCACAAGCCACTGGGACCTTGTTTCTACCATTTGCTGGCAAATCTGTGATACTGTTTTAAAACATGTTTTTCTGTCAAACAATTCTTTCTTGATATAAGAAAGGTCAGTGATAAAGTTATTTGACACTGAAACTTTGAGCCTGTTGTTGCAGAGGCCATTGGTGTCAATATGTAGCAAAGTAATGGATGACACATTTCTCAGGAAAAGAAGACTGATGTCCGCATCAGCAATGAAACTGTCAAATAGCTGATTAACTTTTTTGGAGTCATATAAGTTATCTGAGATCTCTGAAGCCTCATTACGCAGAGGGAAACGGAAGAGCGTTCCTTTAAAGTATTGCTTCTCACTGATGACCTTCTCCCAGGAACAACTGTTGACTTGATTGACAATATTTTGAAAGGGCTGAAACTGATCTCTGAATTTCAAAAGGCTCTCTCTGTCCTCTTCATCATTCAAAGACCATCGATAGCCTTCTTCATCCTCTCCAAACATCTTCTTTTGTGGGTCAAAAATGGCTAGGTGTTCAGAACTGACGACACATGGCAAGTCTGTAAAAAACAATACAAATATATTTTTTAAATTGTTAGCATCACTAGTGTTGTGCTAAAGCCCCTGTCAGAATCTAACATCCAAAGTACCCTGATGGCCAGTTATTTGTTAAAACTGATGTTGCAGTCAATCAGGTAAATGCAATCAGATTGTTGATAATACACTGTAATCAGGATGCACCGATTCTGGCCAATAGAGATATTACATTTATTTTTATCCTGAAATTAGCACTTTATAAGGATCACAACAACATTATAATAAATGGTCACATTTAATTTTAAGGTTCAATTCTCACTATTAACAAACCGTAAACTACGACTAATAAATAAACTCCTAATTTGCTGCTTATTAATAATTAGTAATGTAGTTGTTAAGTGTAGGTATTGGGTATGATTAGGGATGTAGAATATGGTCATACGGTACAATACATATGGTACAATATATATATATATATATGTACTAATAAACAGTCAATATGTTAATAATAGGCATGCTAATAAACAACTATTTAATAGTTAGAATTGGTCCCTATACTAAAGTGTTACCTAATAAACAGTTTGGGGACTGGCTAAATACTGTATTTAATAGTGTTATTAAATGCATGTTATTTTTAGTGTCATTAACTTGGATGATGAGTTAGACATGATGGAAAATTACATCTAAATGTAAAAAATGGTAAATGACCATGAACAATAAAATGTCCAGCATCACATTTTACTATTAATAATAGACTGACCATTATACAAGGTTACTTTAATCTGTAACAGTGTATTTCTGTTGTGATACCTAATAAAATTGATAAGCATATAGCCTACCCTCTGACAATTTAACAGCATAGTAGAATTCAAAAGGCAAATTCATTCTTTTAAACACATCATTCCGTCAAGCTAATCTGTAAGCATACTAACCATTAGAAGGCTGAAGATACAAAAAAAAAAGGACATTTGATTTGATCATTAGTAGCTTAGTTTACATAATGTGATATATAATTAAAAAAGATATTAACTGACATATTGTGATGTTAACACTTCTTAATCAACAAGCCATACTGTAGGATTTCTAATCAGAAGGCACTAAAATACCTAATAAAGTTATATGAGACAATCTGGTAATGTAACACATTTTACCTGTAATATGATAAACTGAGTTGAAACCTATCCCAAATCTCCCAACTTTTGTTGGGTCATCCTGCTTGATGCTTCTGCCAACTCTCTGAATACCCTCCCAGTCTTCCTCTGTAAAGGCTGCATCATTGAAGGCATAGAGAGCAGGTCCTACCAGATCAAAGTTACAAATGGTCATACAAAAATGATCAAACAAAAAACTTTAACATTTAGTTTTTTGCATAGTAAATAATTTCAGTACTAGTCCTAGCAGATAAAAATGAATCATATCTCCAATACTGTATGCACTCTTGTGCACTTATTTGCAGCCTATTTATTTAGGACTAAACAGTGATTTTGACCTAGTTTTGGATATCTGAGATACAGTTTGAGATACAACAGTGGCAACTGTTTTTTTTCAAAAGAGGTGAAGCACAGATCTCTGTTATTAATGGCAAAGTGTTTTTAAAAGTTTGATTTAGTATAAAAAGTAATTAACTTAACTAAATAACTCAAAAAACCATTTACAAACAGAAGATAAGCTGCACAACTTCTTCATCGCTGTAACATGAATAAGGAAGGATAGGTACCCAAACAAATGCAATGCCCCTAGAGTGTAATATCCTTTGCTGCAGGCTCTAAAATAATTTTGTTTCTAGTGTGACCATCCTTTAAATCTGCTCCCATTGTTTAAAAATACCTTGATATTTTCTGAGCTCTTCAGTCCACAGGCTGTGAGTCTCATAATGTCTCTCATCATGAATAAACACCACAGTTGAAGCTCCTGCATCATCTGCATTCTGTATCAGCTCCTGATATTTTATTAGATAATTATTATTGACAGATGATATATAAGGTGCATACCATTTGATGCAAAATGATTCATGCAATATGTAAATATTTTTTTATTTTAATTTTTTACCTACCTTCAATATTTGTCCCCCATCTGGGTACCTTCTCAAAATTTCTTTCAAGTAATCAATGAATGGTGGAGACGTAGCACCAAATTTATTTCTACATTGAACAATGTAAAGTTTATCACAAACTGCACAAAAATGCATACAAATCAAACTCAAGGTTCAATGTGTAACAGATAAAGTAAAAAATTAGATTAATTAATGCAAGTCAATTGTTAGTATGCTTGGGATTATTTGTAAAATATATTAGTCTTATTACTGAATTTTTCATAAACTCCTACATACTTTACTAACAGTTCACTTTTAATCAGATATTAAAGGGATAGTTCACCCAAAAATGAAAATTAGCCCATTATTTATTCACCCTCAAGGCATCCTAGGTGTATATGACTTCCTTCTTTCAGATGAATCCAGTCAGAGTTATATTTAAAATTGTCTTTGATCTTCCAATTTGTTTAATGGCAGTCAGCGGGTGTAGCAGTTCATCAGTCCAAAAGAAGTGAAATGAAGTGCATCCATCCATAATAAAAAGTGTCTCACACGGCTCCGGGGTGTGAACAAAGGCCTCCTGTATTGAATCGATGTATTTTTGTAAGAAAAATGTCCATATTCAAAACGTAATAATCACTTTAATCTAGCTTGCGCCAACAGTTGTACACGGAAGCAGCTCCGGGAGGATGACGTATGAGGTCAGTGTTGCGCATGCGCCGGTGAGTCTCGTGAAAACCAACGTTTGTTTACAGGACTTTACAGGGTTTAAAGTTTCTTTACAAATCCTCGTTTTGTACTTCTAATAAGTGACCGTTGTTTTGTTTTGATCTCTCCCCTGCGCTTCAGTGTTCGTCACTTCTGAGCGGCGCATGCGCAACACCAACGTCTTACATCATCTGCCCGGAGCTGCTTCCATGTACAACTGTTGGCGCAAGCTAGATTAAATTGATTATTACATTTTAAATATGGTTATTTTTCTTACAAAAACGCATCGATTTGCTACAGGAGGCCTTTGTCATTTTCTAATTTTAATTTTTGGGTGAACTAACCCTTTAAATTGGCTTAAACATAAAACATGCAGTGAATAAAATCACTTACTTCTTTTTCTTCTTTTGCCTTGATGCTGAACTCATTGTCTTTCTTTTACAGTCTCCTGTGTGGTTAAAAAAAAGCTGTTTAAAAAAACAATTAACTTTCAAAAATCTTAAAAGATGCATTCCTTTGAACAGTTGTTCTTATTCCATTGCCATTGTTATAATATATATATATTTTCCATGTAGTAGTTTGCACTGCTTTCTTGGGTCTCTTGTGGCCTATAGCTACAAAACAGTTCACCTTGCAAAATCTGCAAAATATTAATAGTTTAAAAAATGTAAAAGCGTTTATAAAAATAGATTTTTTTTTCCGTACTGCCCAGAATAAGCTATTTCATAAAACAGATGTATACGTATAGTCCAAAAGGCAAAATAATTATTGAATTTACACAAACCAATCAGTTCAAAAGTTTACATATACACTTGATTCTTAATATTGTGTCTCATAACCTGGATGATCCATGACTGTTTTATGTTTTTTAATAGTTGTTCATGATTCCATTGTTTGTCCTGAGCAGTTAAACTTCCTACTGTTTTCTACCATCTTCTGAATACTTACCCCTCCAGTTCTACTCTGCTCTGATCAGGATTTGAACCAGTGTTTCCGGCATGGGAGGAGGGCTCTCTAAATTAATGTACATTCTGCAATGTGTCACACGTACACTTTTTTTTTATCATATCTTTCTGATATTCAAAGGTCTCTTAAGCCTTCTACAAACTGTGTGATTTCATCAATCTTATAAGAATATTACAGATTACATTCACACTGTGCAACATGTATCTGATAAACTTGGGTACGACATGCATGCAGACTGTACGATGATGACGTGCTAGTGGTAAACAAAAAGAGCATGACGAATCACAGTTTGGCAGCTGTACTTTTTATGTGTGCTGAAAAAAAGAAGAAGCTGCAAAAGAGGAGGGAAAATAATTTGAGGTAAGCAGTTTTAAATTTTAGCACCATGTCGCTGAACAACACGCTATTTCATGTTGCACTTTTATTGGCTGGTCAGTAAACGTAGGTCATAGCAGGAAACACACTGTGCGCTGATCATGCTGAATTTCTGACACTGTCAGAAAATGATCGTATAGGCTATCTTTGGTCACAAGACTGTGACAACAGCCATCTTTGAACCTCTCTCATTGTACGACATAAGACCACCGTTTAGGATCCACGATCACAGAAATCGCCACAATTGTTTCACGATGACAATCTTTCATCTAGGACAGTCGAAAATCATGCAGTGTGTCCTGTGTTTTACAGCCCTCCTCCTCAGGGTCACCCTTCAATTCCTTTATACTGTATTCAGTCACCACAGAAAATGAGTATACTTCAAAAATGTCAAATATCTTAAGTTATAGGCTAATTGCTTTTATACTGTCTTGTAAGGAACTGTTATTATATGTCAGGGTCCTGCCGTGACAGTCTTGTCGCTGTTTAATGTTTCTTTCTTTGTCCTGTGCTTAAGCACTTTGTCTTTGTTTGTGTTGCTATGTGCTCCTCTTGTCTTGCCCCCTTGTTTAATTCTCGTTGGGCTGATTGTGTTCACCTGATCCTCTGTTCCCTATTATATATATCACAGTTATGTTCTAGCGTACATGTCTAAAGTATATCAAAAAGAATAAATCAGTCTTATAAACTCCTTGCTTTAACTTATAATCTGCATGCACACTAAACTATAGTAAAATTTATTTATATTATATAAGAAAATTTCTTGCAGGTTTTAATGAAATGTTATTTAATAACAGTATGTGTCCAGTACATGCCTCAGGCTTGCATAGTATTGTTAAATCACTTATCGGACTCCTTAGTAATCCTCCTTAGATCCTGAACCTGCTCATTTTGTTATTTTTGAGTCAGACATGCTACTTCAGCTGTGTGTCTTGTTTCGACAACTCGGAAATAAAGTTAAATTAATTTGTTCCCTGTCTTGTGTTGTACAATTTGCATTAAAAAAAGTTCTATTCAGTTCCATTTTGTGAACCCACTCAACCGGTTACTTCCCTGAGAACCAGCTCAAAATAACTATTTGTTCAAGAATCAGATATCACTATTCCATGCAATTTGATTTTTTTTATTTTTGCAAGTTTCAGGTATTTATTCTTAGTTTTATTTTTCATTTGTTTTGTTTCTCTAGTCATAGTTTTTTACATCAGGTTTTATTTTGTTTAATTTATTATTTTCTCTCTTGTGTCATGCCTTGTGTCAACACCTTGCATCCAGTGTTGCCAATTTGGGGATTTTGTCGCCAAATTTAGCTACTTTCTCATTGTAGCTGCAACTTTTTTTTATTTTTTGCGACAAGGAGCTATTTTAGCTATATTTAAATTAAACTAGCAATTTTTTGGCGATTTTTTATTTTTTACTTGGCCACACCCTGCCGTAGGCCCGTGACCTCTCACGTTTGCTCTCAATCTCTTGTTCATTGTGAGTCTTGTGTTCATTCCTGCCCCGCCCTGTATCCTGATGTTTCCTGGCCACTGACTCTCACTGCCTGGCAGCATGACTGGTGTATCTGTCTGATATACTTAAGTGTCAAGCCTCTGGCTCTGTGAGCCTCCACCTAGAAGCACGACTGGTTCTACATCTGAGAAATCAAGCTTATGGTTTCTGCATGGTCTTCCCCGCCATTATCCCGCTTGGTGCTCCCTCTTCCTCCACAACCCTCAAGCCTGTTGTCAGACTGGTCTCAGTGGTCACCCTCCCTGCCTGTCGTCTGCCCTTCCCTATACTGTTTGCACTGTTTCACACCTCACTCTCCTTGTGCTCCGTGTACAGTCTTATCAATAAAACACCATCACTACTCAATCCGGGTCCTCTCTCTTGCAGATCCGTAACAATATATTTATTCCTTTCTTATTGTTTCAAATGTAGCTAGGAGTTCAATTTGAGTTGAAGAGGAGTTAAAAAAAATAGTATAAACTGCTAGTTACATTGTTTCTCTTTTTCTCTGCTTAAAGTTACATTATATATGTTATTTATTCACCTGTGGTAAAGGTATAGGTAACCCAAAAATGAACATTTTGTCATTTACTTACCCTCAAGTTGTTCCAAACCTGCATGAGTTTCTTTCTTCTGCTGAACATAAAATAAGATATTTTGAAGAATGTTGGTAACCAAACAGTTAGCCATTGACTTCCATAGTATTTTTTTTTTCATACCAAGTCAATAACTAGGCTACCATCAACTGTGTGGTTAATATTCTTCAAAATATCTTCATTTGCAATCGTTGCATATTTCATCGTATATTTTCTTTATAGGTATTTTTTAAGACATATAAATATATTAAAAGATATTTGTTTCCCAGAAGACGATATAAAATCACTTGTGGACTAGCCTATATGAAAACACACGTGTTACCTAAAGTAGCGTATCAGATGCTAAATGAATGAATGAATAAATAAATAAATAACAATTTAATAAAATTAAAATATAATAAAACCACATTTTGCAGAACTGCAAGCCAAACCTCTAAACTGGTATGAAAGGAACTCAATAAATGGAAGTAGTATAAACGTTCAGAAGTTGTTTGCTTATGCCTTGCATCAGCCAAAATAGAAAAGATCTAGGCTATATTGTTATGTTATATTAGTTTAATACTATAGCCTATTACTAAATATTACTATAACTAAAAATTGCATTTCAAAAACTCATGTAACTTCTGCATGAGGTTTTCTCCTACCTTTAATGGTCCTTATGGGTCATGATGATGCTTCCACTCGTATACCGCAGAATGAAAGCAAAGCGATCAGAAGGACACAGTTAAACCCTCTCAGTGCGCACAATTCGAATTGGCACACGCAAAACAGGCTATTTTCGGAGAATGGAAACCTAAAGAACCCTCTAGGTTTCCGTTCTCTGGAAAGAGCCTGTTTTGCGAAAATGAAACGTACACTGCTCTTTCACGCTAAGTTCAATGAATGACTCCGGAAAATAACTGTTTTCACGCAGAGTATCTCCGAATGTACAAAACTCTCAGGAATACTTGAAAACAGAAATATTATTTTGCGTGCGCCTTTAGGGCACTTTGTATTTTTAATCAATGTCAGTTATTCTCAAGATCAGCTCCTTTTAATGCAGCAGATAATCAGGCATTTAAAAACGTTAAATATGTTTCAGTTAAACGAGCACCACAGAAATTATGGCGAGGGTGATATGATGACACCTACATGACTATCGAAAGAGAAAACACCTGAACAGAAATAATAATAATAATAATCATATTAGGTCTACTATAGGCCTACTATACAATAAACAAATAAATAAATAAACAAATAAACAGAATTATGAAAGCCTTTCCCCTGATAGCACACATAGCCTACATCTCGGAGACGTCTATTTGATGTCTGCATTTACATCTGCAAGACGTATTTTTTAGAGTGTTTGCTCATCTGCAATACGTCTATAGGACGTTTCCTGTTAGATGCCAAATAGACGTCTATTAGATGTCTTTAAGATGTTTATGATTTAGAATGTATGTAAAACTGACATCTGAAAGACGTCTGTCAGATGTTTGTCCAAAGCAGATGCTTTCCAGATCAAGAGATCTTTAACAGACATCTTGCAGACGTACATGTGCGATCTTAATGTATTATGATTTACGGTGGCACAAATAAATTGAATGAGAGTAATTTAGCTGAAATCTGTATTTACCCTATTTATTAAGGGATAAGTAAACATAATTGTAAGTGTTCTTGCCATTAGACAACTTTTATTTTGATAGCATGACAGGCTGCTTAGGCTACTCTATGGCTTCCACGAAGGCGAGAAACTGATTTCCGTACAGACTAGTACCAGTGATAACATCTCTGTCAGTTCGTGTGATTTTCGCAAAAACCTGAAATGCATTACATGTCGCCATCCTACATTAATCTCCGTCCATCTGCGGTGATTTAGAGTATACTAGAACCACATGGACAATCTGACGCGAGTAACTATATGCAGTGAATAATGTAGCGAACTAAGAGATATTAATAAAAACTTAAGTTATGTTTTTGGAGGAAACGGTGATGAAAGGGGTGAGTTTGCATGTTTGCAATTGCTCTTGGATGTTGCGTAATCACGAACGGGGTGAACGCAGGACATGAGGAAATCTGTCTTATGTCCTCAAAATGTTTCCACTTTTTAACTCACCCTTGCGTCACATTCATTTTTGCTTGTCTTGTTATATATATAACTGGGCGTGGTATATATATATATATAT
>NW_015540934.1:977808-979185 GCF_001515605.1 Sinocyclocheilus anshuiensis
TAGCCATTTTATTTTTTTCTGTTGATGCTAGATGCTAATGGAACCTGCTTCAGGAGAATAAAATTACCTAATATTTCAAATAATAGGAAGATGGTGTTGACATATGATGGCTGTGGCAAAGGAAATATTAACATTAGGATTTAAAATATTCTAAAACTAAAACTTAGCAGAGCCTGTCTGACACTGATGTAGCCCAGTTAGATAACCACGAGAACATCCTCAGCTGTGATTGTTTGCTGTTGTTTTTACATATTTAGTTTTTTTTGATGACAGTGACGGTCCTCGAGACAATTTTCCAGGAAGGAGAAAATATAAATCAAACCTGCTGTACTCAATATAAAGTTATAGTATGTTTTATAAAACTGTTATCATGATCTGGTTTTGCTAGATGAAAGCACTACAATATTGGCTGTACATTAACGCGTTATAATCTGTGTGTACTGTACATGCACAATAAGGAATTACACAATGCCCGCTACAGACTGGCCAATAAAAACATAGGTTCCTGGAAGTGTTTGTAAAACTGGATAATACAAACTTCCTGGAAATGTTTGTATTGGCCAGTCTGTAGCAGGCATTGTAATTTCTTATTGTGTATGTGTGTCCTGTACAGTATATCACACTCAGATTATAATGCATTAATTATGCGTGTATATTTTAAGATAGTGCTTTCATCTTGCACAACCAGATCATGATAATTGCTTTATAAAACATACTATAGCTTTATATTGCTGAGTACAGCGGGTTTGATTTATATTTTACACATCTCCTTCCTGGAAAATTGGCTCGAGGACCGTCACTGTCATCAAACAACCAAAATATGTTCAAACAACAGCAAACAATCACAGCTGAGGATGTTCTCGTGGAACATCCTCAAATGAATGAAAAGCCACATCTACTACTATGTGTAGAGGTAATATGTTCTCCCCTCCTTTATTAAAGGGTTAGTTCACCCAAATATTAAAATTAGGCTGCGTTTTACTCACCCCCGAGGCATCCTAGGTGTATATGACTTTCTTCTTTCAGACGAATCCAGTAGGAGTTATATTAAAAATTGTCTTTGATCTTTCAAGCTGTTTAATGCCACTCAGCGGGTGTTACATTGCTTCAGTCCAAAAGAACTTAAATAAAAATCACCCATCCATTAAAAAAAGTGTCTCACACGGCTCCGGGGGCTGAACAAAGGCCTTCTGTAGCGAATCGATGCGTTTTTGTAAGAAAAATATCCATATTCAAAACGTAATAATCACTTTAATGTAGCTTGAACACAGAAGCAGTTCCGAGAGCATGACGTATGAGGTCAGTGTTGCGCATGTGCCGGTGAGTCTCGTGAAAACCAACGTTTGTTAACAGGAGCAAAGGAAGCATAGTTTCCTT
>NW_015540934.1:980131-980364 GCF_001515605.1 Sinocyclocheilus anshuiensis
GTGTTGCATTGCATCGCGCCGTGTAAACATAAAACCACGTCTGCATTTGTGATCGGAGAAATGACAAACTACAAATGGTACTCTACAATGCTCAAAACTCGCGTTTGAATCATCAGTGGCAAATTCTTTAAATATAGTCAGAACAGAGTCTACTCTACCAGGATCAGGAAACAGTCCTCCATAAAATGTACTGCACACATCTGAATATTTGGGTTGAACTGTTCTGGAACAGT
>NW_015540934.1:980497-980650 GCF_001515605.1 Sinocyclocheilus anshuiensis
GATCCACAGCACGAAGTTGATGTATTTCCTCAGCGCTCAGCGACCATCAGCTCCAGGCATGACGAAGGGGATATCATCCTCTTTTGGAAGGCCAAACAAAGTAGTAAGTAGTTCACAACGAAACACACAGCGCCTTCACGACATGGCGGCAGC
>NW_015540934.1:981810-990684 GCF_001515605.1 Sinocyclocheilus anshuiensis
TGTAGTCTACTCTCCCAGGATCAGGAAACGGTTCTCCATAAAATGTGCTGCACACATCTGAATATTTGGGTTGCACTGTTCTGGAACAGTGTTGTAAATACAACTTAATCACTGATTTCTAGTCGTGTCCATTTTTGGAAGACCAAACAAAGTAGTTTCACTTTCACAATGAAACACAGTGTCACACATGGCGGGCTAGAGTGAGTGGAGGACGGAGGCCTAGAGTGAGCGGCGGCGGGCGGGCTTGCGGCAACCACATGTGATGACCCCGGGCTGCACTCCGCTTCATCCGCAGTGAAAGCCGTTCCGGCGATCCACAGCGCGAAGTTGATGTATTTCCTCAGCGACCAGCACGGATCAGCTCCAGGCATGACGAAGGGGATATCATCCTCTTTTGGAAGGCCAAACAAAGTAGTTTCGCTTTCACAACGAAACACACAGCGTCTTTACGACATGGCGGCGGCGGCAACAACAATACTACAGCTAGAATAAAAGTTACGCCTTCTTTCTTTGCGTGAACATTTGGGCGGTGTTATGCAAATCTTCCCACATCGTGACGTAGACATGTGGGGGCGTGTTAGAATGAGCCGTTTTAGGTAGGCGTGGCTGACTCTTAACTTTTATAAAGAATATCTCTTTGGATTTGAGACTTTAGTCTTTGCAACTTTACAGATCTTCTTTATGCACCAAGAGCTTGTAACACTCCAAAGAGAAAGGAAAAGTTGAAATCGCATCATATGACCCCTTTAATATAACTCAGACTGGATTCGTCTGAAAGAAGAAAGTCATATACACCTAGGATGCCTCGGGGTGAGTAAAACACAGCCTAATTTTAATTTTTGGGTGAACTAACCCTTTAAGGTAACCTGCTGACTGAAAGGTTTTGTCAGTTACTATTTAACTGAAATTAGTTATATTATAGTTCTATAATTTGTTTTGCCTTTTCCAGCTGCATTTTAACAGAAACAAATGAAATATTGCGTCCATTTCTTATACATTGTATGTATCTGAGTTGCATACATTGGTAAATAATTGATCAAAACATCCATATTCCATTGTTTTTATGTTTATTTAGAATAAATTTGTGGACATTTATCCTTCCTTGCTTCTTGAGAAGGATCACCACTCAATAATGACCTTGAATTACACCTGTAATAAAGGTTGAAGTCACTGTACACTGAAATTAAAAATTTCACAAATAATTATGAAGAATTGGCAAGTAACACATTAAATGTGAAATTAGAAAGTGGGAGGACTACAATAGATTTATTTGGTAAAAAAAAAAAAACTCCTATAGTCTTTGTTTTTATTCAACTTAGATTTTTTTTACAGTGTTTAAGCGATCTAAACTAAATGATTTGTTAATGTTTTTGTCATTAGGTGTGATGATCCAAGATTTCTCACTCTTCCAAGCCTTGATCCCACCCTTGTGGCCTTTGTGACAAGTCTTTTGCCCAGATATCCATGCTCACTAAGCACCAGCAAGTGCACACTGAAGAAAAGCCCTACAAATGCCCCTACTGTGACAAGTCTTTTACTCTTTCTTCTTGTCTGGTTCTACATAAACGCACCCATGCTGGGGAGAAGCCTCATCATACCTGCCGGCTTTGCTGCAAGACCTTCATCTCGTCGGCCCACCTTGCACTGCACCTGCGCTCACACACTTGGAGAGAGGAAGTACAAATGCAGTGTATGTTCCAAAATGTTCATGCAGTCGTCCCAACTTATGCGCCACAAGACCATCCACACTGGTGAGAAACCCTTCAAATGCCCATATTGCAATAAATGCTTTGGCCGTGCCTCACACCTAAAAACCCATCGAAGGCTCCATACTGGTGAAAAACCCTTCAAATGTACATTGTGTGAAAGGGCTTTTACGCAAAAGGCCGGACTTATTATACACTTGCGCTTGCACACAGGTGAGCGCTCCTTTTAAGTGTGACAAGTGTGGTAAGGCCTCCCGCACGTCAGCCCACATGCTTAACCATCAGGCTTTGGAGCTGGGTGAGGGCAGGTACATATGTGCCACGTGCCACAAGGGCTTCAGGTCAGTGTCCATGCTAAAACAACACAAGAAAAGCCACCAGGGCAGCGGGATGCTCTGTTGTAGCATGTGCTCAGGGGCCTTCGCTCATTCCTCTTATCTGCAGCTGAAACTGCATTTACAAAACGAAGAGCAGCTCTTCCATTGCAAGGTGTGCAACAAAATCTTTGTGAAGTTGTCCACTTTTGAGAAACACTGCAAAAAACATCAGACGGAGATGGACGAATGTGAGGACGAGGAAGTAAAAGAGGAAAATTCACATGATCCCCCATTTGAGCTGCATACTGCTGCACCCCCAACACAGTCGACGTCAGAAGTCAACACACGTTCCAAAACAAGAGCCAAAATTAAGACTACAATAGAAAACTCATAAGAATGTACAGGCAAACTTTTTATAACATTTATTTAATGCCTTTCTGTATTTATGATGTATGATATAAATTATACTTTCATCTGCTCTTAGTTGCATAAATTAATAATGATAATTATCTCTGCATGCATACAGTACAGACCTATGGACCATGTACAGTTGTACCAAAACCTGCCTTGGCGCAGCTTTTTACATTTAAATTAATGAGTTTTTTTTTTCAATCATACTTATCAAAAAGTGGCACAGCACTATATCTTACCAGGGATGTGTGTCATTTAAATTTGAATTGAGCATGTCTTTTGAATTCCTATTCTATTCCATAATTCCTTAATTTGAACTGGTGGCAAACAGATTTAAAATGCTACCTAAATATTTTTATTTAGTTTATATATTGTAAAATATAGAATAAATTAACTTTTTTGAACCAGGGTAGAAGAATATTTCCTTTCTATATTGAATTTTATTTCATTACAATTCTGTAAATTCTTCTGTCATTCTAATCCGAATCCCTCACAATCTTCAAGAAACAACTGAAAACTCCTCTCTTCCGTGAGCATCTAACTGCCTCCTCATAAAAAAAAATACTTGAATATACAGTCACTACATTCAAAATCAGATACGTTATAATTTATCACGCTAAAAACTTGTCACTCATGAATCATAACGTCTGTCTGCTGAGCCCTCGTGATAAGTGCGGCTGTCCACGTTTACATCAGCACCAGCGCCTCTGCAGTGTGTGTGTAGTAACGTTTAGTGATGTCCGGTTCGCGAACGAATCGTTCGATTTAACCGGTTCTTCTTAGTGAACCGGTTGAACCAGTTCAACAAATCGGACTGAATCGTTGAAAAGTGTAAGCATTAATCCACAAATTACTTAAGTTATTAACTTTTTAAACGTGGCTGACACTCCCTCTGATTCGAAATAAACCAATATCCCGGAGTAATTAATTTACTCAAACAGTACACTGACTGAACTGCTGTGAAGAGATGAACACGAGCAGAGCAGCATCTGTGCAGCAAGCCGGATAATGAACGTACACGCCCACTGCTGGAGCGGTTCTCGTTCTCGAGTCAAGAACCGGTTGCATCGGTTTTCGGATCACCAGTACACTGAACCGAGAACCGTTTCTTTCGGACACGTCCGATTTGAGAACCGATGAGCTGATGATACTGCGCATGCGTGATTCAGTGTGAAGCTACCGAACAGTAGCGAACAGTAACTACTATGACTGACACACACAGCACGTATGAAGCGAACTGGTTCTTTTGGACAACTGATTCTAATTAGCCTATGCAATTTATATGATTGAAAACCGCCAAACTGACCCCAAACCAGCCCAAATTTTGTCCACCTGCCCAAGCCAATTTTAACCCGCACAATCAAATTCAAAACCGCCCAATCTGGCAACACTGGCTGTCTCCACCGAACTGCTTTTATAGCTTCCTGGTCACACGTCACCCCGTCCGTGACGTCGCGTCCATCCATTGGTCTGATTACACACACGATTCAGAGCGTGGTCAAGCTGAAGACGTTCCCAAAGCGTTCGACGCAGCTCGAGTTCCTGAAGGAGAACTATATACAGTTGAGTTAAATTACATTTACCTTTATTCATTTGGCAGACGCTTTTATCCAAAGCGACTTACAGTTGAGGAATACAACAAGCGATTTTATCATAAGATGGCAATAAACACGAGAAGTTCCCGTTATACAAGGTTTCAGTCATTGTTCAAAATAGTAAAAGCTAGGACAGGAAGGGATAAAGGATAATAAGAGAATAGAAAAGGTGAAGGCATATAATTTTTTTTTGCCCTGATTCGATCCGTTTACCTGGGAAATTTATCTAATGTTATATAAATTATTTTGTCAACATTATTTTGTTTTAAGGAGTTAAAAATGGCCCTTATCAACCTTGATTTACATATTCCATCACATTATTTTGACAGTTAAAGTTTTGGGCGGGTTTTTGTGAGCTTTTGGTCTGGAAATCCTCCATCCAATCTGGCAACACTGGAGACAGCAGCAGCTTCTGTCATTCAGTGAAGCGCTCTGTGTGTGTATGTCTTATTTACCGTTGTCTGTCACTGTCTCAAACTAGTGATGGAAAAATTAAGCTTTGCGAAGCACCCAGGCTTTCCCCTCAACTGTATCTAAAAAGGTTCATTACTTGTAAAACAGTCGTGGCCTAATGGTTAGAGAGTCGGACTCGTAACCCAAAATTATAGTCTATTTAGGGTATTTTAGTAATTTAAAAAACATGGGTTATCTTAAAGCATTTTATTATAATATTACACCACCCAAATATGTATTTATTTGCTTGTAATTCTCATTGTCATTGCAGGCTGGTTTATATTCACCATTAAGAAAAGTGATTAGTGTAACCTGCTTAAAAATAGCCGTGAACTAAAAAATAACCATTTTATGACTCTAGACATTGTGAAGACAGTGGCATAATACGGTGACATAGGTTTTTTAGCCATATCAAAACAGTAGTCATGTGTTGTAGACAACATTCGAATAAAGTTTATTATGAATAAATGTTAAATAAATTACATAAAATAAAATAGGCCTACAAGAATTTTTTTTTTATCCATCCCACAAGTCTTGTAAGTCCATGTATTTTATTGTTATTATTATTATTATTATTATTGGTAATATTTTTATATTCGTTGTTATGTATTTTCCCTCAATAGGATCTCATGGCCACGACATATTATCACGTTGCCACGAAGTAATTAATATCTCGTGGCCACGACAAAACTAAACCAAAAAGAATCAAGCTTAATTTTTTTAAAACTTAACAGTTACAGTGATGTCTTAATGTATGCCAGGAGTCAGTGGCGTAACTTAGTAATGACGGGCCCCAGTGCGGGCTATTACGACGGGCCCCCTGGGGTGCACGGTCATGAAGCACATACAAACACACAGCGCTCGTGTCTAGAAGGGAACCCATATAAGCGAATTTGTGCCTAACCTACTTAATTTAGACCAACTAAAATCAGTATCTAAATAAATATAATAAATAATTCACATATCAGACAAAATTGCATTGCAACAATTCCTTTAAATTTTAAGGTATTTAGAGCAGAGCAACATAAAAATCAGAAAAAATATATGAGCAAAAATTACGGCGTATTTTAAGTTGTTTCCACTATCAAGAAACAAATGCAAGTGAGTGCTCGCGCTGGCGCCTCCATGTGCTGCAGAGCTTCCACTCTTCACATTTATATCGTTTAAACATTTAAACTAACATTGTGATATGCTTGAACTGTTTTATATCTATAGATTTTAAGGAATTTTTACTGGAAGTGCAGTTTAGAGGATGAATTTAACAATAACCCTATAAATACCCTAAGCCTATAATTATAAATACTAGAATTATAAATGAATAATTTGCGTAGTTTCGAGCGCTCGTTGCTGCTGTTATCGGTTCTCTCTTGGCACTCGTGCGCAGTCTTCACACAGACGATCGTACGCTTTGTTCTGGTAAAAGCACAAAACAAAATGCACACAAACGTCTTTCTCTTGATATACAATCACTGATGAACACCTTGGTTTTAATGAGAGAAAAAAAAAACTACACGAGGCTGGATTAGAACCCAGAACCTCGGAAATACGTGACAAAAGTTCTACCATTAGACCACTAAAACACATGAGCAATTTACGCGAATTCATTTATTTATTCAGTACTGTGAAGCATCTCGGTATTATTAATACGTTTATTATTAATTTATATTAATATAGTCGCTTGCAGAGTGCGGCTGCACTGCCTGTAGTTACGCCACTGCCAGGAGTTATGTAAATGAAAAACGAAGTCGAGATCAATATGAAGCTTGAGTCACAGACCTTTTTAATGATGTAAGTTAGTTTATGAAGTTAATTGCATTCTTTAACATTAAAACTAGCAGTAACTCTGAGTCCATAGAACCAGGAATTAATACAAAATGAACATGCACAAAACTACACATGCAAATATTTATTTGTATTATGATTTATTCTTTTCAAAGAAGTGAGTGACACCTGAAACTGTGCAAGTGGTTCACCTTATTTGAAACAGAATACGAAGCAGTCACGTGGTTGTGTGCGAAAACGAAGCTTCGGACGTCACAGATCACGTGGTTTTGGTAAAACGAATCAAGCTCTGGTACAGTACTTCACTGTGAGATGTTTCGTTTTTTTGATACAAGCTTCGAAGCCTCGGTGTCGAACGTCACATCACTAGTGAGTTGTGTTTCTGTTCACGGTCAAGTCTGTTCATGCCAAGTCCGTTCATGCCATGTCAAGTCAAGTTTGTTTCAAGTCAAGTCAAGTCTTTGTTTATTCTGCCCTCGATACATCACGGGCGGAGATACACACAGCCTTTGTTTTGTGTTGTTCACTCCCGGAGGGCTCTCTTCGAGGAGGGAGCCCTCGCCAATGCTCCACCGTGGCTCTGGCGATTGCGGTCGTGGGGTTCGCTAATGGATCTGGTTAGGGCTGCACGATAAATCGCATGCGATATTTAATGCACATCTTGTCAGTAAAGCCGGTTCTGTTTTCAGCGGTAAATATCCATCACGTGCGTGCTTTCACATGGAGCAGCATTTACTACACAGAGCCGTTGTTAATGACAAGCTGCGCAAAACCACGATCATATATGAATGTGGTTCCCCTTCAGGAACTCGAGCTGCGTCGAAACGCTACGGGAACGCCTCCAGCGTGACCACGCTCTGAATCACGGAGCTGTTTTACAGTCGCACAAGCATTATGTCTATATTACTATGAGCAGCATTTACTGGGGAGCGGAGCTCGCGCAGTCAGCTCTCGGAAATAAGGAGCTGATTGTGCTTCTCGCTGCTGAATGCTCCGCTCCCGCCGGGCACGCTCCGGCTCAGGCACGGCGGCGATTCAGATCGCGGGGATCGCACGTGGATCTAGTGGATGGATATGAATACATGAATCTTATCACACCAGACCGTTTACTCGTCTGGTTGTTTGATTGCATTTTATTCCTCAGAATAAAATGCAATCAAACAACCAGACGAGTAAACGGTCTGGTGTGATAAGATTCATATCAAAAATCGAAAATGATATATCTGACTTCTCATAGTCAGATAAATACTTAATTTAATTCCTCAGAATTAAATGCAGTCAAACAACGGTGCAGTGGTCTCCGGCGAGCGCTTCTCTCAGTTACCACGGAGAGAGCAGCTAGTACGGCCGTCCCCTGCCGGTTCGCCGCTTCAGGGCACCGAGCTAGCCGCTCTAAGTGCACCAGAGGCCAGTCTCGTGAGACTGGTTCCCTTAGTATGTCGTCTGGCAGTGTGGGAGCCCCTGCCAAGCGTGCCTCCTTGGGTCCTGCCCTGAGCAGGCTATGGTTCTATCAGTCGAGTCTTCCTAGCAGATGACGCGGGTCTGAGGACCGTCATTTTTAGAGAAGACTTCAGCTATGAGGGTCCTGATGCTATGGCTCAGGACCTCGGAGGGCAGGCCCCTCTGGGGAAGAGCGGTTCACACCGCATGGGCTACACTACAGGGGGTGCTGCAGCACCCTCAGCACCCCTACTTCCCGCGGTAATGCCGGCGAGTGCTTCTCTCAGTTACCACCCAGAAACGTAGCGGTACTAAGAGGCTCGCAACCTCCACGGAGGTCTCTAGAGCAGCTAGTACGGCCATCCCCTGCTGGTTCGACCCTTCAGGGCACCGAGCTAGCCACTCTGATTGCACCAGAGGTCAGTCTCGAGAGACTGATTCCCTTAGTAGACTAATGTGTCTCGGTGGGTCCTGCACACTGTAGAGTGAGGCTATAGAATCTATAGAATCCCCACCTCAGTTTAAACGGGGTCATCCCCACTATGGTGGGTCCCGAGCAGGCTCTGGTCATTCTGGTCATGGAGTTACTCTTTTGAGGAAGGAGGCCATCGAGGTAGTCCCTCCTCATGTAGCAGAGTCCGGGTTCTACAGTCGATACTTCACCGTTCCGAGGAAGGATGGAGGGTGGCGTCCTATTTTAGATCTGCGTCATTTGAACCCCTCAGTCAGGCGACAGAAGTTCAGCACGCTCGCACTCAAACAAGTCTTGTCTCAGATCAAGTCTGAGATACACTTACTCACTCACTCACTTCTGCTTATTAGAAAACTAGAAAAAGATTTTTAGGCAGGCAACATTAAGAGAGTTCTGGGGAGAGTGGCACACAGCTGTCCTGTGCAACCCACAATGTAAAGCCCATTAAACATGGTCTACCAGAATGTGCTTTCTTTCTGCCTGCTGTCATCCAAATGGGTCAGTACAGTTGGTGCCCACAGTCCCCATGATGTGCAGTTGAATCCTCACTGAACCAATTAGAGTGTCTGGTTGGTCGTGTCCACGCCTGGAGCCAACGTGCCATTTGGTGTATTTTGAATTTAAGCATTATGCAAATTCTCCGGGAAGTTGAACAGTGCTGTGAAGAAAGAGTGAGTAAGGAACAAACTGTTTTTACA
>NW_015540934.1:991081-991481 GCF_001515605.1 Sinocyclocheilus anshuiensis
CTCCTCAGTGCGGTCAGGAGATCAGTCTGCCAACCCTGCCAGTGTTCCAGGGCTCAGCGGTCTCCGGCGAGTGCTTCTCTCAGTTACCGCCTGGAAATGTAGCGGTGCAAAGAGGCTCGCGACCTCCACGGAGGTCTCTGTAGCAGCTAGTAGGGCCGTCCCCTGCCGGTTCGCCGCTTCAGGGCACCGAGCAAGCCGCTCTGATTACACCAGAGGTCAGTCACGAGAGACTGATTCCCTTAGTAGACTAACGTGCCTCGGTGGGTCCTGCACACTGTAGAGTGAGGCTATAGAATCCAGTTCTCCTCCACCTCAGTTTAAACGGGGTCATCCCCACTTTGGTGGGTCCCGAGCAGGCTCTGGTCATGGAACAGAAGTAGTTACTCTTTTGAGGAAGGAG
>NW_015540934.1:991952-992901 GCF_001515605.1 Sinocyclocheilus anshuiensis
GTCCGAGGACTGGTTTGGCACGATCGATTTAAAAGATGCACATGTCTCCATCCTTCCTCATCACAGGAAGTTCCTGAGGTTTGCTTTTGGGGGCAAAAGCTTACCAACACCGAGTTCTTCCTTTGGCCTTGCACTCTCACCCCACACTTTCACGACTCAACCACATCGGCGATTGGTTGATATTAGCTCAATCAGAGTGGATGGCAGTTCGACATCGTTCTCGCTCACACGAAAGAGCTGGAGTTAAGACTTAACACCAAGAAAAGTGTGCTTTCTCCAGTACAAAGAACCACTTATCTGGGCGTGGTGTGGGACTCGACCACGATGCAGGCACGTATTCCCCGAGGGGAAACCCGCTTCACATGCTCAAGGTCACGCGGCAGTGCCTACGTGCCTTAGCCATGTGAAGGAAACCTTGGTTCTTATCTCAGGGCCTGGTGCTGGGAGCTCCTTGTCGCTGCATATGCTAGCGACGGATGCATCTTTCATCCGTCATGAGTGGCCGCTCGGCCCGCGGCCTGTGGAGCGGCCGCCATCTCACGTGGCGCGTAAGTTGACTGGAGATGCTGGCCGTGTTTCTAGCTTTGAAACACTTCCTCCCAGGCCTAAGAGATCGCTATGTGTTGGCGCGCACCGACAACACAGCAGTGGTCTTTTATATAT
Source organism: Sinocyclocheilus anshuiensis (assembly GCF_001515605.1). Taxonomy (NCBI): domain Eukaryota; kingdom Metazoa; phylum Chordata; class Actinopteri; order Cypriniformes; family Cyprinidae; genus Sinocyclocheilus; species Sinocyclocheilus anshuiensis. The sequence goes on from NW_015540934.1 coordinate 992,616, forward strand.
GTGGGGGCAGACATCCTGTCGAGGCAGGGGCCGAGGCCCGGGGAATAGATGTCTCACCCCGAGGGGTGAAGCAGACTTGGAGAGTCTTTGGCCAGGCTCAGGTGGACTTGTTTGCGACTCAGATGATATCGCACGGTCCCCTCTGGTTCTCTCTCTGACTCATCCAGCTCCACTGGGACTGGATGCCATCGTACAGACGTGGCCGAGGCTTCGTCTGTACACCTTTCCCTCGATTGTTCTGCTTCCGGGAGTTCTGGAGAGAGTGCGCTGGAACGAGGTCAGTCGA
>NW_015540934.1:993135-1044959 GCF_001515605.1 Sinocyclocheilus anshuiensis
CAGAGAAGCTTATGCTAAGTGGTGGATCAGGATGCTATTCCATAGCCTTGAGCCCTCTGATCTCCCCTCTCCTTCAGGGGTCAAGGCTCACTCCTCCAGAAGTTGGCCTTCGGGACGGCGGGCCCCGCCTACTTTAGCCATTACTGGCTCCCATTTCTTTCACCTTAGTTATGCTCTTCCACACTAGGTAGGGATTTGCAAGTCTGGCGACATGGGCATTCTCGTTCCCGTAGAGTTTCGACGCAGCTCGATTTCCTGAAGGGGAACGTCTCCAGGTTACGCATTTAACCATGGTTCCCCGAAGGGAACGAGACGCTGTGTCTCAGGGCCATGCTTCCAGCATCCCTGCCAGCGCTTGCTTCACTCCTAGAAGCTGATGCCGGTTTCACCGCATGTGCTTTTATGCTTCCTGGTCGCTACGTCACCCCGCCCGTGACGTCTCGCCCATCCATTGGACTGATTACACATGTGATTCAGAGCGTGCTTTTATGCTTCCTGGTCGCTACGTCACCCCGCCCGTGACGTCTCGCCCATCCACACATGTGATTCAGAGCGTGGTCACGCTGGAGGCGTTCCCGTAGCATTTTGACATAGCGTCTCGTTCCCTTCGGGCGTAACCTGGAGACGTTTTGCACAGCTTGTCATTAAAAACGGCTCTCACTCATTGATTACAGCAACGTTATGGGACTAAGTGAGCGTGGTTATAGAGCGATGCCCCGGGTTGAACAAACACTCGCGGGTTATCTGTCTCCCGGTGTGGCATCGTCCCTAAAAGCCCCGGAACTATCATCATAAAATCAGCGCTGTTGGGCAAGTGGACCTGCTGAAAGAGCTGGATGCGGGCGAGGAAGTTAAATCTGATGACATCAAAGAACTTCGTAGAACCGCTGATTTGTCTCTCCGCGCCACAAAGGAGACCGCCAAAGCAATTGGGCGCTCTATGGCAGCCCTAGTGGCCGTGGAGAGGCATCTATGGTTGACCCTGTCTGAAATTAAAGAGAAAGACAGGGTCTTCCTCCTCGACGGCTCGCTTGCGCCTTCTGGCCTGTTCGGCGACGCCGTCAATTCCGTCATCGACAGGTTTCAGGAGGCTCGTAAACAAGCGGCGGCGTTTCAGCGGTTCTTGCCTCGCCGCTCTCTGGCTCATGGGGCTGCTGGACAGGAGCAGCCCCAGCCGTGTGCCCGCTCCTCGTACAGGGAGGCGCAGAAAGTGAGCGTCGCAACTCATACACCCCCACGTCAACAGGGATCGCGAGGGGAGCGACGCTCACGGTTGAAGACTGATCTGAGGACCGTCCTTCTGGCTAAGAAGTCTTCGACCATGAAGCCCTGATGTTTGTGTCCCAGGGCTTCTGAGGGTAGCCCCCGCTGGGGAAGAGCGGTGTACACCTCATTGCACGGTGCCCGTCTCTCCTCAGTGCCCTCAGGAGGCCGAGCTGTTGACCCTGCCACCGCCGGTGCTTCAGGGCACAGCGGCCTCCAGCGAGCGCACATCTCAGTGTCTGCCAGAAAACATTGCGGATCTGATAAGCTCGCTACCTCTGAGGAGGTCTCCTATTACACCGGAGATCAGTCCCGAGAGACTGGTTCCCTTAGTAGATTTTCTGGCAGCGTGGAAGCTTCTGCCAAATATCTCAAGATGGGTCCTGCAGACGGTAGAAAGAGGTTACAGAATTCAGCTTGGTGCTCCTCCACCTCGTTTCAACGGGATCGTTTCCACTGTGGTGGGTCCCGAGCAGGCTCTGGTGTTAGAACAAGAAGTAAATACTCTTCTGAGGAAGGAGGCCATCGAGGTGGTCCCTCCTCTCGACAGAAAATCCGGGTTCTACAGCCGGTACTTAATTGTTCCGAAGTAGGATGGGGGGTTGCGCCCGTTTTTAGATCTGCGCCAGTTGAACTTACCAATATCGGGTTCTTCTGTTCAGCCTTGCACTCTCACCCCGAACTTTCACGAAGTGTGTGGATGCTGCTCTGGCTCCACTGCGACTCCAGGGCATCCCTATACTAAATTATATCGACGATTTGTTGATTCTAACTCAATCAGAGCAGACATTGGTTTGACATCGAGATTTCGTTCTCGCCCATATGAAAGAGTTGGGGTTAAGACTAAACGCAAAGAAAAGTGTGCTTTCTCCATCACAGAGGACCACTTATCTGGGCGTAATGTGGGATTCGACCACGATGCAGGCACAGCTGTCTCCTGCTCGGATCAAGTCGATCCTCACTGCAGTCGCGAGAGTCAAAGAGGGCCAGTCACTCACTGTTAAGCAGTTTCAGAAATTGCTGGGTCTGATGCCAGCTGCGTCCAACGTGATACCTTTTGGCCTGCTGTACATGAGACCCCTACAGTGGTGGCTCAAGACCAAGGGGTTTTCCTTGAGAGGAAATCTGCTTCGCATGATCTAGGCAATGCGTTCGTGCCTTAGACATGTGGAGAAAACCTTGGTTCTTGTCACAGGGGCCAGTGCTGGGAGTTCCTTGTCGTCGCGTAACATTAACGACAGATGCATCCCTCACCGGTTGGGGTGCGGTCATGAGTGGCCATCCTGCCTGGACGGTCTGTGGAGCGGCCGCCATCTCACGTGGCACATCAACTGCCTGGAGATGCTGGACGTATTTCGAGCATTGAAGCACTTTCTCCCAGACCTAAGAGATCGCCATGTGTTGGTGTGCACCAACAACACATCGGTGGTCTCGTACATCAACCACCAGGGAGGTCTGCGTTTGCGCCCCTTGTACAAGCTGGCACACCAGATCCTTGTGTGGGCCCAAGGGAAACTCCTTTCACTAAGAGCAGTTCACATCCCTGGGCATCTCAATCAATCAGGGAGCAGACAACCTGTCGAGACGGGCAGAGGCCCGGGGAATGGAGGCTCCACCCAGAAGTGGAGTGTCAGATTTGGAGAATGTTTGGCCAGGCTCAGGTGGACTTGTTTGTGACTCAGGAGACATCGCACTGTCCCCTCTGGTTCTCTCTGACTCATCCAGCTCCACTTTGGCTGGATGCCATGGTACAGACGTTGCCGAGGCTTCGTCTGTACGCCTTTCCCCCGATTGCTCTGCTCCCGGGAGTGCTGGAGAGAGTGTGCCGGGATGGGGTCCGTCTGCTGCTAGTAGCCCCGTTCTGGCCGGGCCGAGTATGGTTCTCGGGCCTGATTTCCCTTAGGAGGCTCTCTGTAAACCTCCGTTTGAACCATTAGAGGAGGTTTCAGATCAAGTTCTGACACTTAAGACGGTCTTCTTATTAGCCATCACTTCTCTGAAAAGAGTCTGAGATTTGCAGGCCTTGTCAGTGGCCCCCTCCTTCCTAGACTTTGCGCCCGGCTTGGCCAAAGCTTTTCTGTACCCTAGGCTAGGGTACGTCCCTAAAGTGCCTTCCTCAGTACCACGGCCCGTCGTACTTCAGGCTTTCTGTCCTCCTCCCTTTCGGGAGCCTGATCAGCAGAAGCTAAATTGCAAGCTAAATTGTGAGCACTGGACACATATGTCCACAGAGCTGCCATGTGGAGGAAGTCTGACCAGTTATTTGTCTGTTATGGTCCTTCCAAGAGGGGATTCCTGCCACTAAGCAGACCCTCAGTCGGTGGATCGTTTTGTATTCTGTCAGCATGTTTTTTGGCCTCTACATCACATCTGACTCATTAAAGGGATACTCCACCCAAAAATGATGAACACAAAACAAAGACTTTTTTAAGTTTATGAGACCACTTGAAAAACACACAAAGTGAATATGATGGTAATGTTTAAAATATTAATGTTTTTCGTACACACTCATTTCCCTTAAGAATATTGATTCATCAGCTGGGGTCAGATGGATTACAGTCATGTTAACTTTGTGTTGTTTTTGAGGCATCGTCTTTGAATGTCCTGTACACTTTAACTAATCAGCTCATTAGGAGACTCCAAGACCCCAAATGGGTCCGTCAGACAATGGAGACATGCTAAATGCAGTGTTGGGGGTACTCCAAGAACATGGTTGGGAACCACTGCGACATATACCGCTTTTCCACTGGGGCTGGAGCTAGAACCGGTGCTCGGCCCAAAGTGGCACTCATTCAGAACCAGCTCACATTTCCACTGGCAGGGAGCAGAACCCTCTACATTACCAACATGTGACCGGAATCACTTGTTATCTCTTGCAGAAGGAGAGCGCTGATCTGTTCTGCCGACCACTGCTTAACTGACTTGTTGTTGATGTTGTTAATTTACCTGAACTCGGACAGCTTATAAAAATGGCGCCTTTCAAACTGCGGCCTGTAGTGGAAACTCTGCCTACTGACGTCATAGGTTCCCTTGTTCGAGACCAGCAAGATTTCAGGGCAGGTTCGGAACCAGGATCTGGGGGCACCCAGGATTTTTTTTTGAGTGGAAAAGTGCAGCCCTGTTCCCAGTTGGGCTCTGGCTCCGGCACCAGGCCTGGTGGAAGAGATCGCCCACAGGAGCCGGGTCTATGTAGAGTTTAGTCAGTTGCTGATTCAAGGTATGAACATATTCAAAATATAACAAAAAGCTTCCCTTAACTGTCACCGTCTCACTGGCAGGACCGGGACGCCTAAGTTTACTTCACTATATTCAGTGGCGCTGGGGTGCCGCCCCCTCCAAGTTAGCCAGGGAAGAAGCCTACTTCAACCATAGACTGTAAAAAAAGATGGACGACACGTCTCCAATTCTTTCCACTATAGAAAAGTGAAGCCAAAGCATCTCAGTATGGCCGCTGCCGTCTTGAGTAAATGACGTCATTTGGAGCCAGAGTTTGCGCAGTAGAGATTCGTTTGGAGCCAGAGTCTGCGCAGTAGTGTCATGAGGTGGAGCAGCGGTATCAAACTCCCGCAGACCCAATCAACCATAACGACATGCTCCATTTTTATAGCATCAAATTACTAGCTAAAATCAAACTTATCACAAAAACAAACAATTGAACATACAGTATATCAGCGTTATAACAACTACCTTAAATGACCAAAACCATCTTTCGGAAAATTGTATTGGAAATGTAATTATTTTTTTTTATTTTGACTCAAGTCCCATTCGTTTCCATGGAGAGGGCGGGGGTTTATGACCTGTACTGCAGCCAACCACTAGGGGGCGATCAAAGAGCCCGCAGCTTCACTTTTCAGGACGTGTGAGGCACACCCGACTTCAACATTTTAAAAATAAGTTAAAGGGGTCATATGATGTTGCTAAAAAGAAAATTATTTTGTGTATTTGGTGTAATGAAATGTGTTTATGCAGTTTAAGGTTAAAAAAACATTATTTAAACACACAGCGTCACACACGGTGGGCTTGAGTGAGCGGCGGCCAGCGGCCTAGAGTGAGCGGAGGCCGACGAAGGAGAGGCCGGCGGGCTTGCAGTCCACGGTGAAAGCCGATCCAGCAATCTACAGCGCAAAGTTGATGTATTTCCTCAGTGACCAGCATGGATCAGCTCCAAGCATGACGAAGCGGATATCGTCCTCTTTTGGAAGGCCAAACAAAGTAGTTTCGCTTTCACAACGAAACATACAGTGTCTTTACAACATGGTGGCAGCAACAATACTACAGCGAGAATAAAAGTAACGCCTTCTTTCTTTGCGTGAACATTTGGGTGGCGTTATGCAAATCTTCCCACATCGTGACGTAGACATGTGGGGGCGTGTTAGAATGAGCCGTTTTAGGTAGGCGTGGCTGACTCTTAACTTTTATAAAGAATATCTCTTTGGATTTGAGACTTTAGTCTTTGCAACTTTACAGATCTTCTTTATGCACCAAGAGCTTGTAACACCCCAAAGAGAAAGGAAAAATTGAAATCGCATCATATGACCCCTTTAAATATATGTTGCAAAATAATCACGAAATTACATTATTTAGTCATACTATTCGACTGGTAGTCATGTTAGCACCTATTAAAAAAAAAAAAAATCTAAACTCTCTTTTGTTTGTTTTGTGTATGCGGGGCGCCGGACAAATGGGTGTCTATTAGGTCCGCAAACTTTTGAAACGCATGTGACTTGAGCCTGAGCTCTAATTGGCTTGTTTCAGATTGTCCTCGTTTCAGACCCTCCCACTTTTGATTTTAGCGAATCAGTATTGTTTTTTTTTGTTTGTTTTTTTTGGCCTCATGTGATTGGATATCTCTTCCGAGATGAAAGTATAAATTCAATTTTATCTTTACACAAAATTCTTTCACAAGACTTTCAAATGAAGGAAAAAAAATAAATGCGGATCATGGATCTTGGACGAAGTTGGCTAGCTGGATGTAATGTAAGTCATGCCTTTTTTGTTTTCCCTGTTTGTTATTTCAAAGTCCTATCACCGAAGCATTGTGGACAACACCACAACGCAGTTTAACTTGAGGCGATCATCGCGGTCCAAGCACAATGGCTTGTGTAGATGATGTAGTTATCCAATGGACATGTCTCTTTTCAAGTAAAATATGAGACCTTATGGAAGTATTATTATATGCACAATATTAAAATAGACAAATAATAGTGTTCCTTCTTCAGTTGGACATACATTTAGTGATGTCTGACAACTATGTTATGTTAAATGCCACAAATATGTTGTCAATGCCATTAAAATTAAGATTAAAAAAAATAATGGTCTATAAGATTGCCGTTTTAAGCTTTATGAAAATATAATGAATTTATATGCAATTTTTTACTACAAGTCAATTTATTGAACAATTTTCAGTCTTTAAACTGAGATTTTGAAGGATTTGCTATCCTGTGGCTCCCTCTTGTGGACAACATTAGTATTATGGCCTTCATCTCTGATATATATATTTTTTAAATGATTACACTAATGATTACTTAATACACCCACATTAAACTCAAATTCACTGATTCGTGGTATCTTATTTCATGCTTTAACAGTTGAATTTTCAACTTCCATTTTTTAGCTAAGCAGTAAAGATACATTATTATGTCACTTTTGAAATGGTTATTTAACAATTGCATTCAGTCATGCTGCCTACATTAACAGTGTGAATCTGTTTGTTTGTGCAATTTTTTTTTAGCACCAGCCGCCACTGACTATATTACAATTAAATCATAATCTAATCTTGACAAACTATATATCGTTGGAAAGGTCTAAGACTCCTAAATAGATATTTCACCATTTTTTGTTACAAATTAAGTAGGAACAGTCATAGATTAATTTGTTAATTTATGGCTTCACGAGACTACTCAAGCACAGACAAGAACACTCACTCTGACAGACTGTTCAGTGATGATGTTGAGCTGTCCTCAGATCGCTGAGTTTCCCCACATTCAGAATGTTTTTATTTTTCATTAGTGCTTTGCTGAATCTAATAATTCTGAATGGGTTGTATATTACTCATATGCAGTCAGGTCAAGGCAGCTGGTATAGTGGTCTTTTGGCATCTCTATGTGGCTATATTGCATCTTGACTTGAGTGTGTTTATATATATATATATATAAAATGTAACATTTTTTTCTCTCTCTTTACAGGTTGCACTCTATACATACATTGTGAATTATTATAATTTTTTTTTTTTATTTCAGTGTTCTGGAATGTGCACAGTACACAGTAGTAATTGGATTCATTATTTAATCTGGTTATCGGGTGTCCTTTTGAAGTGTCTTTTTTAGAAATCAACAAAATAGTTTATTACTTTGGATATTTCTATCTGTTTACATTTTTTCTTAAATGTTTTTGTTAACTTTAACTGTTTAGCATTAAATTAAACTGGGATTTTTGCTGATATTGTTGGATGTGGCATAGTCCTGCCTAGAAAATTGTCCACCAGGTGCCACTGGTTGCTCAAAACATGCAGTAGCAGATTATAGTGCACATGTGATACATAGCACAGTATGAAATCATTGGATGGCTGTGTGAGGCCACTTTTCACCACTAGAGAGCGAAGTTCATCCATACCTTCAGTATGATTCAAGATTTTTGTGTGAAACAATGTGAAGTGCAATGTCTTAAATAGATCCTTTTTTTGTGAAAATAATACTATGATTGGCTCTCATATATTGTCTCTGCATAGGGAACTCTGAAGAAAGTATTTTAACAAAAATATATAAGTGGAAGTAGAAAATGCAGAAAACGTGTTTGTGGCTATAAACTGTAAATAACATGCAGATAAATTGCTGTGTAAAAGGCATGAAAAGTTGTTTCCTTTTTCACCATATGAAGGCATATAGATATTAGAACATTATTTGGGTAGTAGTAGGTGATAGACCTTAACAAATAACATTTAAAATGGACCTTTAAACCTTTTATTCAACAAAACATGTTTGGAAATTAATTAGTCATCTTTAAAAAAAAAAAAATAGTACACTCCTACATTTAGTACCTGGTATTACCTCCTTCATTAGCTTCCTAGGCATTTCTTATAACTATCTCTAAGTCTCTAGTAGGCCTGACATATCTGTGCTTTTCAATAAAGCTTCTATTTACACTATTACTGTTTTAACTCTATATGTAATCAGTTAAATGCTATATTAGTGAACAGAATAAAAAAAAAACTAAGAATAATTCTAAAATTGCAGCATGGGGAGAGAAAGGCAAAAGTAGGCAACGGCAGTCTCTAAAGAATTAATAGCCTTAAAGTTTTAATCGACAGTCTTAAAGTAAATGCCCATGTATATACCAACCTTCTGGTGCTCTTCACGTGGCAGTCAAAAATGACAGAAATAATTATTATATTTTTGTATATTTTGTTCAGTGAAATTAATGTACTATATATTTGTTTGATAATGTTTTTATTTAATATTTTGTATTTTTAGGGGATTTCTTGGTACTAAATTATATTTATGCAGTAGTTATAATCCATTTAATTTTTGTTAACCAACTCTCCTTCGTCGAATCCGCCGGCCGCGCCGTTCTCAAACCCGCCGCCTCTGCTCACTCTAGCCCTCCGGCCGTTCCTCACTCTAGCCCCCGGCCTCTGCTCACTCTAGGAATCCATAATTATGTCCCCACTGGATGCAACGAATGCCTCGTTTATAATGGGTTTTCATGTTTTTGAATCATCGCTCCGGCCGGACAGGGCATCATCACAGTATGGTGAGGGGCGTAACATTGTTTTCAAATTTCATATGAAATATATATATTTTCTAAAACCCATTTTTTACAAATCTAAACAAGTTGTGTTCCAAATGTGAGGTTGATATCTCAAAAAATTAGCTCTCAGAAAGATTTTGTTTGGGCGCAGTACCAAACATTGACTGAAGAGGGTAAAGAAAGTCACACTGATTCTCAAATCCATCACAAAACACATTTAAAGACAAAACACATTTATCATAAACCATAACATGGCTTTCTTCTATACAGAATTACCATATATAACGATAAAAAAGTGATAGTAGACAAGCATTATAAACCCAATGTCTTTTTAGTGGTTTCAGTCATGCACTGTGTTTTTGCAAATAAAGCATATTCCTATGTGCCTGCATTGTGAAATCAGCCCAACATACTTAAGCAAAAAAAACACAACCACTGAATTACTGAATTGTGATTGTTAAACAGATCTGCTCAGAGCATCATGACTTACTGTCTACCATGACTTCCTGGAAATGTCTAAGCAGCACATAAACAGTGTGGTAATCTGACTCAGTGACCACAGTTGCTGTTGCTATTGAACTGCCTGTGAGCAACTGGAAAGAGAGAATTAGTAAATGTCATAAATTGAACTCATATAATTGAAAATATAGCATCATCATAACAGCATTTGCTCATACGGTATATAGCACAATTCCAATGTGATCTCTATAATAATATAAAACCAAGTGAAACATATGCTGTAGTTCTGTTCTGATAGGAATGTGGACAGCAGGGAAAAAACAAGGTTATATAGTAGCAAAACTTTTAAAAGGGAGAAAATGCATTTCATATGTTTTTATGATGACTTCAAAGACTGTGCAAACAACCAAACTACTGGCACATTTTTTTTTCTTTCACTCAGCAGAAAGTAGCATGGACAGGTTGCATGACATTTTCATCCTCAAAAACCAAGAGCAAAACTAAGCAAATATACAACCTAGGATACATGAAATATTTGTTGATGTTTTTAAAAGAGATTATACATGGCCACAGTATGATATTTGCAGTTAATTCATAGCTAAGACTATAAATCTAAACTGTATACAAATAAAACTGTATAAAGACAAGCCTGTTACATCTGTCATGATCATATAAACATATTACCATCAATAAATTAGTATTAAAAAGAATGCATTTCAATGTGTAGTGTAGTTTAAGGACATTCTTGTTACTTTAGTATTATTCTGTGTTTGGACACCAATTGATGTATGATGTAAAATCAAGGCCCTGAAACAAAACCAGTTGCCTCTAATAATTAATTTATTTATAGCAATACAAATTAGACAGTCTGGTGATATGTAGGAGTAAATTAACTTTATTCAAATATATGTCCCTCAGTCAGTAGCAATGTTTTGTGTATGTCACAGACCACTGCATTAATACAGTAACTGTGGTAGACAGACTAGGAATGGTCCCCAGCAGCAGAAGTCACCTCAGGTACAGGAGTAAGGGGGTTATTTTCAGCCCACAGACCGTCTTTCTTCTTCTTCAGTTCAGAATTCATCTTGTTCTCCCTTCTCAACAACAATATTATGACCAATACAAGAAAGCAAATCAGAGGAATAGTGACTCCTAGTGTTATTCCCAACGGGTCTGTCTGTTTTTCAGAATCACCTGAGAAAACAAATCAAATGTTAGATGATTTGTTTTTTGGAAAAGAAAGATTTGTTTGTATATACATCAGATTTATGGTTAAATGTGCTGTAAGTGATTTTTAAAATAGGGTTAGGATTAGTGTTGTCTTTATGTCATTCCCCGCAGCTCCAGAGTGATTAGTCATTGACGATTAAAGTGCATGCCTCAAAATATGTGTGACCAGAATATGTGTGTAGTTCCGGGGATCTTGTGTTAGCCAAGAAACTGCCATTGTGATGAATGGGAATGCTAACGGATAGCTAAATAAGACCTCGTTCAAGTTTACTAACTTTGCACCTGTAGGTTGGGTTAGGAGCTGTGTTTTTGAGGACACCATGAGGTCGCCAAGAAAGATGTGTTCCAGGATCAACATCTCTGTTGGACCTAGATCAACTTCCTGATAGAAACATAGTCTAACCCTGAACCCAAACCCTAAACATAACCTACTACTAAAATCAGAGGGAAACATAAGCTGATGTTGTACTTCACAAGTGGTTTTCCATCCTAGTCCTGGTGACCCACAGCACTGCACATTTTGCATTGTCCCTCTTATTGAACACACCTGATTAAGATCATCAGCTCATTAAGAAAGAGCTCAATGAACTGAGACATGCTACGTTCTGGATAGTTACCTTCAGTGTGAACATAGATGGAGAGCTCTCCAGATTTATCTGAAGCCAATTTCTTCCAGATGGTAGCAGTTAGAAGCCACTCCTCAACCTGACAGTAGTATTGCCCCATATCAGTGGGGCTGATCTGTGGCACAGTCAGTTTATAGTGTGTGACACTTGGTCATCCAAACACCAGATATTTATCACTAATTGCACTGTGTAAGATACCATCATGCCTGGCGGTGAATATGGTGACTGGTCCTTCTTCCTCCTGAACCTTGAACCAGGTGACTTCAAATGCAGACTTATGTGTGAGGCAATGAAACAGTCAATAGTGAACCCAGCCTGATGATTGGTAATGTTGAACGTTCGGTTCTCCTTCTGAACATGCAGTTTACTTTGTGCTTAAATTAACACAACATCAAAGATCAAACAACAAGAATGAAACCAAATATACTGACACCTTTAAAGCAGATCCTTTGTTGATAGCCATAAGCAATATGACATGGTTCTGTAAGTCATTAATAGAACTGTACTAAGAGACTTAATGTGAATGAGATGTAAATGGATGTATTACCGATACTGCAAACTGTGACAATAGTTGAGCCTGATTGGGCATGTGCTGTTTGTTTCCACTGGCCCTTACAATCGAGCTGGTACTGCTCAACTCTACACTGGTAGCTTCCACTATCAGCTGTATCTGAGTTACAGCCAGATGGAAAGTATCAGAAGTAGGTCTAGAGAAGCGTAACCTGTCCTTAAGTTGCTGGTTTTCTGTAAGGTACTGAAGATGACCATTATAAGAGTAGGACTATAAAGATATCCTGCTAAAAGATTTCGGGCTATTAAACACCCATCTCAGACCATAGTGATGAGTACGGTCCTCTTTTCCTACATCCAGGGAGCATTCAAGATCAAACTGATCTCCTTCATTGATGTCAAGATTCTTGTCAGTCCTGTCCATGGCAAAGCTGTCCTCTTTTTGCTTTTCGTTAGTGTCCACATGGATGGATAGCTCCCCAGACTTGTCTTCACCTATCCTTCTCCACTTGTTTGCAGCTATCTAAATCCATTCAACAAACTGACAATGGTAAAGGCCAGTATCAGTGGGGTTGATGTTTGGCACAGTCAGCTTATAGTGCATGGCACTTGGGTGTCCAAACACCAGATCTTTACCCACGATTGCACTGTGTAAAGTTCCATCATGGCTGACATTGAAGATGATGACAGGTTGTTCATTTCTTTGACTCCTGGACCAAGTCACCTCAAACACTGCTGCATCACTGGACCGCGATTCAATGACACCGTCAATGGTGAACCCTGCTTGTAGACTGGTAATGTTCAGGCTTTGTTCCTCCTTGTGCACATGCAGTTTGTCCTCTAGTTAAAAAAAAAAATCAGGACAAATGAGCTAAATTTTCTGATGTTTTCACAATTCTAAATTGGAATATAGAGTACTCCCCTATAAGCTGAACAGTAACATTGGTAAAACCTGACTTGTCGCTTGCCTTAGGTGACCATTGGCATTTACAGTCCAGCTGGTACTGTTGAACTTGACAGTAGTAGCACCCCCTGTCTTCCTGGATGGATCTATGGAAAGTCAAGTGAAAGACACCGATTTCTGGAGTGGAGAAGTGGAGTCGTTCCTCAAGCTCTGAGTCAAAGCTGTTGTACTTCAGATGCCATCATGACTATACACTCTTAAAAAATAAAGGTGCTTCACGATGCCATAGAAGAACCGTTTTGTCTAAATGGCTCCAAAAAGAACCTTTAACAAGTGTCACACTGGAGGACTGATATTGGTTAAACATTCAGGTAAGGGAGTAACGAAGACTGGAATCAGTCCCAATACCATCCACTGAGCAATTCAACATCAGCCGCTCTCCCTCTTTAACCTTCAGCTGTGTGGTAGCTTTATTCATTCTGAAATCACTGGCTGAAACCAATAAGACAACAAATTGAATCATGATTTATTTTTTTTGTCTGAAGTATTTTTTATTTTTTTTAAATACATAAAAATTCATATGGAATGATTTAAATCTATACTGAACACATTTTAATTTCTGAATTAAAAGCAATTTTGATATTTTTAGTGATAAAGTCAAAAATGTCTTGTTGGTAACTGTCCTGAATCCAACACACTTTCAAGGCAATTCGTAACTATTTTACGTTTTTGGCGTATTGGTGGCTAATTTGTATAATATCATTTGTACATTTTCATACAATATGCTCATGCCCCACTGATGGTTAGGTTTAGAGATGGGGTTGGGGTGGACTGTCATGGTTTTTTTTCTAAAAATCGAATGTTTCCATACAAATTACATTGTACGTATTCATACAAAAAACTTTTAAGTTATGTTTTCTCATGAGATTAGGTTGGCTTAATCTCATTATATAATCGTAATAAAACAAAATGTATCTGCAAGCAGATGTGCCCAGAATTATGCAAAATGCAAACGTTTCATGTTAAGAATTTTCCCATAGAAAACCATGATAAAGAAAAAGTTTAACGTGCATTTTTCCGTGTTGTGTTCATATTCTGGGCTCATCTGCTTGCCTGTATAGAGTATGCATCATGAATAAGGTGTGAATTTGATCTTTTAATATAACCGTACATTAAGGCAGGTTAAGCATTTTTTATCCTAAGCGCTTTAGAATGTCTCTTCTTTTTAGTGACTAAAAAACTGGCAGGTGCTGTATATGGGTTGCAAGAGACCAGAACATGCAGTTTGTTTACATTTAATTGTTTTCTTCTTTAGACTGGTGAAATAGTCCAAATATTGATGGACAGATGTAAAATTGACAGGCCTGTGCTGCAGTTCTGTGAATGTTTTGCCCTCCAGGTCTCCACGCTGATCACATGACTGAAAATATTGTTAATTAATATTACTCAATTCTTATTTCTGTAATTGCACTGTAACTTTTAAAATAAAATGTGACCAGGTTGGGATATGGGTAGGATTAGGGGAAAGGGTAGGTATGGTCAAAACTGAGATTACGTGTAATTTTATGGAGGTACTTTAAATGTAACTACAATGTAACAACTTGTAGGTACACTTTTTTATGTATGTACATAATAGTTAAAGACACCTAATGTAATGTGGGTCCAAACTCTCTTATGTTCCAACTCTGGAAATTCACGCAACCAATTTCACAAGGTGCATCCTGGTATTCTTTAAGCAGCATTGAAAGAAGTATGCTGGACTTTTGTTGGCTGTTTCACTATGCAGTCAAACTTATACATCTAAAATTAGAAGGACATTAATCTAAAAGCACATTTTTTTCTTCTCTTAAGGCCTATGCATTTAAAAAAAAAAAAAAATTAAATCTGAGTTAAAAAAAAAAGTGTCCAAATGTTATTTTTGAATAAATAGCTGTATTTGCCATGTTTTTGTACAGTCACAGCTAATGGGTTGGAGGTTGTCTTGGCTCTCTGTACTTACTTTTGATAGGCATCAACTTGACATTGGTACTGTCCTTCTTGTTGCTTGCTGGCTCTCGCCACCATGAGAGTGAAACGAGTGTCTGTTGGCAGTGCTTGAATGGACAGCTGATAGTTTCTCTGATCTGCTCCCCAGGTGATCTCTCCAGTGTGGTGTATGGATAAAATATTTGTTTGCACAGTTGAATTGCGGGGCTGAAACATCCAGAGTACAGCCAAAGACACTTTAGGCCCTCTGACTGTGCAGTTCTACTGGAGAATCTATTGGCACATTTGTTGTACGACTTTTCAAGCTCACCTTCATTAGAGATTCTGAAAAGGAACATCTGCAGTGATTATTTAAACTCTAATATCAGTAACAGCAAAGTATATGAGCAAAGTAATTGCATAGAATGTATGGCGGAATGTCTTTACAGTCTTCTCTGTTCCTGAGAATAATGTGCGATTATTTAGTAATCTTACCAACAGAATTAACTAAAATGGCTTTTTGCTGAGATTGGGTGTTGGCTTTCTTCATCTCGCCATTGCTCTGTATTGTCCATTCAGACACAATGCACTTATATTCGCCACTGTCAGATTTTGCAGATGCACCAATCTAGTAAATTTTCCAGCTGGAGATTGAAGTGTTTGAACATGTCTGCTCTGATACCTTGCCCCAATATTTTTCATCACTCCCTCATGGGTCAAGCTAATGACATCACTGAAGGAAACCCCCGAGTCTTTCTTGTGTTGCCATGACACTGATAAAGGACCTTCGAATTGCGACACCAAGCAGGTGACCCGTAGTGCATCTCCCTCAGATACCACATCCTTCATCACCATGACGACCACCAGGTCCCTCTCTGACCAGACAGGCAAAAGAACAGGCAATATTAATGTCTTGTGATGCAAGCATTCATAGTGAAAACTGTGACTAGATTATGTATGGCAAAGAATGCAAACCAATGCCTCTTATTTCAAGGAGTATCACAAGGCAAGCATCACTATTATTGTCACTCTTAATTAGGTTTAGGAATTTTGTAACATCGCTAACCAAATTATTCAACTTCTGTGCTTAACTTACCAACTGGTCCCACAAAGGAATTCTGTTTTGTATTTGTATTTGCTAGAAATATGTATGTTTCTCATTACATGGTAGATGTTGTTAAAAAAATAAAAATCTTTGCATGTGTTTTACTCAGCCTTGGCAACCTCCCAACCAGTTCTGTACGTAGCAAGGAACAATATATTCTTCTTCTCCATACTTAACTTTGAACAACACAATGAGTGTAGAGGAGAAACAACTGTATCATTAATTACCTTTAGCCGTGATGCTCACAGTCTCTGGACTGGACATTTGTTTTTGTATTTTTTTGAAGGTGCCATCTTCATTCATGTTTTCCTGCCACACTTCACACTGGTATTGGCCCTGGTCTTCTGCCCGAACCAAATGGATGGTCAGTTGGTAGTCCATGTGACTGGTTTTCACTGCTCTCATCTTTGCTGCATTCTCCCTCCCAGATAATCCAATCTGGGCCACTTTCTGCTGGTTCTTCAGCCAAATCACCGAGAAGACATGACCAGGAAGGTTATGTGCATTCACACTGCAGCAAATGTCCAGTGCGTCTCCCTCCTGTAGTGACCCCTTTGAAGCCTTCATATAAACACTGAACGAACCTACATCAGGGGCCACTTTTGAGACAGAGGAAATATGTGAGACGAAACAGGTTCTCTTACAAAACGTCCTGTGTACTGAGACTGTAATCATACTCACTCAGGCATTACAACAGGTTCTGACCTATAGTTACATATTACATATGCTCTACCTTATTATGCCATTATTATGCCACAAATTAACTGGTAGAAGCTAGAAATGCCATCATGGGTAGGCTTTGTGACCTGCCTTCATCCTCAAACATTTCCAAACAACTCCAGGTAACAGACAATATGACACAGAATACATTAATACAGGCTCAATTACATTTTTTTTTTCTCTTCTGTGAATTATTGACTAAAAAGAGCATGAAACTATTAAATTCAAGAGATATTTAGATATTTATAAATGGAAATAAATATCAACATTTGTTTGTAAGGATATTATTGTTACTTTCATACATTAAACTTTGTCTTTCTTAGACACTAGGTGTAAAATCTGGTTCCTGAAGTAAAACTCAGTTGAGAACCTCTGGTTTAAATTACAAAATATAAATCTCACCGATTCGTTTAACTTCTACATTTCATTCTGTGGTGGTTTTGTAGGCAATCTGTATCCAGGAACGGTCTGGGTCTTGGATCCACTCAATGGCTTTGCAGTAGAGCTTCCCCTGGTCTGACTGCTGCACTTGAGGCATCTTCAGTCTGTACACTGTAAAAAAAATTCCGTAAAATTTACGGTAAAAAACCGGCAGCTGTGGTTGCCGGAATTTTACCGTAAAAAATACAGTAGCAACGTTTTAGGTTTTACGGTTTTAACTTAAATTTACAGTTAAATACCGTATTTTCATTAACTGATGTAATGTTAATATACCAACCTATTGAAGTACTGAAATCTGTTTTGCACCTTTGTAATACACTGATAACCACCAAATGCAAGTGGTGATGAGAAAGTCACATGATGAACCAAAGCCCATCATAAGCAGCTTTTAGATAATAACATATATAGAAGGTGCACAGTGTCATTCACACAAACACCAAACACCATCATGGTAACACACATGAAACGGAAATAATGCAATAAACATTCATTTAACAACATTAGGTGTAACACACAACCCTAATATACAAAACTGATAAGAAAAAACTAAGAAGAAACATAGTTATTTCAACAAAAAAAACATCAAATTTGAAATGTAACGCAGGGAATTCTGGGAATGTCAATTTACGGTTATTCACTGTAAATTATACGGTCTTTTTCACTTCCAAAAACGGTATACTACCGTAAAATTAATGTCCAATACATGTAATGTCCAATACAGTTTTTCACCGTATATAGTAGGGGAATTTACCGTTAACCATTTAACAGGTTTTTACTGTAGCATTTTTACAGTGTTTTACCGTTAAATTCACGGTCATTTTTTACAGTGTAGGTTGTGTCCTCCACCTTATCCATGCTGATAAGACCAACACGATAGTGATCCTCGAATCCAGCTCCTGGCTTTACAGTCAGATCTTTGTCCAGAGTAATGATTGGCCGGAGGTTTTCATCCTCTTCATCATGAAGAAACCAGGTGACTGACAGATGAGTATGTTAAAAAGTCTGGCAGGAGACCTGGCATTCAAGCTGAAGAGTATTACCTTCAGACAAGCTCTGAGAGGGAGAGCCAGAGTAAGATGCCTCCAGGGTGTCCGCAATCACTGTGGATAAACAGTCTTTTTTTCTTTTTGACAACTAGTGGATGACCAAAATGCATTTTTCAATGCAGGTACCAACATATAGAAAATTGATATCAGCTGATACTATATCAGTGACTGATGGCTGCTACAGTATTGTTTCATATAAATATAGCTTATAGCCGATCACCTTCTTTTGGGATGAATGGAAACATGAACGGATGCTAATGGATTGATTTATCTTTCAATAATCTCAAAATGCCAAATCATCTCATTAATCACCAAAACAGTCAAGATAAATATCTTACCATTAAGCTTTGTTTCTGCAGCATAATTTCCTAAATATACGGCATCTGTGTTTGGGGTCTCACAGAGCAAATCACCTGCATCCTCCTCCACAAAAGAACTGAAGAACCTGACATTTGAATCTCAATATCTTTTATTCTTACCCTATCGGAGAACATTCTGTAGGGAAACTATGGGTCACTAGTACTGATCATATTTATATCCACGTTTGGTTTCTTGACAATGAATTGAAAATCCTGCTTAGCTGGGCATTTAAACCATGTAACATTACAGGATATGGAGATTGGATTTCCTTTCACTCTATACAGAGGACCTTCCTGCATCTGGACCAGACGCTGACCGCTGCACAGATCTGTGTGGAGAGGGCCATTACTTTAATAGTACCTTAATTTTAATTTGTAATATTTTTCCCGAAAATGAACAATTTGTACTCATTTACTCACCCTAATGGTGTTCCAACCAGATATGATTTTTTTTAAATACACTTTTTCCATACAACAAAGTGAATGGGGCTGGGAATATCAAACAAAAATGTCTAAGAGCATGACATATGTGTAAGTGCAAATAAGATTTAAGAGCTTCAGTGAATTTTTTTAGTAAATAACACTTAAATGGCAGTTAGCTAGATGTTTTAATTTTATTTAAGAGTTTAGTTAGAAGTTAGTACTAACCTCTTGTATATAACTTATATGGTATCATTTTGTCATTTTTGGAGTCTGACAGCTGTGAAATTAATCACCATCCAGCTTGGATGATTGCATTTCACACTGGGTTTTGAGCCAGCATGAGGGTGTAGCATTTGGTCCAATCAGACACACAATTATTCATTATATTTAATGAATAATCCAGCAAATCCCCTCACTCAAAAAAGCAAACTATGTGTTAGAGTTCTGTGGACAACCCCCGAAGAGCAACTAACACCTCAAAAAGGCAGAACAGGCTTCTGGTTACCATGGCAAGCAATGACAAATCATCTGATAACACTGGTTTTATTGCTCAAAGGAATGTGGAACTCTCTCTCTCAATTTCCCCATAGGAAAGACACATAATGGCCATAAAACGGGACTTTTCCCCATTTCTTCATAGAAAACCTTCTATGAATGACATACATATTAACAGGACATTGTGTGTGTATTATTACTGTTCTTTATTGTCTTTTCTATTGTATGCTGTTTTATGCATGCTTATGATAGAAACACTAGTTAGTGTAACCTATACCATGAATTTACATTGTACCTTGGTATCTATGAATTTGTATTTTGATGATCTAAATGATATTGCATATTCCTATGCAACATATCAGTGTTATAAGAATCTTTAATAGTTTTGCACACCAACATCCAATCCAGGCAGTTATATATGCAAAATATCATGATCGAAGACAAAGAGTCATAAACTTTCCTCTCTCATCATCTCCTGCTGATTTTCTGCTTCGTCTTCTGGTTGCTGCTCGTGTGGGACAAGTCCCTCAACTACAATGGTGTCTTCACTTTCCACATGGGAGAAAACTCGCCCGACTACCACTGAGTCAGAATAACATCTTTGGAGTTCGCCACTCTTCAAACCCCAGAAGAACGTGATCACAATTCTAACACCATCGAACCTTCAAACCATCAAGACTTTCATGTGAGACTGCATACGGATGTTCGTTCAATGGCCAAGGCAATGCAAGTATCGTACATTTAACTAAATGAAACAGAGGTTTAGTGTAAGCTGTAGACCCCGTTGAAAAATGGCGCTGATGGTTTCACACAGGTGGTTAACTGACTCCTTTTCATAGCTTCATTCCCTGTTTCTCTAACGGTTTCATTCATTCAGTCTAATTTGCCCTTCCCCCATGTATGAATGATTGTATGTTTGTTTGTTTTTGTGTTAGTGTTTAGTTAATAAAACTTTTGTGCACAAATTAAATGAGTTTCTGATTCTGTCACTGCTTGTGAATAATGTCCCTTTGACGATTCTTGATCTTGTTATTCTCTAATGCACTAGTACTGCAAGAAAGTTATTTTCTATGGCCACGAAAATATCATTTGAGTTGATATGAAATTACACTGAATGTTTGCTGGGAAAACAGATTAGTTGATGGTTATATGAATTCTGCTAGTTACTACTGGCAGCTGATATAAATAATTGTAATTAATTCTAATTAATTGTAATTATTTATATACTGTACATTTGCCTTTTGAACAATTTTCTACAAGGGTGAGTAAATTAAGCAGATTCATTTTTTTGGTGAGCTAACATTTTAAGTACAACTTGATGTTGTCCATGATAGAACAAAGAAAACACCATAAACAACGTCCCCAACACTTATACATCAGAGAAAATAATTCAAGGATTATATTTCTGATTTTTAATATTTGATACAATTCAGTCTTACCCCACTGCAGGAGTCCTGTGAGACACAACAATAGTGGCAGGTGCCACAGTCAGCACCAAAAGTCTACCATCCTTAATCTGACTGATCCTGTCGCTTTCTCTCTCATCTCCTCAGTACAAGTTAATACAGGTTTCAACAAGAGCACCTAAATCTATGTGTTCTCTGAAGTAAGTGGCTGTGTCACATTAGATCAAATAAAAGAGGAAACTGTCATGAATATTGGTTTCCTGTCTCACACAACTCTTTCAAACTTGCTTCATTGACCTCGAATTTTCATCATTTATGTGAACAGAACATTATAACAAAAAGTTTTTATGCAGCATGTGATTAATATCATACATCGACTGAAAATCTGCAATTTTGTGCTATTTAATTTTTTTCAAAATAGTCCATAGCCAGGAGAGCAAAACCTGTCTTTGTAAATTGCTTCATGTAATTGGAATATTACTAATCTTAAATTTAAATTTCAACATAAACACTACGCCTCCAATTTTGAAAACTGAATTTTTTTTAATCTGTAAGAATTGCCGAATGTGTTTACACACACAAGGAATTTGTCTTGGTGTCAGGAGCTTCCAGTACAGAAAGTACAGACATAAATATAATTGAAGGTAATAAAGTGAAATAAAACACTAATAATAAAGAGAACAGACAATAAATATAATATGGTAATAAAATATAGAGAAAAAGAAAATATCAATAGACAGAATTGTGAATGTGCGTGTGCGTGTGCTATTTACAGATGGAAAGTTTTGATAAGTTATTTAGAGATGTACAGTCCTGAGATGTGTTATGTATTGTTCAGGTGGAATGTGGCCTGGGAGAAAAAGCTGTTCTTCTGTCTGGCTGTTTTGGTGCTCAGTGCACTGTAGCGCTGGTCAGAGGGCAACAGTTCAAAGAGGGTGTGTGCAGGGTGTCTGGGGTCTAGAGTGATTTTACCAGCCCTTTTCCTCACTCTGGAGGTGTAAAGTTCTTGGAGGTTAGGCAGAGGGCACCATTAATCCTCTCAGCAGTCCTGACTGTCAGTTGTAGTCTCCTGATGTCTGATTTAGTAGCTGAGCTGACAGATGAACACAGGACAGACTCAAATAATGGCCGAGTAGAACTGTGTGAGCAGCTCCTGTGGCAGGATGAACTTCCTCAGCTGCCGAAGGAAATACAGACTCTGCTGGGCCTGTTTTACAATGGAGTCAGTGTGATTGTCCCACTTCAGGTCCTAAAGAGATGGTGGTGCTGAATGACTCCACTGCAGCCACACTGCTGTTCATGATGGTGAGTGGGGGGAGTGCAGGGGGGTTTCACCTGAAGTCCACGATCATCTCCACTGTTTTGAGCGTGTTGAGCTCCAGGCTGTTAGTTGAACATAGTTGTCTCACTCTTTGTGAAGTATTGTTGGTCTAGGCTGTAGTTATGAGTGGTTTCTCTTTGTTATTACCATACCATATTGTGGTTTACCAACCTTGCTTTCATGTTTACACTTTTGTATTAATCCTGTTGGTACACATGGATCAGTCCACCATGTTACAATGAAACAGAATATTGCATTGTGTAGAAATGATAACAAACTCCTAAAATAATCAGAATGTTGACATATTCCGATTAGTTTTGAGTCATGTAAACTCTTCAATCTGATTAAGACAAAGTTCTGATTTCCTGAATTCTGATTCCCACACCTGGCAGATCTGAATGCAAGTTTGCAGTCAGTTGTGGAGGATTACACTCGACCTGGTCACCTGACACACCATCGGCACCCTGCCTTGAATAATTTTTTTATTGAGGAGGAGGAGGACAAGTATGAGGATACACCTTACCACTACGTTGTCTTTAGGTCACATCCCAAAACCATTCAAGCTGGCGGTTATTAAGCCTCTTATTAAGAAACCACAACTAGATCCTAGTGAACTGGCAAATTACAGACCAATTTAAAATCTTCCGTTTATGTCTAAAATTTTAGAAAAAGTTGTGTCTGCTCAATTGTGCTCCTTCCTGCAAAAAAAGATCTCTATGAAGAATTTCAGTCAGGTTTCAGGCCCCACCATAGCACAGAAACTGCACTTGTTAAAATTACAAATGACTTGCTTCTTGCGTCAGACCAAGGCTGCATCTCATTACTAGTTTTACTTGATCTTAGTGCTGCGTTCGACACTATAGATCATGACCACCAGTAAAATATGGAGTGCCACAAGGATCTGTCTTAGGTCTTCTGCTATTTTCAATATACATGGTGCCCCTTGGTAATATTATCAGAAAATACAGGATTAGTTTCCACTGTTATGCCGATGATACTCAACTATACATCTCAACAAGACCAGATGAAACTTCTAAATTACCTAAGTTAACAGAGTGTTAAAAATGTAAAAGATTGGATGACCAATAATTTTCTCCTATTAAATTCGGATAAGACAGAGATATTACTTTGCAATCGAGGGAAAGATGAATGCGGCCAAGTACAGGGATATCCTGGACGAAAACCTTCTCCAGAGTGCTCAGGACCTCAGACTGGGCCGAAGGTTTACCTTCCAACAAGACAATGACCCTAAGCACACAGCTAAAATAACGAAGGAGTGGCTTCACAACAACTCTGTGACTGTTCTTGAATGGCCCAGCCAGAGCCCTGACTTAAACCCAATTGAGCATCTCTGGAGAGACCTAAAAATGGCTGTCCACCAACGTTTACCATCCAACCTGACAGAACTGGAGAGGATCTGCAAGGAGGAATGGCAGAGGATCCCCAAATCCAGGTGTGAAAAACTTGTTGCATCTTTCCCAAAAAGACTCATGGCTGTATTAGATCAAAAGGGTGCGTCTACTAAATACTGAGCAAAGGGTCTGAATACTTAGGACCATGTGATATTTCAGTTTTTCTTTTTTAATAAATCTGCAAAAATGTCAACGATTCTGTGGTTTTCTGTCAATATGGGGTGCTGTGTGTACATTAATGAGGAAAAAAAATTAACTTAAATGATTTTAGCAAATGGCTGCAATATAACAAAGAGTGAAAAATTGAAGGGGGTCTGAATACTTTCCGTACCCACTGTATATATTATAATGCCAGGGCAGGCTACAACACCTAAAGTCAAAGTGGAATATGTCAAAGATCAATCTAAGTGCACGGTAGAGAAGTTCCCAGGTACAGAAAGACAAAAAAGTGGTAGTGAAACAAGCTTGAAATACATTTGCCTACTGATTGATCTTACATCAGACACTAGACAAAGCTGATATTCCATTCACGAAATATAAAACAGTAAGGGTGGATGGTGGCGTCTGCTTGTCTGTGGTTATTTGAAATTGTACTAGTATTAAAAAATACTTCTGAGAAAGCAATTCATGCTTATAAGACTAAGTGTCTTACATATATGCTGCCTCAACCATTTTAAGCAGAGACCGCAGAGGGCTGAACAGCTCTCCAAAGCACACTGAATGTCAAAAACTCACTAACCACTAATGTTCTCTGTCATTTCAACTCCACGGGAAAAGAATTTAAAGCTAACATGTTATTCAGCTTCTTTACATTTTATACTGTGTTGTTCAGGTATTCTAAACGATTCTAAACTATATGGTTACAATTTGATAAAAAAAAGTAGGAAATGATCATAACAAAACTGTGTGAAATAATCACGTCTCTGCCTGTACACTTGTGTGTGTCATGGGAGACACAGAAACTGTGGGTTGAGCTACGGATGAAGAACTCACTTTTGTGCAGCCAAAGCCCTCTGTTTGGCCACAATGTAAAAGTGAATTTAAATACAGCAAGAAAAGGAAATGTTGATAAGAATTTAGAAAACATGCAGCTGTGTAACTCCACACTGTGTTTCAGACATTAAACTCTTAATATTATTTTCCATATTAAGTCTACTATTTAAGTGTCATTTATTACACATGAGACGGGCATTGAAGCACTGAATGAGGCATTGAAGGAATCACTCTCTCTAGTGTCTTATTGTTAGGACCCCCTCTTGTGGCTCAAACCAGTAAAAAAAAAACAAATCAGAAGATGTATGTGCACAACATTTATATATTCACATATATTTTTTGGTTGCTGACACTGTTTTCTTTAAATCCCACCAAGGATTTTCAATGGAATGAGCCACTCCAGAACATTAGGCAGGATACCTAAACCAAGCTTTGGCTGTATAATCATTGTCCTGCTGGTCTAATGATCATCAAGCTTCAGTTTACACACTGAAGGCATCACAAGGCCAAAATGGCCTGATGTTCAAACGAATCCATGACTTAAGTCACAGGGTCAAGATTTCCACACATCCTGCAGTAGCAAAGCACCCTTATAACAAGACTGGCCTATTTCCATGTTTAACCATGGGAATGGTGTTCTTCTGCTCATAAGCCTTGCCTTTTTTTGCGCTAGACACCACAAATCCAGGAGTCCAGAAAGTTTCAGTTTGGTCTCATCTCTCCATCTCTCCATTAAATATTCATCTAGAACTTTTTTTTTATGGCAGAGGTATATATTAACAAAGTACAAATAATTTGTTACTGTGACTAAGTAGCCTAGCCTACTGATTTTCGACATTTCTACTTTTCTACTTTTTTGTTGACTTTTACTTTTCCTTCACAAGATTTTACAGAGAAAATACTTTTACAACAATACTTTTCTCTAGATCATTTTACATTTTGAGGGCCATATTTTAACGATCTAAGCGCATGGTCTAAAGTGCATGGGGGGTGTCCAATTCCACTTTTGCTAGTTTAACAGCGGGGAAAACAGTCCACCATGCCGGGCGCATGGTCCAAAAGGGTTGTACATATTGTTTTAATGAGTCATGGGTGTGTTTATTGGTTTATTGCATGTTGGCAACGTGCAATAAACCAATCAGAGTCTCATCTCCCATTCCCTTTAAAGGCCAGTTGCGCTCGCGCCATGGCGGATTCGCTATTTGGCGGAATTTGCAAGAGCAAAGACTGAATGCTTCTCCAAAGAGGAAAGATTCTGCTTGTGCACAAGGTTAAAGCACGTGAGCAGACCATCTACACAATAATAATCCTTTACATTGTAATCCTTTCATTTTTAATATTTGGCATGTTTGTGCGCTGCTGGGCGTCCCTGTGTGTGTAATAAACAGAGTGAACCCGCCTAAAGGCGCATATTACTAACACGCTCTTTAATTTACAAAAAAAACAATAAATAAATAAAAAAATAATAATATTGCGCCATTGACCAACAAAAACCTGGTCTAAAGTCAATGGCGCAATATTTTTTTATTTATTGTTTTTTTGTAAATTAAAGAGCAGTCTATTTCAGTTCTCTCCAAATAGCAACGCGCCAACAATGCGCCTGAACACACCAAGTTTTTAGACCAGCAAATGGGCGCAAATGCATTTGCCATTTAAACAACGTAGCGCAGGACGTGAAAATGATAACTGCGTCGGGCTGAAACTAGTAAAACACACTTGCGTCGCGCCTAGCGCCGCATTGCACCGGATGTATGATAGGGCCCTTAGAGTTAGGGACCCTCGGGGGAACTCTGAAACTGGAAGTAGGACACTGCCTGCAAGGTGGGTGGATGGAAAGCAGGGGGCGCCCTGGATCGAAACCAACAATTTTTATTGCCGTTTCCAAAGAAAGACTCACACTATTCACACTTCACATTATACATGCCACATACAATAAAGTACCAAAAAGTACTATAGTATTACCATTGTGTTTTGGACACGCCAGAGTAGCCTACCATGTAAATATCATGGTACATGAATTTGGTAGCACTTTATTTTACAGTCCTGTTCCTCATGTACATACTATGTACTTATTGTAGTAATTACAATAACTAGGTAATAACTAGGTACTAACCCTGAACCTACCCCTAAACCTAACCCTACCCCATGTTACCTTATATTACCAGTACTTTCTTGGGTAAGTACACTGTAAGTAAGTAAGTAAAATAAAGTGCAACCATGAATTTTATGCTATGAATAATCATGCTATATGTACCATGGTATATTGCCATCTGATACTTTAGCCTGCCATCACTGTGCTTTGGTAGGCCTACTGGCACAGTACTTTTGTGAGGAGCTTTAACCCTCTGGGGTTGTTTGGTCATTTTAGACTAAAAAAAAAAAAAGTTAAAATTTTTTTAACCAATTTAAAACCAGTCTTGGGCTGGAGGGTGATATGGCTGCGGATATAATGAGATGTCTTTCTCTTTTTTTCACTCCCACCAGATGTCACTAATCTGCCTTCAAAAATTGGATTTTAAAGGGGTCATATGATGCGATTTCATCTCCATTTTAACATGAAATACTGCCATAATTGAAAATAATATAAAAATACTAGAAAAAAAAAGTATTATTTTCAATGGGGGAAAAAAAAATCATAATTATTACATTAATATTAATTATTATCATGAAAATCTCTCAAAATAAAAAAGAAAACAATATTATTAAACAAAATATATTAGATCAGTTATATTAGACATTAGATATGTTCACGAATATATGTAGAATAAAATAAAATGTTTTTGTATTGTATAATCCATACAAAGCATGCTTGTGTTTATGACTACAAAAATCATGTTTTTTTTTTTTTTAGGAGTTGTGAGTGGGCAACATTAGTGATAGCTAATGCAATAATATAATTGCTCCTGATATCAACATGCTAACAGATGTGGTTATTAATTTATTTTTGGTGACCAGATACATTGAAGACTACATTTCATATTGTTTTTCTCTGAGAGTGCTGTACCATCAGAAGTCGTTCAACTACATTGGGCTGATATTCTACTCATATATGGTAAAATAAGCTCCATGACTACTGATAATAGGGCTGTTTTATTCTTGAATCCATGGAAAGAAGCAGCAAACAGATTGGAAATACCAGGTAAGGTTAACTTGTTTCAACAGTTGAACAGGATCTGTTTCCAGGAATGGCATAAAGGTGTGTGACGGTTCAAGTCTCTGTGTTTAGATCAGTGTGCTCAATAATGTGTCTTTGACCTTCACTGTTTTGATTATATGGTGTTGTAAATAAAATACAAATAATCAAAACCCCCAATATTTTAGTCTTCTAACATTCTTTCTTACCTGCCTCACAGTCAGTCACACTGATGGGCCATTTTTTTTTTTTTGTGAACGAGTGGGCGGTATGATTTTCACATCATTTTATAGCAAAAAATCTAGTCTACCACATCCAGTTCTCAAACGTCTTGTGGACAAATGTTCTGTATGTGTTTTATGGCCTTATTTCAGTGACTTAAGAATTTTAGTTTTTCACTAACCACGCATATATTTTGTGTTCACAAAAACACAAACGTGTACATTCATGTTGCTTACATATTATAATCAGACTTTAGCCATTAATATGTTTGTAAGATACTGAAAAAAGCACAAATGTCAGGACATGTCAAAACTTCTCCAGGGCCCCAAAACCCTCTCAGACCCCAGAGGTTTAACAAAATTCAGTTAGATCCAGTGGGCACAACAGGACAATCCCATTAAATGTAAAGATGACTGACAGACATCAGATCTCCACTTCCTCTTCTTTCCTTAGTATGACTGTTTACATAGTTGCCATGGCTAGCATGGAGTTATCAATAGTCATCAATCAATAACACCACACCCACCTGCCAGAGCTGTTCTTACCCATTCAATCGCAGCCATCAGTGCATTTATGGTCTGGGTTGAAATCAACGCAAAGTACACAACGATGTACAAGACAAGAAATCAGCCTTCTCAGACTGTCCAGTGTGTTAAAGGCACAGAAAACCCACTGGTTCAAATGAAGGACAGCGATGAATGCCTAGACATGCAAATAAGGAAAATGAAACCACCTCGGTATAACGGCATGGCTCAGTGCCAAAGGTCAAGACCTCTCAAGGCAAGACTGTTTATTTGCCTTTTGAGTGCTTAAAAATTTGTTAAAAATGTGTTAAACAAGTTCAGATGCTCTAGAAATAAATTCTGCCTGACATCACACAATGACCTGGATGACTAAGAACCTTCATAAGCATTCAGAAAAGCAGACAGGAAATCCAATGTTGAGACTTGTTGAGAGAGTTACAATGAAGTCATTTAGTATCTAACATTAATGCTTTAGAGGACAGGAGGTAGATCAAATATCAAAAGAAAAGCAGTTGTAGAATATTTAGACATGTCTAGGACAGTTTAGATTTCAACAATGGGCCCTACTCAATATCTTCAAAACAAAACTTAACAGAGGTAACAAAAGTTAAATCAAACGCTTCACAAATTAAAGTTGAAAATATCAGTATCTGTGTAATTGACAAAGACACATACAGCATTACTAAATGGTTGCATTGATGAACTTTGTGCTAAAATGTGTTAAAACTTGTTCAAAATTGTTTGTATATAAACAAGGGTCTTCCACAATTTAATACTCTTCAGAAGATGAAACTCATAGCCAATAGTGCTTACAAGATACATTCCCGGCAAACAGACCAGATGAAAGGGGAAGATTATCAGTGTAAAACGTACACTTTCAGAACAAAAATTCATATGGACTACTTTTAAGGGACTTCAGTGGGCTTTGTCCTTTTTGAAGTTTTGAAGGAAAAAAAAAAAGAACTGCATGAGGATTCTTCAAAAACTTTCCATTTGTGTTCTCCAAAAGAAATACATATATGTTTGAAATAACAAGAAAGTAAATAAATGACAGAATTTTCATTTTTGATTAAGCTATTGCTTAAAGCAGTAGTTCTCACCCAGGAGGCCAGGGCTCACTAGGGGGCTGTAGGACTTCAGTACTTCAATAATAACTCATTAGTATATTATTATTTTATATATTAAAATAATCTAAATTCAGATGGACAGTAAAAAAAAAAAAAAAAACAAGGTGTAAATTGAAATGTCTATTTTATTTTTTAAAAAAGTTTTAAAACAAGCAACTTACAGCAGAAATACCAGAAATATCTTAACAAGGGGCCTTCAAGTCAAAGAGGTGAAATGAAGTAAATGATGGAAAGTAAAAATGAAATGAAATAAAAGACCGAAAGCGTCAGTTGTGAGGAAAGAAATATGACTGCAATTTCATGCATATAAAACTCATCTTCATTAATAATTAAAAAATGAGACAGAAGCATTTCCCAGGGGTTTCTCGTCAGATTTGGGATAAACAGAAATCTCAAGTCAACACATTGTTATACTTTTATTTTTATTTTTATCGAGAAATAATTTTTTGTTGGTTTGCCATTAAGAACTAGAGTGAGTCAATCATTGAATAACAAAACAAACAGAAAATACTTATTGCCTCTTAGAAAAAAAGAGAGAGATGGTAAAAGCACATAAAATTTCACACAACTAAAATATAAATTCTAAAAACAAAAACAAAAAAAAAAACATCCATTTAATAATATCCATAAATGAACAAGTAAAACATCTTCGTGAAATTCCTTATGACATTTGTCTATAAATGTGGCTCTGATTTGCTCTCTCACTCTACAGTGAATCCACCTCTCGCACATACCGACAGCTTCCCTTCTCAGAAAACACTTATCTGCCCACATTGTGGATAAAGAGAGCATTTGTACAAAATGATCTACTACAATCATGTCAGTGCGGGTCAGTTCTGTCAATATCGGCATAATGAGTGCATTCTGACAAGAAAAAAAAAGAAGCAAGTTCAGGAAACTGAGATGGATATTGGCATTTCTCATTGTTTGTGGGCAGGAAAGAGCAAGTGAGGAATGAGTTAATGCCAACAGTGTGGATATCAGTTATCAGGGCCTTTGAAATTCCTCTAACCAGACAAGCAATCTTTAAGGCAGGCCGCTCAAAGCCAAGCCACGGACTGACAGCCTGTTGGGTCTGTTCCCTCCAGTGGTCACTTCTGGAGCCCAGAATAATGCAGTGCAGCCTTGAACCCATCCATCAACCATATTTCCTTTAGCCTGTGGATCAACGCTACGCTTTTCCACAGAGAGGAAAGGTCAGTCATTTTAGGTTCCCCACTGTTGGTGGCATAACTCTGACAGGCAGGCAGGGAGGGGGCACGACGGACGTCTGCAGACGATGTGACAAACAAAGCCTCTGGGACGGCAGCGGTTTAAAAGGTCAGTCTAAAATTGGAGTTTCTGTCACACTCATAACTGACAGGTTCTTGGCTCTTTCGTTAAGAGTCCTTCCTATTAATTGCTATAAAATAATCGTCATCAAATGTACAAACTGTAACATTGCTGGTTTGGCCATTGTGCAGCCGCAAGTTTATACTAAACTAAAGATTTAATTCCTAGTGCTCTCATCCTATCAGCAGTCAGGATGTGTAGAGGGGGAAAAAAAAAAAACATTGGATGGGGCCGTCAGTGCTCTATTCCTGAGAATAATAAGTGTATTGCTCCCAAGCAGGAATATGGAGCAGTCAGCTAGAGTGGCTCAATCCTCAGAGTGTATATAAACAGGTTCTCCATCTCTCATTAAGCAATGTGCATATCCACATTCTGTCCCAAAGCATAATACATCAAGTCATGTTGAAGTGGTTTTGGGCAGGATCACAGTGGTGCAAAGGGGGACTGGTTTAATCCATCTCCAGGTCCATAAGCTTGTTACGTGGACGGGGCGTGTGCATGGGGTTCCTGGAGAAACAGCAGTGGGCGACAGCAAGACCCAGCAGCACTGAGAGAAGACCAGCGATCACAGCAGCAGTCAAACCGTATCCCACCGGCATCTTCAAAGATTCCCACACTGCAGAATAACAAACAGAATGATCACTGGCAATCACAAACTTTCATAACGACACCAGATATGAGAAAATCTAAAAGCTATGGAAGCAAAGTTTGGGAGGAGCAACTGGGGATGTTGAGTTCCCACAGTCTTTGAGAACATAAACGCTGAAGAGGCGATATGAAATCATCAGTTCCTCACATGCAAAAGCATACAATTTTTTGGGACCTTTTATTTGTTCAGGGTAGGGGTCTCCAATCCTGCAGACTTAAGTTCCAGCTCTGCTCTAACACACCTGCCTGTAATTATCAAGCAACCCTGAACACACTGTTTAGCTGGTTCAGGAGTGTTTATATGGGATTGGAGCTGAAATTTGCAGGACAGTTACTCTCCAGAAGCAGGGTTGGAAACTGATGTAACAAGTTTTTCCAGGCTTGCTATCTTTTTCACTATAGACATAACCAGGATTCTTACATTCTATTTTGATAAACAGAAATGATGAAGTGGAGATGAGGTCCTTCTCTTTGTTCCAGGCTCCAGTAGCAGGGGACAGGAGCCAGGGTGTGGCAGAACAGTAGTACTCTCCCACATCTCTATCCTGAATCTTGTGCAAGCTGAGGATAAACGTGTGCCGGTCGGTGCGCTCCAGACTGGTGTCATTGGAGCCGGTCTTCTTTACCACTCCCCAGCGGTCCATACTGATGAGAGGTTGGACTCCATTATTTACAGCCCGGTCTGTGTTCTGGAACCAGCGCACGTTAAATGCCATATCACCTGTGGGACGGACAGAGTAAAGCTAATTATTTAAGTCAACATGGAATCAAATTGACATTTAAACCTCTTCTGTTTCACAATCTAGTGTCAAGTGTGATCAAGTGTTGCTTTACAATATATGTAACCGGATATCGTGTTTCACTCACAAATATGTCTGATTATAGAATGGGTGGTATTCTACACTGACTTTAATCATGAGAGGTAACTCCAGCATAGGTGGAGTCAATACGATTGTTCATAGGTGTTCTGTTGCAACGCTCCAAACAGCCATGCTGTTGCTGCAGCTTATTCAAGCAAGTGTGAATGAATACAAGGGTATTCAAGTCGTGTATGGAAAGAAAACAAAGCTAAACAGTGTCTTTCAAGTGGTTCAATACCATATACACTCCCTGATGATCCAGAGTGAGGCAGCAGCAGTCAGACAGACTCAAGCAGGCCTCTACACGCTGTCCTCACTGCTATGTGTGGAATCTCAATGAAGGCCATTGGGTAATCAGAAACTGACAAACCCACCACAATGCACCACTGCATTCTGCTACTCATCAAGTAAAAACCAAGCCTATATCTCATAACAGAATCCCATGTGAACAGCAGAAAACTTAAGATTATTAAAGTGTATGGATCCTCAAATTTATTCATGAGTTTGTGACATTTTAATTGTTCACAATTGCAGAATTGTTTTAGTTATATCTTGAAAATGTAAAAAAGTTTTTTTTTTTTCATAATTTCAAACAATTAAAAAATATCTATTACTGTTTTTATATATGTATATATAAACTTTTAAGTATACATACACATACCTTTTAAAAGTTTGGGGTGCTTAAGATGTTATACATGATTTGAAATTAAGTGTCTTAGGCTCATCAATGCTGCATTTATTTGATCAAAAATACAGTAACAATGGTAATATTGTGAAATATTACTACAATTTCAAATAACAGTTTTCTGTGTTAATATATTGTGAAATGTAATTTATTCCTGTGAAGCAAAGCTGGATTTTCAGCATCATTACTCCAGTCTTCAATGTCACATCCTTCAGAAGTAATTCTAATATGCTGATTTGGTGCTCAAATACATTTATTATAATTATCAATGTTATAAACAGTTGTGCTGCTTAATATCTTTGTGGAACCCGTGATACTTTGTAACAAAGCAGAAGTCTTTACTGTCACTTTTGGTCAGGTAATAATAAAAGTAATAATTAATATCTTAACCCCAAAGCCTATGCGTGTATATACATACACACAAGAATGTTGAGATATAAATTTTATCGTCTATATCGCCTGCTCTCTATTATACAGTAATCAATTACCTTACAAATAGATCTCCAAATTAGATTTAAGATCCACTCCAACCAAGATGACGCTAGATGGGAAATTAAGGAAAGGCTTTGACACTGTGGCCCTAATTAGCTTTACATACATATATCCTTTCACCAGAGGAATGACAGCCCCTGACTAGCACTTACTTCCGGGCCCAAGGGTGGATGAACGGCACTCATAAAGGCTGGATTGATTGTTCCTCACATTTGCTGGATGGTTGTGTCTTTTCTACATTTAAGCTGTCTGTAGTGACTAATGACTGAACTGTACTGCCTCAAGATGACATCAAGACAACATGAACTATGAGAGAGAAATGCATTAAAGCCTAATAAAGGGGTCCTCA
This sequence comes from Sinocyclocheilus anshuiensis, assembly GCF_001515605.1. Taxonomy (NCBI): domain Eukaryota; kingdom Metazoa; phylum Chordata; class Actinopteri; order Cypriniformes; family Cyprinidae; genus Sinocyclocheilus; species Sinocyclocheilus anshuiensis. The sequence goes on from NW_015540934.1 coordinate 1,026,932, forward strand.
AACAATCCAAATTGACTTTTTAACCAATTAGGAATTAAAAGCCTTGATATGATAGTCATGATGTTTGATGCTGAAGTGCTATAACAAACAACCACAGCTATGTGTTAGACCAGTTTCATAGGCGTTTTCTATGAACCTGAGATCAAATGGAGCTTAAGGGAGCAACACTGCCCTTATTCTCAACCACTGTGAACAACAACTAGGCCAAAATTAGCCGGAAAACAAGGACATGTTCTTTCTGCTTTAATCTAGCCCAGAATAAAAGAAGAAACCCTCTCAGAACTCATGAGTAACTCTGACTGTACTCATGGGTACTTTCATCTTCCGGCCTTCTGCTACCTTTCAGGTGAAGCACATGTTCTTGGCTGCATTACTTGAGTACATTAGTCAGCCTGTGTGCAAGAACAAGCAATGTAGACATTAAGATTTATGAATTTAATTAAAAATTAAACATTGTAATGTGATTTCACAATACAATCCTGTAGAGGAACAGTTCACCCAAATGTAGGTGAACATCTCATTCCCAACTCATATTCTACTTTTTTTTTTTTTTTTCAGTGGAACACAAAAGTAATTCTTTTCACAGCTCATGGTAGATAATTCACCCAAAAATGAAGATTCTGGCATCATTTACTCACTGTTGTTCCAAAACTGTACATCTTTATTTATTCTGTGGAACATAAAGGATGACAAACAGTGTTCAATGTTCCATTGACAATAGAAGTCAATGGGCTTGTTTGCTTCCCAATGGTTTGGAACAACATGAGTGTGAGTAAATGATGATAGAATTTTCATTTATGGGTGGACTATCTCTTCTATTTGCTTTTTGTTTCTCATTCAAAACGTATTGTGTGACCTTAGAAGCTTTGGAATACAGTGAATGAGTTGTGTGGAAAATATGACATCAAACAGGATTAGAAAGACATGGGGGTGAGTAAAAGATGACTGAATTTTCATTCTTAGGTTAACTATGCTTTTAATGGACAAATCCTCAGAGACACACTGCATAGTCTACTGCCTCTTGACTCCCTGAGGATTACACTTAAAGAAACATAATAGAAACACACACCTCTCTTCCTTCAGGGTGATGATCTTTTAAAAACCTAACAATAAAACCAGCACAAAAAACATCTCTCGTTTCTCTATAGTGTATATTGAAAAGAGAAGTGTGAACATTGTGCTGACATGTATCTATGACTACAGCATGTGTGTGCCTGTCTGTGGCTAGAGACTGATGAGGAAGGAATGGTGTATGTGTTATTCTGAGTATTACCAAACATTCAACCACAAGAGTGCAACAATTCTGACTGATACGATCACAGCAGGCTGAGCAGGCTGCCTGCAGCTCTGTATCACTTGATCACTAAAAAACTAAGCATCCAACCACTCACATCTAATACAACTCATTGCATTCCTTGTAGGAAACAGCCGTGCTTGAAAGGCAGTTTTAGGTTTTACACCACGTCTTAACCATTTGTGACATGACAATATTCCACAGACAAGCAATTAGTCTGCCCACACCAAATCATATTTTAAAATCCATTGTACAGATTTTCAGCAAAAATGTGTGCAAAAAGTATGCTTGCTCTGTTGACTACGACTGTTTCAAATGTAATGTTAATGAACTTTTATAAGATTGCTAAATTCAATTTCCTACCTCACATAACTGTGCATAGAGTATTTATGAGTAACTATCAAGCAACAGGAACACAAGGAAAAGACGCTTTGTCACTCCAATGCAGGATGTGACTCAGGGGGTAAAGTTCAGGTGATCATTTACAACTGGCTCCGATTAGTTTATAATATCAACTGTGAATAACTGCAAAAACACACCCACAAAACATGAACAGCAGCATGTGACTTTGAAGAAAAAAAGGAGACTGATAAAGAAAGGGGGGTAATTAGGTGCTGATAAACAAACTGAGTGTAGATGCCTTAATTAAGAAGTTAAACATGGATATTGATATTAAAACATGCCATCCAGAGAGCTTACAAGGTGAGAGTGGATTAAGGCAAAAAACAGAGCAGGAATTTAGACACACAAAAAAAACTGGTGAGAAGCTAAAGTGTTTTACAAAAAACCTTTAAATAATTAAAAAAGCTAAGAAAGTACTTGGTTACTTCTGAGATTCTGTTCCTTTTATAAATCAAAGCTAGTAGTAGAATGTGACACAAAATGAACTGGGAGATAGAAGTTCACTGGGGATGTATCTCAAACAATCTGTCAGGAACATGTCAAATATTTCCCCAAAAATATATTTCTGTACAGTAAAATATAATTCTCATTACTTCAATGTGTCTAAAAATAAAGATACAGTGATCCTAAAAAAGTATTTTGACATAAACCACAATTAAAATGAATGAATTGCATTAGATATTAAAACACCAACTAAATCCTATTTGATGTATAACAAATACAAGCAGAAGGTTTTACAAAAAGAAGTTTGAAAGGTTTGAAATTAGAAGAGAGAAAAACTCCAGTGGCATTTATTTAAATGACATTTAGCTTGATCTTTTTTTGTTTTTTTTTATGCTAAGAAATTAGTTTATCTTAAACTTTCTAAAAACTGCATATTATATAAATTGCATTTATACAAAATATATAGACATTACACAAACAGTACTTGCCAGTGTTAGGAGAAGCATCCAGGACGGATATGATGCACTTCATTTGGACTGTGTCCCCCGGTAACACATTGTTTGCTTCTGAATGAATGGATATGTTGAATACTGGACCTGCGTGAGAAACAAATATTTACTGTTTTAAAAGTCTACCTAGATTTCAGAGTCTTTAACTGGATGTTCATATTTCTAAATATTTCCACAAAAAAAAAAATTCTTCAACCTTTTGTTTGAATTCATATACTAACATAGAGAGAGAGAGAGAGAGAGAGAGAGAGAGAGGGGCTCCCAAATCCTATTGATCTGCCTTGCTATCTACTGCCTAAATAGGCAAGTGTCTTTTAAGGCAGCACCCTAATGGAAATTAAACCTCAAAAGTGACTGATTTGTAAAACTCTACATAGTGAACAACTCTATGTGCTACAAAAGAGAGATCTGCCTCTTGAATTGATTTCAAAAGTTTGCCGTTAGCATGTTGCTAAGCTGATGATGCAATATTGCACATAAAAATATGTAGCACACACAAATGTTGGGTACAATGGTCAATTTTAATTATTCTGAACTAATATTATAGATACATAACCATGAATACATATCAACGAATGAGAGATAGAGAGCTGCAGGGATTATACTTTTGTAGTACAAAACCCAGAAACAAATTCATTTTTTAGCACTTCCGGTCCTTAAGTTAATGGATTTTTTTTTAAATGGGGCATTGGTTAAATGCCTGAAATAAGGTCTGTGGTCAGCACAAGCTCAGGATTTTTTCAAGCTTTATTCTACAACACACAATTCATCATTACTACTCTCTTGTGATTTTTTTTTTTAAGCTTTTGCTTGACTTGAAAAAGGCGTTTGCTAACAAGTGGCTAAATGGGACTAAAGGTTGTTGGGGACATTAAACATCATCCTGCCGAACAGGTAAACATTTACTCACTAGTCCACAACCTTATTGTGTTTATAATCGTGCTTTTGCAAACTATTCCAACTCAAACTTTCAGGGAAATTACTTTTTTAAAAAAAGACTAAAAGAGTTGTGGGAAGCTTAGTGATAGTGACGCTGAAGTCATGAGATCGTGGTGTAGTTCGTTTAAAGCCTACAATTAGCGTTTTACTTCTGATGATTGTATTCCAGATTCAAAATTCATAAAAGTTGTGTTTAGTTTTGAACATTATCACGATGAACAAAGCATTTAAGAATCATAAACGGTTGCTGATCACAAAGCTTATGCTCCACAATAATCCAAAAGCCAATGGAAAACTGGAACCAAGGTGATGTGAACTTCTGGGTTGGCCTATAAAAATACGTCATCACTCCAGCACTCTATACATATATTTCATGCGTTTTGTCTGCCACCTTGGATTTATCATATGAATTTGGCCTTAATTTAGCTTTTGGAACCAGCTTTCAGATCAGGAGCCTGTCTATGATGTTTTAAAAAGCTGCCTATGAAAGAGAGAGAGTGACAGTGTCTCTGTAGGCAGCAGGAATCTGCCCTGAGGGAAAGACTATAGAGGTCTAGTCATCCAGAATCAGACAGAACGAGGGAACTACAGAATTAGAGTGTGTGAGACGGTAACATGACCTCAGCTGTAAACATACCTACAGGCAATTCAGCATCATCCTTTTGAGTATTATGAGTCTAGTGTAGTTAGCATGATAATACCTGTGTGTACAAAGGCGATCTGAATCTTGTTGGACTCCGCACTGATGGCTTTGATCCAGTCTTGGGTCTGATCCCGTGTCCAGGCCGTGACGTCGCAATAATAGAACCCCCGATCTGTGACCTGGGCCCCATATAAACGGAAGCGGTACTCGAGCTGCCCGGTCTTCTCCAGAACCACGCTGTCAATGCGGCTCGGCTCGCTCCACTCCTCTAGCTGCAAGACTGAGTCTTGGCTAAGAGACAACACTTTGCGGGACTTGCCTCCCAAGATCTCCTCAAAGCGAATGAGCACAGAGTAGCCGGGATTCTTCAGGTTCTGACCAGTCAGCTGGCAGCTCATCTCAAATGTGGATCCACCAGTCGAGGCTTCTCTCACACGATGGGCTGCTACTCGCAAAACTGGTACTAAAAAGATCACATAAATACTCATTAAACTATTGCAAAATACAGTTTGAGAACAATCAACTTTCGTCACAGAGTTTTACCTATGTAATATAATTTTGAGTGACTTTTAATATATTTTTAAATATTTATAGTTTCCAGGAGCTGCACAAATCATTTCTTTTTCCTATTTCACATGCACACATCAGTATCTGCTTAAGACCTCATATTTGGAGGCTCTGTAGTCAACTTTGAAAGAGATTTCTTGGATTTATTTGATGGAGATTTATTTGAATGTATGAGGCTTCATCTGAACATCATCTGATCATATTTTGGTAAAGAATTTACCATTTTTAGGAGCAGCATCAAAACAATTATAGTAAATTAAGTTTCTAGATAACACTTCAGGGTTAATAAGCTGTTGGTAAAGCGACCAAAAAAGAGACCAAAATTGCCATCAGGAACGTTTAGACACTTCTCAATTAGTGTGCCAAATTTCCCATTTTTTCCATACAGTTCTTCCCTTCCAGAAATGGAAAACGAAGAATACTAACAGATTTAAAAGATGCCGTCACTCCTTATTAGGTGCTTGCCACCATGTACATTTTGTCAGTATCAGATATAGCTTCAGAACACAGCCTAAGTTAAATCAAGGGTGCAATGGAGAGTGTCCAGACCAAGACAGAGCGGCTATTGTGAGCTAAATATGCCTTCACAGAGAAGACGCCATCACAAACACAATTAAAGCCATTTACTCTAATCCCTTATTGAAAGCTGAAAAATGAGAGACATTGGAGACTTTCAAACATCAAGCTTTGATGCATGCTTTTTAAAACAGTGCGCTTAGTGATACAACTGTCACAGTTGCTGGGAGCACTTAGCTCATGGGGTAAAAATGAAATTTCAGAAGAGTGACCGCAAATACTAAAAACAGTCTGGGGACAGTTAAGTAAAGTCCCGAAACATACTATTCAAAAATTTAAGAGGGCAAACAATTTTAGCTAGCTACACAAACTGTGTGGTTGATTTCTGAATGCAACACAAAATACGAGTTGCATTGCTGCAATGAGCAGACATTAGCATTAGCATTCTTCTGTGTCCAATTTTCTCCTTGAGATCAATTACGGTCAAGGTAGAGCAACCGTTTGAAGAGAATCTTGCGGATCCTTGCTAACTGAATAACACATCTGATTTGAAGGAACAGGCATTTAAAGTAACTCTATCTCCTAGTTGTGTAAGCATAAAGAGCAGTAATGCAGTTCAAGAACATACATACTCTTAATAGGACCAAACGCTTCAAAATGTGTTGGCCAAGCAGTCAGGTTTGCATACTTGCTTAAAGTATGCTTCTGGCTAAAGACTTCAGCAACATGTTGAAAGTGTCTCATGGCCAACTTTACCAAATTATATCTAACAGACCTAAAGGGAAGCTTCAGAAAGAAAAAGTCCCAAAATTTAGTGCTTACTCTTTGGTGTCCACTGAACAGTGACAGGCGCTGACTGGACCTCCTTTGCTTTTTCCCATCCACTTTGCTGAGCGGGCTTCCATGCTGTTACTGCACAGGAATAAGAGCCCATGTCTGCATCTCGAGTCTGAAGCATTCGCAGAACGAAGATGTTAGACTCTCTCCTGGTCACTGCTATGTCCCCACTGTCCAGCCTCTGCTGGTACTCACTGCTTGCAATCAGAGCTCCTTGCTCATTCACAGAGGCTATAGTGATTTTCTTCTGAGATACATCTCCAGGTGTGTTTGTAGAGTAAGACCAGGTCACGCCCAGGCGGCCATCTTGGAGGTGGAGGAGGTCGAGCACCTGACAGCGCAGTTCAGTGGGCTCGCTAGTGGACTGAGGGTTCAGAGAGGCTGTAAGGGTCACCTTGAATTGCAGCTCTGTGAGAGAGGAAGGGAACAAAGTCTCAACATTTACCTACACCTTTTCAGATGCATTTCCCACCCCATTGGTCAGCCAAACAGATAGTCCCACCTCAAACCCATACCACTGTTCAACATTCAAAGCAATGTTTTAATAACACCACAGAATCACAGCATTTACACTTTTTAGGGAAATCAACTCACAAACCACTTAATTACAGTATTTCCTGCATTCTGTGTTGAGATATATTGAGATATACAGCATTTCAACAGAAAAAAAGTCCATCACCATCACATTAGACTAATTTCACAAACTTGTCTTGCAACTAACTCCACAAGACACATTTTAATAGAGTCTCTGATTTAAACTTCAGTGCCAAAATTTGAGTTGGTATGTTAAACTAATTCAATACTGATTCTATGATTCATTTGATTCATCACTCAGTCATTACTGATGTCCCCACATTGCATTATTAGGATGCATTAAACTCATCAAAAGTGACAGAAAAAACAATATAAATATATATTTTAAATGAATGCTGTTCTCTTCATCAAAGAGTAATAAAATGTATCACGGTTTCCACAAAAATCCAGCACAACCGTTTTCAACATTGATAATAAAAAATGTCTGCTTTTTTTTTCTGAAGGATCATGTGACACTGAAGTCTGGAGTAATGGCTGCTGAAAATTAAGCTTTGCCATCAGAGGAATAAATTACATTTTAAAATATATTAAATATATTAAAAGAAAGCAATATTGCTGTTTTTACTGTAATATTGTTTTTAATATAATACTTTTTTTGATTAAGTAAATAATATAGCCATGGCGAGCATAAAAGACTTAGAAAAGATGCATCAAAAACACACACAAAAACTTTTGAACAATAGTGTATGTAATTGATGTTGTTTACTATGGATTGTTATATTTGTGTGTACATCTAAGTGATAATGATTAAATATAATTAATTTAGTGAAAATAAATATTTTGGGAAAACGTGTTGATTTTTAACTAAATTGTGTTTTATTTCTTGTTTAATGTGTTTTACTTCATGCATGAAACTTTCTGAATCTTGGTTTTCTCTGACTAAAAATAATGGCCCCTTCGAAGCCATTTCAGATCAAACACATTAAAAAACATATCAAAAGAATGAAAAACACTGAGATACAGTTGTTTCAGGTATATCACGCAGTCGTAGTGTCTGCAGAGGTATGGTAGCCGACCTAGTTTTGTAGTTTGTCTCTGGGTAGGAACGGAAGGGCAAGGGTGCACATTCTCTCAATTTTCAGCTGTCATTGTTCAGGTTATGGTAAGCTCGCACACACACACAGGTCTGGCTTTGTGTATTTGACACCAGGCCAGCTCACTCACTGCCACTGCAGTCACACATTGTGCCCAGCTGTTGTGTACTTTGAGAAAAGACACCTGCTTGAATGGTAAGAAAACACTGATTTAGTCCTCTATTGTACTGTACTCCTAATGACAAAGAACCTGCAGTGATCAAATAGCACTGCTGTGTCCCCAAACACAGACAGAAACATTTTACACAGACACACCTCACAAAACAACTGTCATTGGGATATAAAAGGGGAAAAAAGCTTTAACAAAGAGGTCTAAGCCTTGTGCACATTGCATTTAGCAGCATCATGTAGCATAGCTTTGAATATCCTGCTACATGGAAACTCCCCAAGCTTAATTCACAGTGCAGTTAGAATATGCAAAACACTGATTAACATTTAACGTTGAGGGAGAAGACTTCAAAAATAAAGCAGCATGTTGCACAGAAATCCTTGACATGATTCTATCACCAGCGGCAAACATGGGAAGAAAAAAAGAAAGAAAGAAAGGCAGCAAGGAGTGTGCTGGTGCTCTGCAACTGAACAGAGGCAGAACTCTTAGATTAACAGTTGTAATGTTTCACAATGAGCCATCAGAATGAGAGACAGAGGAATGCCTCAGAAATGAGGCCTCAAGAGAGGAACTGGAAAGGAGGACTTTGCTACTGGCACTTTAAAGAAGCACATTCTCTTATAACAAAGCCAAATTAACCCTCTCAGATATGTTCTTTCCCCAATTACAGTCCATTCATACAAAACATTATATCACAGAATAAGACATTTCACGTCACTCTAATGTCTTAATGTCTATAAGTAAAATGTATTAGTTATCCTTGGGTGAGACTGACATCTTGAATGTACATTAAATGTAACATTAGCAACATTGCTGTTCATAACTATTTTATGTTTTGGCGAACTGGCTAATTCGAATGAATTTGTGCGATCTCATTCGTATGTTTTCACACTATTCACATCAATAACTTATATGAAAACGTCACCTGTGAAAATAGTTGTTTACCCGTGAGACTGGGTTGTATGTTTTCAGTAATGACTCATTATTAATAATTAATTATCAGTCTATCAATTAATTATCAGTCCATCAGTCCTGACTGATGTAAAGTGACAAAATTACGGTTTCATTCATTGCTTTCATCTGCAGGAATCCCTGGAAAATGTTGAGACCGGAGAAATTAAAAGACATTTTGAAGCTTAGGAAAAAACAATTTGTTAATTAAAAAAAAAATAATAATTATATATATATATATATTTATTTCCTGGAGTGTGACACCTCCACAAAACTGAAAGCATGTACAAAAGCAGATACAGGAGTATAACTTTCTTAAGCTGAAGACACACCTCTTCTGCAAGCACTTAACTAATCCACAACCATAAACAAAGATACTTACTTCAACTGTACTTATCAATTTATATCTGCTCTAGCTTGTAATGTTTACTAGCTTATACTGCAGATATTGTTGGCTCTTTGTGCTGTTCCTCATTTGTAAGTCGCTTTGGATAAAAGTGTCTGCTAAAAGAATGATTGTAAATGGACCTGTTGGAAACAAAATAACTTATCAAAATAGCTTTGAAACATCCTCCAGTGTGACAAGCAAAACTAATCAAATAACATGCCATTTTCATGACCTCATGTTGTACTTTTGTAGATTTGAAAATTTGTCACAACACAAGACCATTTAAAATGCTAGAAAACAAACAGTTTGTCAGCTGCCTATACTGCCCAGCCCTACTTTTCATATGTAAAACCAGAAAATGTCTTTTTCTCCTGCGATCATATGAAACTGCAAAGCCTGAGAAACTGAGTCTTCTTTCCCTTACATTAGTTGAGCTACTGTAACTGTCAAGCACACCAGGAAAAGAACTGGATCAATCATTTATAGACAAACAACAGGTTCGAGATTACCCACCTCCGCTGAAACCACAGTGAACTATGCACAGACACACAGAGTTAATTTACTCCTACACTGGACTGAACAAAAAGAAAATGGATTCATAAGTGACATGGAGATATGTGAGATACGGAGGAGTCCTTAAAGGGGTCATATGATGCGATTTCAAGTTTTCCTTTCTCTTTGGAGTGTTACAAGCTGTTCGTGAATAGATAAGATCTCTAAAGTTGCAAAGAAAAGCTTCATATTAAAGCCTTTAAAAACTGGTAATACATCGTTTATAGTTTCGTTTCGCATATAAGTTTAAGCGGCTCGGCCCGTCATATGCTCGGACAGAAAGATTGCGTGTGCCGCTGACAGAGACACTAGGCTACTCGCGCTGTTTAATGTGTTTGAGATGTGCTGTCTTCCTGAAGGCATAACTTACATTTCACAGGTGTATTCTCCATCTGTAAATGTTAGAAAGCCATGGAAAAATTTCCATTTTTCTGACAGAAGTGCATGAGCCTTCTGCTTTGGGATTCTCCGCTAAACTTCTCCATTAGACTCGAGTGAACGAGCGCACCAAACAGACAGAGCTCAATTAAATAGGAGCACAATAATTCTGACTAAAATATACATTTCGCTGAAATATTTGTAGTTGGACAATAAATGTGACATGTAGAATTTTAAACCTACAAGTAAGTCTATTTTTATGATAGCACTGACTGTAAAGTGACTGTAATGGGGTAATCAAAATAGTCTAACACAACTCTGTGCTTTTGTCCTCATTTATTGTAATTTTTAGTTTATTGAATTTAACTTTCGCTTTAAAAGCCTTATTTTAGTTTTTAGATTGCAATGTTATAATGTTAGAATGAAATGTGATTTTAACCCTTTTTTGCACATAATATAAAGGCTTACATGGTTACATTAACTTTATTTGTTTTCATAGCCTTTATTATGTATTGTTTTGTTGGACAACATTGGGCGTTAAGTGAAATATATTTTTTAAATCTAAATACAAAAACGAAAATACCGAGATATATACCGTATATCGCAAATTGGCCAAAAAATACCGAGATATGAATTTTTGCCCATATCGCCCAGCCCTAGTGTGCAGCGCATTTTATGGAGGACTGTTTCCTGATCCTGTTCTGACTCACAGACTTTAAGTATGTTTTCATATTTAAAGAATTTGCCACTGATGATTCAAACGTGAGTTTTGAGCAGTGTAGAGTAGCGCTTGTTGTTTGTCTTTCTCCGATCACAAATGCAGACATGGTTTTATGTAAAAAGCCAGTATAAGTCATTATACTCCGTAATTATGTCCCCACTGGATGCAACAAATGCCTCGTTTATAATGGGTTTTATTGGTGTTGTCCCATCGCTCCGGGACACGACATCACAGTATGGTAGGTGCATAACATTTCCATCACACGCTTGAGGTATTCGGCATATCACAGTGCACTGGATAGCTGGCCAATCAGAGCACACCTCACTTTTTCAGACCGATGAGCTTTGTAAAAATCGACCCGTTTCAGAAAGGCGGGGCATAGAGGAGAAACAATAATGTACAGTATGTGGAAAATAATGTGTTTTTTGAACCTTAAACCGCATAAACACATTTCATTACACCAAATACACAAAATAATGTTCTTTTTAGCAGCATCATATGACCCTTTAAATAAAGTCATTAAACTTGTTTTCGTATTATAACTTACTAAAACACTCTGTCACCAAGATCTGCTTTCCAATTATGAAGGGTGAAATGTAGTGCACTCAGATAGGGCAGCCAGTGACTCTGTTTGCTTGGTAAACTTCAAACATCCCTCACACATTGCAGTCTGGAGGTCGGTAAGAGGGTCAGAGATAACATCAGACCCAACGGCAAACGAAACTGACTCAATTACCAACAAACACACCGCTGTTAAAACTTTGTCCAGGGGTACTTTTGACAGCAGGCATCTAGTATTTTTACATAGCTTAAAGGTGAAGTAAGGAAGGGCAGGGTAGAGTACTCTGTGAGAGAAAGTATGTTTGCACGTTTGGGACTTTCTGTTCCCTGAGGGAATTTCTGGCCTTGTGAGTATGAGATAGAAACCAAAACAAGTGAATACCTATGCCAGCAACTGTCATGCAAACGTATCTCTCAGTTTTCCACGCATGTTGTGTTGTCAGTAAACTATATCTAGCAAAATCTAAGATGGTGTGATCTGCACACCAGAAGGAATGTGGCCATCCACATGTTATCTTGACAGCAAATGGGAGGACGGGGTGAAATAAATCAGAGAAGAATGACGGATACAGACCAAAACGATCACATTTATCGTATTTAGTATGAACTCAGAAGACTCAGAAGGGCACAAGTCTGGAATATGGACTGCGTATTTAATTATACTTTTATGGTACTTTTTGTCCTTTTGTAGATATACATTGAGCATCCTTAGACATTCCGACTTTGAATAGAATCAGTCATTGCCAATACTTGTAATCCCTCAGGGCCTCTTTACAACTTCAAGTCAAGCTGAGATAAAAATGAACACATTTACTGAAGTGAGAGCCACATGAAAGAACTTGGACAGGCAGGAGTGCTTTTAATAAAATACAATAAAATGGTCACAACTGCAGTCTAAAAATCCCTTCGAGTCTGCTATCATTGTTCATAATGCTTCATAATAACAGGGACTTAGAAAGCAGCATTGTCCCCTGTCTGGTGTCTACAGGTAATAATTTCTCTTACAAATCCCAGCATAAATTAAAAAGAGTTAAATAAATGGTTTCTGTAACCCAGACAACCGTGCTCATCTCAGGCTCAGATGGCAAACCTAAAGTACGTTTACGGACTTTCTAATGTGTATTGCTCACAAAATACACATACCAAAGTGAAAAGAATGGTTTTAATGAGAAATAAAATCATTTAAATGTACCAAGCTGATAATGAGTGAGGTTTTATCAGTCAGAAAAACTCTCTTTGTCTACACTGCAGGCGAGATTACCAAATAAAGGAAACAATATCAACTTTTAAGTAATGTATGAGCGTATAATGTCAAGTTTGATGTTGAAGGTAGAACTGAGTCTATTGAGCATGCTCAGTTTGATCACTGACTCTTAGTTCTGCAAAACCTTTTGAGTCAGAACAAATCACCTTGTTTATAACTGCCACTATGGCTATTACAGTCTTTACTTGATTTGAGGATTAATGTTTTTATATTTAATATGGAATGGATTAATGAAATGTAAAAGCTATAAAGGCTAAGCTTGAACCTCATAACCTAAGCATGGCCATTGGCACACCGCACATCAATTTAATGTTTTGCTTGGTCAAAACATGGGGAATTATAACTTGCTTTAGAATTAAAGTCTAAAACATCTATTTGGTGTTTTTTTTTTGAAGTGTGATTAGTGTTTCTTTTGGTTAGGTTTGTTCAATTATCTAAATGTACTTAACTACCGCTAAACAATTTTGAGTTTAGTAAACTTCAGAGCCATGCAGTTGTGTAAACTTCTTTAAGGTAGATTATAGTTTATTCAACCCTCTATTTAAATTAATGTCTTAATATACTTGTTGAGGAAGGTTAATTTAACTTAAAACTTTCAAAAATTAGTTGGCACAACTGCAACTGCTCAGTTTTTAACTGTATAACACCATCATTTCTGCTGGCGAACTACATTACCCATAATCCAGAAGGAAAATCAACCAATGACAGTTGCTATTGCCATTGGAATGGAAATTGTGGTAAAAGTGTTCCGCGGTGTTTGCCTACTCCCATGAAATGTTGCGAATAATGTAATTGAGTATTCCTAGACTCTCAAACTATTAAGCTTTTTGCTTTGCTTTTTTTTTTGCACGAGCTTATTATATTTATTAAAAAATGGATGGAGAAAAGAAGCAAGGCCACTAATTAAAAGGAGACATCACTGTTGCGCTCTATGTTATCTTACTGGAAATGCCATCACATCTTCTTCACAGTCTCAAGTCATCAAAAATGTAGAATAATCATATCTCATAATAGTACTGCACATTATAACAGAAGGCTACCACTCAGGAGCTCAACATAATACCAGCTATTTTTTAAAGCACAACCTCATAATCATGTTGCTGGTAATGGAGTCATCAGTGTCCCTATGTTTTGTGAATCAAGAACCATAATTGTAGTCACAATCTACAAACTTGCTTAAATAAGGAATTGAGGAGAGAATGAGATGTGACTCACCTGTGGGTGTAACTACAACCTCTCCCATTTCCTCTGACTTCTCAAGAATCTTACGCCAGTTTCTTCCTTCTTCACCCTGCCTCACCCACTCTTGGGCCGTACACACATACTCCCCTTGGTCTGACGGCTTTGCTCTTTTCAGGACCAATCCATAAAAACCACCTCCACGAAGGTCCAACTGAAGTCCACCATCTGTGTAACGCTTGGTGTAGTTGCGTCCTACTTTGATCTTATTATCCGGCCCAAATGTTAAGATTTCCTCCAACGGGCTGCTCCCTTTCCTGATGGACCAGGTAACGGAGAGGAAGGTGTGCTCCGCAAAGCCCCGTGTCGTGTTGCATTGGAGTTCCACTGATTCTCCCTCAGACACCGCTGACTTGGGAATGGCTGGAGCCACCTTCAGACTGTCCCCGATCACTAGACATAACAAATGACACTTTAAAGCAGGCAGGAGAGGGGCTGAAAGATTTCAAATGTGTGTGATTTCTCACAGTCTTGGTTTAGATCATATTGTTATATTCGACAACCGTCCGACCGCTCAAAATAAAAATAAATAAAATAACATTAAATAACTAAAAAAATAAAAGATTATTTAATTTATTGCCACTAGTGCTACAAAAATTACACACTTAACCTTTAAAAAGAGAGCTGGAGTCAAGACAAATCCAACATTAATAGGATATGATGAAGGCATTATACTGAATACATCTGATATTAAACTAAAGTTTGGGGTAAGTTAGTTTTTTTTTTAAAGAAATTAATTATTTTATTCAGCAAGGACGCATTAAATTGATAAAAAGACATTTTGTAATGTTTCAAAATATTTCTATTTCAATTAAATACTGTTATTTTGAACTTTCTACTGATAAAAGAATCCTGAAAAAAATGTATAATGTTTTTGACAAAAATATTACGCAACACAACAGTTTTTAAGTTTGGATACATATAATAAATGTTTCTTGAGCAGCAAATAATCATATTAGAATGATTTCTGACACTGAACACTGGAGTAATGATGCTGAAAATTCAGCTTTGACATCACATGAATAAATGCATTCAAAAAATAAATTCAGCTATTTTATATTATAATAATATTTCACAATATTTCACAAGTATTTCTGACCAAATAAATGCAGCCTTGGTGAGAATAAGAGATTTCTTTCAAAAACATCAGGAAATCTTACTGACCCCAAACTTTTGAACAGTAGTATGTACCTGAACACTGATTACAAATATAAGTTATGGTTCCTTTTATATGTGAATGCAGAACTGTAGACAGAGCATTTTGCATTTTACAGATCCTGCAGCTTTTTCAATTGAACATGCAAATACATAAATGACACTTAGTTTCCAGGTTTTGTCAACAAGGGAGTGCTATAGAAATGAAGAGACTTTTTAACTCTGATGCTGAAGTTCCTAAACTCATCACATTTATCTCCAGAACGTTTCTCTCATCAAACTCTTGGGCTATCATCACTTTCATTTTCTCAAAACTTATACTTGCATGCTTGTTACAGGAAAAGAGGTTTTGCTATGGTTAACCGTGTGGTTACTAGTACATCACAGCATCAGCTAAAAGAGCCAGTTTGCATTTGACCCTTGACTTTTCCCACACTCTGTGTCTCTCAGTGTCATAGCGAAGAAGGCTCTCTTTTGGCTAAAGTTTTAGGGAAATTCCTAATGGTGACTGCTTCCATAATGGTCCTCTATAAAGTCTGACAACATACAATTCTCACAGGGAAAACAAATCTACAAATGAAAGGAAATGTTCACCAAGATATGGACATTATCTCATTTACTGACCCAGAAAATCTACAAATAAAGCTGGATCAGTCAGATATAATCTTAAATAGTCAGATGTAATGATTCATTAAAGATTTTGATCTATTCATCTCATATTATATATGTCCCCTGTGTTGTTCAGTGCTCTGCTTGTGCTATTATTTTTCTTTGTTGGTATGGAAGAGTTCATTTTGTCCATCTCCAAAAGTGGAGTGAAGTGATAATATCAGAATGATTTAAAAATGAATAAAAAAAAAGCTTCAGAGCTCATCCGTTAAGTGCCGCAGGCTTTTACTCTAGTCGACAGAACAAAGAATAAGTCTTTGTATTTTTGTCTTCAAGCCGTGGAGTGCATCATGTTCCATTTAAACTTTTAGTGCAACCTTGTTTCACTTTATAAAGTCTACTGTAACATATCTGATACACATTTTCTAAGGACTCTAAATAAATCAACGTGATCAAAACTTTACTGAAAGAACTATTGTACACAATATGTTACATGCCATCTGTCATCTGGTTGATAGTTTATACTTTTTAGCAGGTAAAAGGCCTTTTAGTATAATTGTAAAAACATCCCTCTTCAGGTCGTGGTTCACATTTTGCTGTGAAATCTTTACTGATTTTTATGATGTAAACGTAAGAATAAGTTCTATATTTAGTAATATTTCAAGATAACCTTTACTGGATTGAAGCAACTTATATTTACCCGATTAACCATACATTTTTTTTTTTTTTTAATCACGTTAAAATGTGAGTCTCAAATATGATACATTAAGTTTTGAGAAATTTTTTTGTTCATCTCTCAACCATCACTGTATTGCAATGCATCATATGTTTTGCCCCCCACAATAAAAATAAAAAGAGCTTTGATCATAAAACTTATTTAAATATCATCTTAATAAGACATTTTATTGGTGAATATAAAGTGACAACTGATATTAATATGCATTTTATGCAAGTATTCTGCCATACTGTTATAAAGATCTTATTGATTTAAATTACAAGCTGATTACAATAAGAATTTCATCTTATTTTTAGTCGTATAAAAATCAGCAACTGCATCAAATTGGACACTTTTGCTCAGTTTGGGCCTCTAAATAAAATGTAGGAGTTTTGTCTTCCTCCATGAGTATGAGCTCCATATTTTCCTACTATAAGAGCCATAAAAGACTTTGTGTTTTTTTTATGATTTAACCTGTCAGGCTTTACAGGGTTAAGAATTTGGAGTGTAGGAGTAGCCTGCTTTTTATTTTGATCAACTCAATTTAGTTTTGTTTGTATTAGGCAGTTACAACCGGCCTCTGCTGATGTATTTTTATTTGTATAAGTTATAATCTCTTTGGGACTGGGGTTTTGTTGCTCCAAATTACTCAACCAGGCCCGGCTCCAGAATCAAATCACTGAGGGTGCTTCTTAAATTAGTGAGGGTGCTCTCTCTCTCTCTCGCTATATAGCCTATATACAGTATATACAGTGTATATATATATATATATATACATACATACACACACACATATACATACATATATATATATATATAATATATTTGGGCCGTCCATTGCTGAGCGTTCCCTTTATAATCACTAAAAGCTGTCACTCATCTTAGTTCATTGTGATCTCACAAAGTTACATTATAATCAATTAAGTTCTCTATGCTGCATGATGAATCTCTTATTTACATCGCGTCTACACTTTTGTTATAATGAGATGATTTGTGTTGAACACAACATCTGAACAAAAAATGCGGCAATTTGAGCGGTGAGTGGATTCTAACTTAAAGGCCTCTGATTGGCTGTTGGGTTCAAGAAACCAACAGATATGTCTGTGATTGGCTACATTGCTCAATGCTGCAAAAGACATTGAAATAGAAACCGATCTCCAGAGCGCAAACCATAAAGCACTGGATAGTTTGCCAAATCTGCAATGAAATGCCATTTTTACAGGAATAACTGAGGGTGCTATTGATTTCGTTTGAGGGTGCTTAGCGCTTTGGACTAAAAACATGTCATTAAATATTCTCTTTGTTTGACAGGTTTGTAAACAGGCTCACACACATTGCAGAACTGTATTGCACGCATACTACTGTGGTAAATTTATTAATCGCACAGTGATTTTTTTCGACATATACGTCACCCTGTACAGCCCTGAGGATGTCTCTATTCTCAGTCATGTTAATATCGCTAACTCCCTCTGTCTCTCATCCATAACGTTAGCCATTCTTCTTGCTGCCTTCTGCCTTGCTCCATGGAAGCTTCGTAGTATAGCCTA
>NW_015540934.1:1045154-1051360 GCF_001515605.1 Sinocyclocheilus anshuiensis
CAGTGTATATATATATATATATATACATACATACACACACACATATACATACATATATATATATATATAATATATTTGGGCCGTCCATTGCTGAGCGTTCCCTTTATAATCACTAAAAGCTGTCACTCATCTTAGTTCATTGTGATCTCACAAAGTTACATTATAATCAATTAAGTTCTCTATGCTGCATGATGAATCTCTTATTTACATCGCGTCTACACTTTTGTTATAATGAGATGATTTGTGTTGAACACAACATCTGAACAAAAAATGCGGCAATTTGAGCGGTGAGTGGATTCTAACTTAAAGGCCTCTGATTGGCTGTTGGGTTCAAGAAACCAACAGATATGTCTGTGATTGGCTACATTGCTCAATGCTGCAAAAGACATTGAAATAGAAACCGATCTCCAGAGCGCAAACCATAAAGCACTGGATAGTTTGCCAAATCTGCAATGAAATGCCATTATTACAGCATTAACTGAGGATGCTATTGATTTCGTTTGAGGGTGCTTAACACCGGGCCTGTAGTCAACCAATAAAGGTTTGCAAGTTTGCAAAGATTTCTAAAGTGCAGGAGCTGATACAATGGCAACATATATAACTCAACTTAATTATAACCAATAATATGCATGAATTTATAATCATTTAAAACACAGAGTCTGAACAAACCCTTGTGATACACATATATTTGCCCAGTGTTTGAACTGGCAGTATGACCAATTTTAATCAACATTGTCAGAAAAAAAAAAAAGTGCAAAATTTTGACTTTTAGGGGTCCAACAGCGTGCCCTCAAAGGGACATATTAGTACCTTAAAGTAGTAATATGTACCTTTAAGGTAGCAATATCGTACAGTGACAAGATTTGTTTTCTAGGAGTGAAGTAAACAAAGTCTTATAGCAGACTTGACTCACCTTTGAGCTCCACATCGGCCTGGTAGTTCCCGCTGATGAGCGAATCAGTGCTCGGGGTACTGCAGCGATACAGGCCACTGTCGGTTGCTCTGACCTTCTTGAATTTGAGTTCAACAGCAGCATCTCCCAGCTTCTTATAACTGATGTCACCACTGTTAACCCGGTCCCTCACTGAAGGGTCCACAAAATTATCGTCAAAGGTAGAGACAAGCGAGAGCGATTTATCATCGGCAAGGATCAAAGACCACTCAAAATCCTGATCTCGGGGTCCCTCGTAGTCAGACACATCACAGCGAATGGAGACAGCTTGCCCCTCTACATGAACCAGAGGACCGACCGGAACCTTCACCACACGGCCCTCACAGACCAACACTGAGAGAAGAAGAGAAGATTTCTCAGGTACACTGTATGTACTAATTAAATACAGGAGCTTGAGTTCTGTAAGACACATTAATGGACTACTGGGGAAAAAATACTGTTATGTAGTAAGTCAAATATCAGTATCAGTCAGGATGAGTCATCAATATTTTGTGTCTTTTTTTCCTGAGGAACTAAATGTGTTTATGTTAAAAGTTTTTTTAGAAGTACACTAGCACAAAGATGACTTTAAAGAAATATGTGTCTATTTATGGAAATGTTAATTGTAAATAACCATATTAGGTCATGGCTGAGTTCAAAGCACCGGAAGGAAAACACACCATCTCATCTAAAAGTGAATATTAATATTTTATTGGGTTGGGAATTAAGTGCTCTGAGACAAACTATATCAGCATGGCAGCTGAAGAGAGAAAATTCACTAACACAGAACAAGCCAAAGAATGAGCTGGAACATTACACTGGGGGAAAGAAGCTGAAGAGAAGAGCAGAGGGACAGAAACCAAAACCGAGAGAAGGTAACATGTAACAACTTGCCTCTTCATGAGGGAATGGCTGTTCTCATAAGGTGGAAGAATTAATTCAAGGAACAGAAGACAAACATAGGTAAAATAACCCTGCTGTGTCAGGGTCATGCAATTGAGGTCAATATCTGCAGTATTAAAACATGACACAATGAAAGTTGGTAAGTGAGAGCAGATAAGAGCTGATTATATGAATGATAATGAATGGGAACATGCCAGGGAAATAGGTTTTAATTATCTTTTAAAAGGAAGAAAATGCTTCTCGTCTCTTTTGTTGTTGACGTCAAAAGTCATGCATCCAATCAAACTCTACAGAAGGTTTTAGACAAATGCAGACACGGACATGCTATGGCATTCCCTCATCCTCAAAAATCAAGCATGTATATATTTAGGTTTCAAAGGGACCATATTTAGTTTGTTTCTCAATGTAAACTTCATTTTGATAAAAAAAAAATAAATAAATAAATAAATAAAATATATTTTGGTGAATTATTAGCTGTTGAGTTAACTTTTTAACTTTTAAATGAAATTGGTAAGTGTTCTATTGTGTCTGTCATATTAATAATTTTGCATACTGTTGGACATATACAGTTCATAAATAGCCTTATATTAATAAATTTAACTGTCTGATGTTAAGGCCATTTTTGTATGGTAAACTATTTTGGCACTTGACGCCGAGTCCTAAAGCAAAACCACCCAAGAACCACTAACATAGGTAGGACACATGATTCTTGAAAAACAGGTTTGCGCTATCTGCTTGCAGTAAACATATTTTACACCCGAACTAGCACTGGATCACTTCACAGCCCTACATAGAAGCTAAACTCCGGCGGTCGGCATGTAGGCAATATTAAACAATCTGGAGCATTCACACTGTAGTACATCACACACATACGTTACAATAACTTAGCTCTGAAGGTTGGGTTTCGGGATTTACAGCGGGGAGGGGAAAGGCAATACATTTTAAAAGAAAAAGAAAAAAAAAAACTCAATCTCATTAACAGACCAATATGTACACTCAAAAAAATGCTGGGTTAAATACAACCCAGTGCTGGGTAAAATAGGGATTGGGTTGTTTTGACCCAGCGGTTGGGTTACTGCCCAGAAGGTTGTGTTCAACATTTAACCCAACCGCTGGGTCAAAACAACCCAATTGCTGGGTTTGTCCCTATTTTACCCAGCACTGGGTTGTATTTAACCCAGCATTTTTTAGAGTGTAATACTGTTCTAAACACCTCTCGTTTGACATAAGAATTTGACTGAATTTGAGGTCGAGCTGAAATACAAGCTGATTTGTGTCATAAAATAATACAATAAACAACCATATAAAGAGTTTATAATAAAGACGCAATGTATATCTAGTTTTTCTTGTTGTCTAAACTAATCAAATACAAATAGGCCTATATACTTTTCACACGCATTTTATAAGCCTCCACGTTACCTTAGAATAATGAGAATAGGCGTTACTTGATCAAGCACTAGTCAACTTACCAAGAGCAAAAATCAAAACCACAGGACGCAGTCCCGTTCCTTTATCCATGTTGTGAAGGCGGGTGATTTTCCCACGGGATCGCCTTTGTCATTCAAACCGGGCAGAGAGTGTGAAATCCTCCCGTGAGAGCGGCGAACAAATCTCTCCCGGCAATAAAGTTTAATAAAGTTTTGCGAGCGTCGCGCTGTTTAGTCCTTTAGCGTTGTGAATGGTGGTAGATCTGCGCATGCTGCATGATAAAACTCAGGACAGAGGGT
Source organism: Sinocyclocheilus anshuiensis (assembly GCF_001515605.1). NCBI lineage: Eukaryota > Metazoa > Chordata > Actinopteri > Cypriniformes > Cyprinidae > Sinocyclocheilus > Sinocyclocheilus anshuiensis. The sequence continues at coordinate 1,048,716 of NW_015540934.1, forward strand.
TGGATTGGCACAGTCGTGTCCGGAAGTGTGTGTGTGTGTGTGTGTGTGAGTGTGGATATTTTCCCTCTGTTGGATAAGGGAGGGGACACGGCCGTGCTGTTCGCCGCAGGTACCGCCGCCGCACCCGTTGCCGAGCAGCGCTGAGTCGTGACAGTGCAGGCACAATACAGGCGCTAATTATCTCCCAGAATAACTCAAAAAGTCCAGAGAGACCCCGAAACACCTACTTCTACTTCTATCCTCACATGTTCTCAGAACGGTGCAGAATGAATCATTTATGGCAAGAAATCGCCCTCATTAGCCTATCTGTCCTTTCATCTCTGAGAGAAAGTCATTGCATATCTGTTCTTCTCATCATAGACTGTCTACATGTATATACATTTATGCATAAATACAGTGAAAGCCAACGATTGAAAGTCTATTTTTTAAAACTTTGAATGAATTAAAAGTTTTAGGATTTTGATATTTTTGAACAGAAAGGTAAGTTAGGCTGTAAAATTATTACAGAATATGTTATATTCTGCACTATTTCTAGGTCACTTAACATCTATCATGTGAACTCTTTGCACCAACATCAGATTGTCTTGATTCCAGTGAAGCACAAGATGCTATTTGGATTCTCAAATCACGCAGCATAATGTGATCGTCACGTTTTACACATAAACATGCACATGGAGTTAATGCTGCTCATGTGTTATTAAAGCAAAACAAATCAAACCAAATTCTAAAATTCATTAAAAGATTTTTTAATTCTTAAGTTAGTCGCTTTCCAGAACCGTCACTCTTTCTGTTCCTGTGTGGTGGAACAAGCTTTGAAGCTGATCTGCTAAGACCATTACTAGCAATGTTTAAGAAACACTTGAAGACACACCTCTGTTTGTGTGCACTTAAGTAAACTACAAAAATAAAACATAAAAAGTATTCTTGTTTATTTATTTATTTGTTTGTTTATTTATTCATTTATTTATTTTTCCTTTATGCATTTAATTTCTGCTGTATCGCATTTGTACAACAGCTTCTTGCAACTCAGCATTGCAATACTGTGAATATTGTATGAAAAACTGCAGATGTTCCTCATTTGTAAGATGTTTTAGTTAAAAATCTAAATCTACTAAAAATGTACTAGTTTATTTAATGTAAATAATAATATAATTTGTAATGAATAAAGTTACATTAAAATAAAAAAGAATACAAAATAGATGCATTATCATGAGTGGCCTCAGGCTTTTGGATCCCATTTTGTATCTGCGTATATACGTACACACAGACAGACAAACGTATATCAAAACATTAAAACATTTGTTTGTATGAATATATACAAACATTTCAAATACTCAGGATATTCTGGACAGAGGTCAGGTGATGTGGTGAGCGTGGGTTAAGGCTCAAAGGTCAGTGTACCTTTTGGTAGCCTAAGCCACTGTGAGTAACACTTGTGTTCAAGTCGTTGTATGTGCTACTATTTTTACTTGTTGATGCAGAGCATATGGTTGTTGGCTCAGGACCTCAGTTATACTGCAGTGACCTACTGCGACACACACACACACACACACACACACACACACACACACACACACACATCCTTTTCACAGTTCCTACAGACCTTCATTGAGAACAGATCCTCCCAGTATTAGTGCTTTCAGAACAAACATGGCACACCCTACAGACATGCCTACATAACAAAAGACCAGCTAGCTGGCTCTGTGCTGGATTCACAACACCAGTACAACCCAGATTACCATATGCAAACAAGAATACTACTGTGACATTGACTAATGACAGTGGGCTGTCAATCAACCTCATGATGTCGTCAGTACTGAGTTTGATGATCTATTTAATCATCTCCCTCATTTAGGAAATTGACCACATTGTACTCATTTCAAACCAAAATACTAATCAACTCTTTGCATTCAGTCATGCCATTCCTGTCAGTACATAACAGAGCAGAACAGAGTAGAGTTATGTTGTTCTGCCTCATCTTGCAGAAATAAATATGATCAAAACGTGTGGATGGATAAGCTTGCTCAGCAGGCCAAAGACTTAATATCTTTGTTGTGACCCGCTGTTATTTCACAATGAAAGTGTCATACTGATGCACTGATGCTACTGAGGAAGGAAGAGAGATAGAGAAAGTAGATTGTAATGTCTATATCAAATGCTGTCTTAAATATCGTGAATCCAACATAGATTGACCAAAAGCTCTCTCTAGTGGTGATAATCTGCAGTGTTTCTTGGAAGTGGAAGTTGAGCATGAGAATCTGTACAGTGTTGAGGGCGTTTGTCAAACTCATTATTTAGTTAGTCGTTAAACTGCAGTAAAGCTATACCCTATAGCAAGAATTCGTTTCTTTGTTTGTATTTGAAAATGATCAAATCAAGCCAATGTTTCTACAAAAATATTAAGCAGTACAACTGTGTTACAACTGTGCTCAGCATTGATTGTAAAAAGTAATAATAAATGATAGGCCAAAATGAATAATAGTAATAATAATAGATAATAGATAATGAATGCTTCTTAAGCACTGAAATGTTCTTAAGCACCAGATCAGCATATTAGAATGATTTCTGAAGGATCTTGTGACGCTGAAGACTGCAATGATGTTGAAAATTCTGCACTGACATCACAGGAATAAATTGCATTTTAT
>NW_015540934.1:1051668-1070794 GCF_001515605.1 Sinocyclocheilus anshuiensis
GTTATAGCACTGAATTTAATGCATTTTTAAAGTAAAATATGTTTTATATATATATATATATATATATATTTCATATAAATATTTTAAAATAAAATATTAGAACACTTTAAATACTCATACATATATAATTAAAATTTAAATATTATGTATACTAAACATAAAATTCAATAAATTCAATTATAATATACATTTACTTAAGGATAAAAATCCTTAACCTTAGCTAATGTTGTAAACCTTAGGGAGCCCCTATTACTTGCACCTTACTATGATATTTAAGGTTACAATTAACAACTTTCAAATTTAATTGCTATTCATTTTTAGATATAATAATCAACACTCAAAAAAGTACACAAACATGTAAATTGCACTTTTTAAAATATATATAATCATTTACACAGTGGCTTTTCAAGTTTTCATGACAGATTTATTTAAACATAAATATTTAAGACAGCACTAACAGGTTAAGTAAAATATAATAAATAGATTAATATTTAGCTAAATGTTCTTCTCTAGACATTCCTCTAGCAAACAAATGTGCTGTATAAACACTAAATGACTTGCTTGAGGTAAATGTAATGCTAAGTGACATTTTGTTTAATGCCTCCCTACATAAAGTACGCAAGTTGTGTAGGGCCCCTGAAAAACCGGGGGCCCACTTGCTCTCAGTCAAATCATGTAAGGTGCCAATGTTTCATAATATTCAGTCAGCATATTGCAAGGATACTGAGCTTCGAAAGACACACTGAGCGAAACACAGACAAGTCTAGCATAGGCTACTTTGGCTGCATAAATGGATAAATACACACAAAAATATTTCAAAATATCACATTCATCAGATTTCACTTAAACACATTCAGTTCATTCAAGCCTTAAACCTGCTGCTGTCTTTGTCATTTAATGTTAGGCTACTCAAACAATGAAAGAAAACAAGAGAATCATTCACTGCTCTTCACTGAGTAATTTTACTAACTTTAATAAGACTGAAGACTATGCAGTGTGTTATTTTTACATTTGATTAATTTATTCAATTTCTGTATACTGACAGGTGCCCCCCTGACAAAATTTTGCTTAGGGCCCCCAAAAGTCTAGGACCAGCACTGTACAAGCTGTTTTATTGACGTCTTATCACGGTTGAAACACTGAGAGGTTACATAAGACATTAAATATTCATTCATGTTTATGTCATGTTATAATTAGTAAAAAAGGAAAGGATGATCACATTCCCTCGCCCTCTGCGCTGCCATTTGAATTGAGGCTCCTATACAGCGCTTTATCACGCCACATCAAAGAGCATCAAAACGGCATTAATTGCTCGAAAGTAACAATATATAAAACTGGAATTTTCTAATTAAGTTCCATATTAGTGGTTGCAAATTATAAACTGTTATCTTTATAATTGAGATGCGCATGGTGCTCATTGTTCTGCTTTCTGTAGACTATTACAGGCCATCCTTGACAGCTTATCTTCACATCAATCTCTTCACATCCTCTCTTTGTCAAACAGGTATGTTGTAAAAACCTTCCACAAACTGCAACAAAGATAACATAACCAGCATGCTTTGATCTCTAGAGCAGAACACAGATCTGTTTTTAATTAGTTAATTAGTTTGCTCTTAGTAGTTTGTGCCCAGAGATGAAAATATAATAGTTACGTTTTTGTTTTTGAACACAACTAGATTGGGTGCTAAATTGAGAGGGCACATTTGTGAGTTTCACTTCAGACATCAAAAGCGAGGAAATCTAAATGAAATCAGGTCAACACACTTTTACTGTTTAGAATGTTTGTAACATGTGCATACTTGAAAGTGTGCTCAACTATCCATGCTATTCTTATTAGCTATACTATTATTATGAGTTATTTAGATGATAAAAAAATCTTCAAAAGCAAATAAGAAACATACAAACACTCAACAAATTGTATATTCATAAGATCTTTTTACTCATTTTGAAAGTGTGTGGAAATACGATACCAACATGTTCCATATACTTTTCATGTGGATGCAAGACTTATGCAATAAAGTGTGTAGTAAGTTGATTGGTCACTGTTTATGTGTAGCTCAAAATGGCAAGTTCAAATATTCTCAATAAGGTAGGCAGATCATGATGCAAACACAAATACCAACATATTCACACATTCAAACCAAATGTCAGAATTACGTTTACATTCACCACATGCGGGAAACCTCAGTGCAACTCATGCTTTGGTTTAACTTTAAATGTTTACTTGTTATTTGAATGGTGGGAGTCTTACGGTCACAATTTTCATACATTTTCATAAATCTCATGAATATAAATGTAGCTTTTAAATAACTTTGCTAACTTAAATTGTGTTTTGTTCAGTAATGTGCTGTTTGAGGCTATTAAAGAGTAAGTGTGTAGTAAGTCAGGTGTCATGATTCTAATGGACTGAGTGACTGTGTGTGAGAAATCTATGTAATTTTTTTTTTCTGGAGCACGTCTCGCAACCACAATTCAGTAACATCAGTTAAAACAGGAAAAGTGCAAGTACAAGTCTGTTGTGCTTGCATGTACAAAGGTGGGCTCGCAGAGCACAATCACAAAACATCATGTAGAACTGCATATACTCTACGGAAGTGACCTAGATTCAGTGGAATAATTTCTATTTACAAAGGAATCATTGAGCTTAAGTTGAAGTGCTAAACATGTTATATATGTATATATAATATAATATATATATGAGAGAGAGAGAGAGAGAGAGAGAGTTCAGTGGTGTTTAATCCATTAAACATCCAGCATACTATGTAAAAGCATGAGAAAAAGTGTGGATACTTAACCAAAAACAAATAAATAAATAAAAAACAGCATCCATTTGTGCTGCTTTATTGATGACTATACAATTATTATAAAATGTTCAAAATAGTTAAAATAAAAAACATGGGCAGATGCGTCTAAATCTTTTACATACACTACCGTTCAAGAGTTTGGAATGATTAAGATTTTTTTTTTTGTTTGTTTTTGAAAAAAGTGGCTTATAATAAGTATGCTCATCAAGGCTGCATTTATTTGATCAAGAATACAGTAAAAACAGTAATATTCTAATATTAATATTAAAATAAAAAAACTGTTTTCTACTTGAATATATTTAAAATGTAATTTATTCCTGTGATAAAAGCTGAATTTTCAGCATCATTACTCAAGTCTTCAGTATGACATGATCTTTCAGAAATCATTCTAATATGACGATTTGATGCTCAGTTATTAGTGCTGGTGATCAATTATTAATAATTTAATAAAAATAAAAAAAATTTGGTGTGCAGTGTTGGTGAGCTTAAGAGACTCAAAAATATATTATTTTATTTGTTATTTTTATTATTTAATTATTACTTAATTATTCCTAACTTTTGTGACCAATAGTGTATATTATCAATTCTATATACAATATTACATTCAGCATTGTTTATTTATTTATTTAGTTCCAAAAAAGGGGACAAATGTACCCAAATTAGCTCAGCGGCTAGTTTTCATTGGTAGTCCCGTTGTGTCCTGGTATTAGTCTCAATGTGTCTTGAAGTCTAGGTTGTTCTCTTATGGGGGTGCAACACAAGGAGGACCTTGGGGGCTGGGTAAGGGTGGAAGAGGACGCTGGCTTTTGGAAGGCCTCTGCAATGTGGTTTGCTGCATGTACTGCTCATCAGGCTGATTTGTGTGATCTGGCATTAGAGATGTAAGCCGGTACTCTTCTTCCTCTGCCCAACAGAGAGATAAATAATTGGTTTTGAATTACTGAGAATTGGCGAGAATTTTCAGAATATTTCAGAATTTGAGAATATTCCAATAAAGATTATATATATATACTGTATATATATATACCAGCAAATATGATCTTACCTGTTCTAAGTGTGAATACAAAATAGTTTATTGGAAACACACCTTTTGCTTTCCTCTTGTTTCGTTTGCTGCAGCAGCAGACACAGACTAGGCAGATGATGAGGAGTATGAGGAGGAAACTTCCTCCCCCTGTCAGGATCACCGGCATCCACCAAATATCTAAGCCTAGAAATGTACAAAGTAAAGAATTAACATTTTCATCACCATTATTTATAATTTCAGCAAATGCAAACTGATGCAAAAACATGATTTCACTTTCTACAGTATAACAAAAATGGATAATGTACAGTAAACAGATCTTTGCAACAAATTGATATAATTTTATATGACAAACATTCAAGGTTAATAAAAGGAGCTTCGTGATGGCAACTCTATGGTAGGAAACATGATCTAGTGAAACAAACAATTACCATTTGTATTTTTATTTCCACTGTTGTTGTTCACTTCCTTTCCTTTGTCTTCATTGGCAATTGTTGTATGTAGACCTTTAAATGGGTTATAACATTTTTTTTAAGAGTCAAGTTTTTCATAGAAACCAATGTTATCATGCATGCGAATATATATGTCAAATTATTTTGATAAACTGGACCTGTGTCAGAGCACACTGGCTCAACTTCTTTTGCTGACTTGTATCTTATCATGTTGCTGACTGTGCATTAAAAATTATCTCCAGATTTGAGCTCAGATGAGCTGACGTGTAAAACAGCATGTGTTACATTAGCCTTCATGCCATTTTTCATCCAGGACACAAGAACTTCATTGTTGTTCACTGCACTACAAGTCAGATTTACTCCTTTTTCTATGCACTCGACCAAAACTGTAGGATCAGGCACTGGCTCTGAAATGCACACAACAACAGCAAGTCTTATTGCTAAAACACACTTGGTCTTGCATGACTTTGAGGGGCAAATAGAGAGAAATGACATTTGACCAGAATGCAGGTTTGAATAGCAACAGAACACAAGCTAGTACACACCCAGTACACAGAGCTGTTGTACAGTTTCCTTTATTAAGGTTCCTTCTGCATTATAGACGATGCCCTTGTACTCCCCAGAATTGTCTTTCTGTACGTTCTCCAGCATCAGGGATCCATGTTGGGTAACGTTGAACTCGCTGAGCTTAACTTGTGAGCCTTTTTTAAGATAAACTCTCCTTGTATTATGTGTCCATCTCAGTTCATTGTCTGCTAGTAATTTTGCACCTTCAAATGGAATAATAACTGTATCACCCACAGCTGTGTTGATGCATGAAGATACACATTTACCTAAAAAAATTAAAGTGGTATAAAAAAAGTTTGAGCAAAAGTATCAGTAATACAGTGAGAAAATGCTGCTGTATGTTGAGTTTCAAGCACACAGTCACCTTGACCTTTATATTCTAATGACATGATTTGATTGAACGCAATCGTGGGAAAACGACTGTGATATATTAAAACGTTTTTTTTTTCTCTCTCAAAAGAACGGATCTTACATGAGAGAAATATGACTGAGTAAATACATAATTTATATAAAACCATAGGAAATGCAATGAAATGTGATTGATTTCTACTTGCAAGCAAACAAATTTGTTTATAAACAAACTATCCATAAAAATCTGAAAAAAGGTGTAAGTTTCTGTTACACATTTTTGACGACTGATAAATGAAACTAAAATTTGGCCAAAGACCATGCAAAAGATTTTTTATTTGGTTTACTAATAATTAACTAAGAAGAACATTTGTCTATAATCAGACACGTGACATTTAAGAAAATATATAATTTAACAACAACAACCTACCAGGGGAGAACATGAAGATTAAATTGATGAGGAGAGTTAATGTCAGGTTTTGCAGCATTTTCACGCAGATTTCTTAGTGAGTTGTTCTGTTTTAAGATGACAAGCTCACAGTGGTACAGTTTCCTGTATGTGCATCTCTGGGAGTGTGTGGGAGTGTCAATACACAGCCAGTAATTCAGTGTACTAACAGAGTATTCAGAGCAGGGGCGGATTTAGTGAATTGGGGGCCCTAGACAAAATATAGGAATGGGGCCCTATACATTTGCACACAGTTTCCTAGATCAACCTTGAGGTTCATTTTTTGTTGTGATGCTTGCTGCTGCACAATGCTGCCCCATAGTTGTGTCAAATGTTTCTACATTTTTCATGTGCATGTTATAATGGCTTTCTTTCATGTTGTAGACCACGAAATAGCAACTGATTTACAGTTGAGATACAGGTTTTCACATTCACAATTTTATAAATTATAAAATGATAAACCTCACAATTGAGCGTCAGACGTATAAATTATTATATTAATTTAAAACGGGGTTATGTGGGTGGATTTTCGCATTGAACAAAAACTACAGACTGGATTATTGAAAATGAACACTCATTCTCTGCCAGTAGGAGGCGCTTTTGGAACGTTGGCTTTTGGGGGCCCAAGGCGGTCGCCTACCTTTACCTAATGGGTAAGTCCGCCCCTGATTCAGAGGTTTGGATGGATTCCACTTATGTATCAATTCATTCTTCAGTCATTATTAGATTATTATAAAGATTGACATGTTTTTTAAACATGAATTAAATAAAACACTTAATTTAACAATAACGTCTATGTGTTTTAATTGACATATTATTATTGTCAATAGGTACTTCTAGTTCTTGTTATGAACACAAGATTACAAACAAACAAAAGTTTACACAAAAACAAATGCTGATAATACATTTTGTGAATAAGTCAAATCCTTTTAAGAATTTAACACATTACAATATAGATATCACTGACCAGAGACCAAAGAGTCCCCTGCCTTGGTCCCGAGATGCTGGGATTGACTCCAGCCCTCCCGTGACCCTACAGAGGATGAATGGATGGACCACAGATAGGCATTATTCACATTTTAACACATATTTCATGGCCAGTCTATGTATTTATTTTGCAACAGATCGCAATCATTGTAAATCTTTTGGTATAAAAAACGACTATGAAAAATTATTTTTACACTCTGCATTTTTTGGCCAGGTTATTTCCATCAAATTAATTTTGTCACTCACAATTAGGTTCCCAATACCAGTTCAATGGAACAATGACGTGCGGTCACTGTCTCAGTGCAATGCTGCCACCTGGAGGAGATGTGAAGAGCGGCAAATGCAAAGAAATCTTGTAATCCTTAGGTTTAATGTAAGTCACTGTGTAAGTTGCCATATCCACAAGTACTTATTACTAACAGATAGCAGATCAAATGTACAGTTAAATGTGAAGCATGGGAAAATCTAGCTTAATATGGAGCATTCGGCGCACATGAGTCCATGACCAGTAGGGGGCGCCAGGAGAAAATCCAATGAGAACAAAGTTTTTTTTGAAATTGTAAAAATGCAGAACGGTTTCTGTTGAAGTTAGGGTTAGATTATGGTATTTATAACTAGCCAGAAGATGATGCTGGTCATCAGACTAGGCAGATGATGAAGAGTATGAGGAGGAAACTTCCCTTGTCAGGATCACCAGCATCCACCATAAATCCAAGCCAAATAGAAATTTCTTCTGAGATGCATCTAAGAAATGAAAACATACAAACAACGTAAATTATCAACAATATCAGGACCAGCATTTATAATTTCATGAAATGCCAAATAATGGAGGGGGAAAAAAAACAATGATTCATTTTAATCTATAAGGGATAATTTAGATTGAGCCACTCGTTATCACAACATAAACACCTAAAACACCTGATCATCTGGCTGTACATTGTCCCATTTATTACATATCTGCTTCCCAAATAACTGAGCATGAAATATTAGTCTGAGCTGAAAGTATTTTAATATGTGAGGAATGAGACTGTAGTAATTTCAGAGACATGAATCACAGTGATGCAGGAAATCAACCGTGACAACAGTCTGTTATACAGATTAGCATTATTATACACAAATATTTGACAGATCGGGAAAAAAAGTACTGTGTAATATAGTATATGACCACTTTTGCACAATAATATTTTAACAATAATTATGGAAATGTATGTAATATGTGTATATCATTTAATTTGACAAACATTTAATGTTAATAAAAGGAACTCCATGATGGAAATTCCTCAGTGGCTATTCTGTGGTGGAAACACGGTCATAAGGAACTTTGTGAGGGAAATAGGCAATTACCATTTGTATTTTTATTTCCACTCTTGTTGTTCACTTCTTTTTCTTTGTCTTTATTGGCATTTGTTGCATGTAGGCCTTTAAATGCATAAAACATTTTTAGAGTCTAAGTTAGGGTTAGTCTAATATAAAAAAATAAAAAAAATTCTCAAAAGAACGGATCTTACATGAGAGAAATATGAGTAAATACATAATTTATATGAAACCATAGGATATGCAATGAAATGTGATTGATTTCTACTTGCAAGCAAATGGTTTTACCCAAAGGAATCAATCTTATATGAGATGACTGAATAAATTATTCATATGAAACCATATGAAATGCTATTAAATGCAAATGATTTCTACTCGCAAGCAAACAAAATTGTTTAAAAACAAACCATCTACTATCTGTAAAAAGCAGAAAAGAGGTTTATGTTTCTGTTACACAACTTTGAGGAATGATAAATGAAACAAAAATTCGATCCAAAGGCAAAAAGCATGCAAAACAATTTTTATTTGGTGTACATAGAATTCTCTAAGAGGAAAAATTGTCTGTAAACAGACAAGTGGTATTCCAGAAATATTAAATATAGAGTATATAACTTAACAACAACTTACCAGGGGGGAACATGAAGATTAAACTGAAGAGAATTAATGTCAAGTTTAGCAGCATTTTCCCTCGGTCTCTGAGTGAGTCGCTCTGTTTTAAGATGACAAGCTCAAAGTGGTATAATTTCCTGTGTGTGCGTCCCTGAGAGTGTGTGGGGGTGAGTGAACATGATTTCACCAAGTTAAACATGTTCCTTAATCAACATCCTTGCTGATCCTGGAACAACACTCCACCCAACCAATCAGATTTGAGAGATCTGAGTGCGATTTACAGTTAATGTCAAATTTAGGCTTACAACAAGGCTTCTCATTCACCTATCATTTCCCCGTGGTTTTAGGGATAATTTATGGGCTATGTTTAGGGATAGAAATTTATTCAGAGGTGGTTATATAATTCGATCTAAATATAACATTTATTGTTTATGCTAAGGGAAAATATATAAATGGAAAAATAAATATGTTCTCTTCATTTACAAGGCAACTAAAAGAGAGAGAGAGAAAAGGTTTGTTATTGTTTGGAAACTTCCTTGTAGATTCCATGCCATGATTTTAAATATTAAATAAAACATTTTGGTAACACTGTATTTTAAGGTGTCCTTGTTACATATGTTACATGTACTTAATATTATAATAACAATTCATTATGCATAATTACATGCAAGTAAGCCCAAGCCAAATCCAAATCCTAATCCTAACCATGTAGTTAATTAATATTACTCGGTACTTATATGTATAATTACATCACAACAAGGACACCTTCATATAAAGTGTAACAAGCATTTAAATATAACAATAGTGAAAAGCATGTTTGTTTTTGAATTGACACATTTATTGTGTATTTTATTCCTTGATATGTAAACAGTTTACAAAACACACAAATGTAGCTATTTTCATTTTGTTCCCTTTGAATAAGACGAATCCCTTTCAAATGAACATAGCATCATTTCATGCATGGCCAATCTATATATTTGTTTTACAATAGATTTCTGGGCAGGTTATTTGTATCAAATTAATTTAGGACTCACAATTGTGTTCCCAATTTTAGTGCAGCTGTACGTGACATGCTGTCAGTCTTGCGGTGCAATGCTGCCGTCTGGAGGAAATGTGAAGGTATTAGGGACAGAAAGGCAAAATGTAAATCCATAATGCAATCCTAAGGTTGAATGTGGATAACTTCACATAGGGTGCAATATCCTGTACATACTGTATATGTCACTAACAGATCAAATGGACAGGTGAAGGGGGAGCATAGGCTACAGCAGAGCTGATATGCGGTGTGCAGAGTAAAGAGTTGAGTAAACAGGGCACATGGGTCCGTGACAAGTTGGGGGCCCCAAGAGGAAGTCCACGAAAAAAAAAAAAAGAGTATTGCGTTTTTGTTTGTTTGTTTATTTATTTACAAATGTAAAAATAATAATTTTAAGGATATTATTTTCGAATCACTGTTAGCAAAAGAGCAGGTTCTCATTCTGACAAATTCGGTATTCGCTAATCCATATTATTTGTGTGATATTTCCTGCGGTCGCTTTTAGTGTAAATATTATCATGGAAGAAATACCAAAACACGCACAGATCGTTTAGCCTACTGCTTGCGTCACTTATAAAGGTGCGTTCACCTTCAGTCTCCGCCCATTTCGAAGGTCGCTCGATGCCCTTTTTTTATTTACTTTCTTTTCTCACTACCTCGAGACACTGTGGCAACTTTTTAATGTTCAGTTGTTCTGGGTTTTAGCCTTGACTGGTCGCCATAGCACCCCACACACACTCTCGAGGGAAGATGGCAGTTATTAAGTTTCTGGTTTACATTACATGTTCCTGTTTGGCTCAAGGTAAGTCCAGAATCTGTTTAAACATGGAGCGGAGGTGAAGTAACTCGTAATTCAAGGAAATAGCATATTTTAGCCTAAACCCGCCAGGTGCAATGAACGGTGTGGGAAACGGATAGGCCTACCTCTGGTTTTGTCGAAACGACAACAGGCATTCACGGAAATATTTATTTAATGAGTCATAGTTTAAAGAATTGTGGATTTGGTTTAGAATTATTTTAGATAACAGAGTACCATTTAAGGCATATTTGAAGTCAGAATAACAAAATTAAAAGTTGAACGTGTGTAAGCTTTGCTGCATTCTCTCTTTGAATTAAGGACTTTCACTGAACTTTTTACTGAATCTGTTCTGTGATCTTCTGTACAGATAAAGTATAAAACCTTCCATTAATAAGATTAATTATAGTGATGTCTAATTTAAAATAAAAACAAAAAGTGATTTGTTGTTTGTTGACAACATTATGTTTGTTGGCGCTGGGTTATATTTAACCCAGCATTTTTTAGAGTGTATAGATTGCTTTATTAAAGTAATGACAATCAGTGTCAGTCAATATAAAACACTTGGACACATTACTGCAATGAGAATTTGTGGGGGAAATGTCTTGAAACTTGTTAAAGCATTTTTGAAAATGAAAAAAAAAAAATGGAAATATTAAAATAATGCTACAATGAAAATAATAAAACATGCTTAATAATCTTATAGCAAAATATAAAATCTATCTATCTATCTATCTATCTATCTGTCTATCTATATATATATCTACCTATCTATCTATCTGATAATATCTATCTATCTATCTGATAATATCTATCTATCTATCTATCTATCTATCTGATAATATCTATCTATCTATCTATCTATCTATCTATCTATCTATCTGATAATATCTATCTATCTATCTATCTATTTATTTAATGAGTCATAGTTTAAAGAATTGTGGATTTGGTTTAGAATTATTTTAGATAACAGAGTACCATTTAAGGCATATTTGAAGTCAGAATAACAAAATTAAAAGTTGAACGTGTGTAAGCTTTGCTGCATTCTCTCTTTGAATTAAGGACTTTCACTGAACTTTTTACTGAATCTGTTCTGTGATCTTCTGTACAGATAAAGTATAAAACCTTCCATTAATAAGATTAATTATAGTGATGTCTAATTTAAAATAAAAACAAAAAGTGATTTGTTGTTTGTTGACAACATTATGTTTGTTGTCAGCCAAATAAATAACTAAAAATCGCAGGGTAGCAACTTGTTGATTAATGAAACACACCAAGAACATGTCCAGGTCATATTTCACCCCCAAATCAAAAGAATTAAATAAGTAATTATATTTTGTAAAACGAAAATGAAATCTGTTGCCATTAAGAATATTAACTGGAAATTATTTATAACTGGAGTATCTATTGTTTTTATTATTTTAATTTGAGACATTATACAGTACACTCTAAAAAATGCTGGGTTAAATATAACCCAGCGCAGGGTTAAAAAAGGGACAAACCCAGCTATTGGGTTGTTTTGACCCAGCTGTTGGGTTGTTTTGACCCAGCTGTTGGGTTCAAAACAACCCAACCGCTGGGTCAAAACAACCCAATAGCTGGGTTTGTCCCTTTTTAAAAAAATATTGATTAAATGTTGATTTTAAGACCATTATGAAATAATACTGATAAAATAATGATAATTTACTGATAATACCAAGTAAATACTGATTAAATAAACAAATAAAAAAATCTTAATTTTTTATGTCTACTTATAGATATACAGAAATATAAAATCTATCTATCTATCTATCTATCTATCTGTCTATCTATATATATATATTTGTCGTTATAAATATTTGTCTTTTGTTTTTCTGAGATTCCCCCATAGAGTGTTAGAAGTTGTTATTTTTTCCCCATCTCCTATAGATTTAGTTTTTTGTGATGACTATGGCGAAAGTGGAAACGAGATCACACTTACTCCAAGCATCCGTGGAAAGCCTGAAGATATACTGTGGATACATAATAACAACAAGGTTCTGGAGTATGACGGGAGTCAGGTGTTGAAATATGGATCATTTAAAGATCGTGTAGATGTTGATTTTGAAACAGGACAGCTCAAGATAAGAAAACTATGCAGCCAAGACAGTGGCCAATATCAGTCTGAAATTTCAATCAATGGGAAGGTTCAAACCTCCAGTCATACTTTGTCAGTTTTGGGTAAGCTATCTGTATATCTCAGATGATTATGTGCAGATTAGTACCTAGTAGTACTGTGAATAGACCACTTACTGTATATATCAGGAAATGTTTGACTTCCTAAATTCTGTGTAGTAATAATTTTCAGTACAATTTGGAGAAGACATGAACAGCTAATTTAATTCATAGCACACTTATACCTACTGTATGGTGCATTCCTAAAGTTTCGGTGTTGTATAATTGTCAAGTGATATGGGTTTATTATCATTATCATTATTATTATTATACTTTAAAAATATTTAAAACAATTTAAGTGTATTAGTCACTGAAAATGTATTATTTATTTTTTTTGATACATTTTAATTGTTGATTAATAATCTCAAAATGACCAAATATCAGCTGATTATCACTAAATGCCTATCTGCTTTTGTGTCTAGATGCTCTGCCAGACCCTCAGGTAACCTGTGAACTGAATGAGACTTCAAATTTGAAAAAACTGTCCTGTTCAGTGGAATCCCAGACTCAGACAAGCTATGAATGGAGTGGACCTAATAAAAAACAGTTGGGACCAACACTTCTTGTTGATGAACAGGAGGAAAACCGTGACTCAGTCTATACCTGCACTGTGAAGAATAAAGCTGGAAGCAGGACCACAGACTTTACTCTGCAAGACTGCCCCACAGGTTTGCTAGAAATCATTCAACAATACCTTGAGACTTTGATTTAGAGGCTTTATGCTATTTCTTGAATGGTTTTGTTTGCAGGCGGAGTAAGCCCTCCTGTGCTTTTTCCAGTCTTAATAGTAGCAGTGCTTCTCATTATTGTGTTCGCTGTGCTGGCATTATTCCTCTACAGACGTAAAAAACAACAGTGTAAGTGCCATGAAAAAGTATTCAACAAATCACCTTCAAAATACATCTCTAACACAGAGATTATACAGGTGCATCTCAATAAATTAGAATGTCGTGGAAAAGTTCATTTATTTCAGTAATTCAACTCAAATTGTGAAACTCGTGTATTAAATAAATTCAATGCACACAGACTGAAGTAGTTTAAGTCTTTGGTTCTTTTAATTGTGATGATTTTGGCTCACATTTAACAAAAACCTACCAATTCACTATCTCAACAAATTAGAATACTTCATTTTTAGTGAATTGTTGGCCTTCTGAAAAGTATGTTCATTTACTGTACATGTACTCAATACTTGGTAGGGGCTCCTTT
Source organism: Sinocyclocheilus anshuiensis (assembly GCF_001515605.1). Lineage (NCBI taxonomy): Eukaryota > Metazoa > Chordata > Actinopteri > Cypriniformes > Cyprinidae > Sinocyclocheilus > Sinocyclocheilus anshuiensis. Next base: position 1,065,453 of record NW_015540934.1, read on the forward strand.
TGCTTTAATTACTGCCTCAATTTGGCGTGGCATGGAGGTGATCAGTTTGTGGCACTGCTGAGGTGGTATGGAAGCCCAGGTTTCTTTGACAGTATTGGCATGTCACCATATTCTAATTTGTTGAGATTAGAATTTAGAGATTAGGGTTTTTGTTAAATGTGAGCCAAAATCATCACAATTAAAAGAACCAAAGACTTAAACTACTTCAGTCTGTGTGCATTGAATTTATTTAATACACGAGTTTCACAATTTGAGTTGAATTACTGAAATAAATGAACTTTTCCACGACATTCTAATTTATTGAGATGCACCTGTATTACACAGATTAACATAATTTTCTTTTTGTCATGTACATGCACGAGAAGCAAGGAAGTCTGAACTCAAAAAAATGGATCCTGAAAATGGTAAGATAAGAGTTTGTTCTCACTTTGGATTTTTTTTTAAATTACAGTTTCTTCTTTGCTTGATTTTCTGTTTCTACAAAACTAAAGTTATATTATTTTTCGTTTACTTTAGCTTAATTCAAACATCCTCATAAAAATGATTTCAAATAGTCTTATAAAAACAGAAATAGCAGTTCTTTTAGTAAGCTTTTTTTTTCTTTTTGTATAGCTCTAGTTAGCAATTGCTTTTTGACTGTTCAGAAAGTCTGGCTTCCTTTAAAATGTTATCAGAAATATATTTTGTCATTGTATATAAATATTCTCTGCATTGCAATATTTTTTGTGAATATGGGTTATACCACATTATAGTGCTGTTCGTGATCTGCTTCAGTTGAAGTTTATGGGAGCCATTGCTCTCAAATGTGCAAAGATCTACGGCTCTACACAAGTTTTTGGTTCCACCTGGAAGCTGGAATTCACCAAACTATATTTTCATACTGTATAATTTGCGTGATAGCCTGTCTTATTATGTGACGATGCATTGAGCCTTTTAAATAGGAAGGACTTTGCAATGAGTGACCAATAACTGACAGTATTTTTCATTTATAAGCACAGCTATACACAGAGTGTTCTAAACACTCAAATAGAGAGTTAATAGAGCATGATCATTTGTATAATTAAATATTTTTTTATATAATAATGAAAACAGTTTTCTGTTAATGTAGGTGAATGTGATAACCTGTTGAGAAATGTCCCAACGGAGGCTATGCCAGGTAACAAATGATTTACTATTATTATAATTATTAGTATTTGTATTGTAACTAGACATGCTAACATCACATTTGTTGCTCATGTTGCTGTATATCACTATAAACTTTCAGCCCTGACTGAGAATGAATGACTTTCAAGGTTGACACTTGAATCTGTTAAGGTCTTTGAGTGGTTTGTTTTAGGTTCATCTGATGCCACACTCCCTTGTCGCATCAGACTTACAGCTCCAAAAGAATCTATTGCTGATAAAAATTGGGATCAGGACAGTGGATTGGAGAATGTGGGAGAAACTCATGAAGGACAAAAACTTTTGAAGGAAAGTCCACAGTCTGCTATAACAGAAAAAAACAACGAGGAGTCAAGAAATACAAATGAAGGAGAACTAGACAAAAATGAGAAAAACAGCGAAAATGCCGATGAAGCAGAAGAAAACGGTAACAGCAAACCTGATGAAACGGACAGAGAGAGACATAAATTCTTACAAATCCAAGAAGAAATGGAGAAAGAGAAAAGTCAGATAGAGTCACCTGAGGAGCAGATTCAGACACAAGATGCAGATAAAAATGAGGAAGACCAGACACCTGGAGAGAAAAAAGAGGAGGAAGAGGAAGAAAAAGTGATAGACAGACTGAACGCAGGTAAAAAAAAGGAATAGATCAATCAAACTGAAAATTTGGTCAATTTGTTTCTCATACTTATGTCACCAATATGATAGATATTAGTGGAACACAAAATGAGAATTTGAAGAATCTTCACACGGCTCTTTTCAAGACAATATGTCAAGCTCCACAAACTGCAATAAATAGCATTATAAAAGTCATTAATCTGGCTGTACAAGTATTCTGAAGCCATATGATATCTTTATGTGATGAGCAGACCTAAATATTATACACTGAAAGTCTGAAGTCAGATTTGCCACCAGACATCAGTTTTGATGTTTAATGATGCCATTCATCAAGATGTGCCATATTTGATTGAGATCGGCAGCATTTTGGAGAATCTTCAATGAAAAACAATTGAAATTTCAGCCTGTTTATCACACCAAGCTATCGTATGTCTTGACTGAATAAAGCACATGAGGTGTATATTCTACTTTTATCATACTTTCATGGTGATTTGATGGTGTTTTTTATTGTCCTTTTGGAGCTTGGTAGTCATGGACATTGTGTGGCAACAGTTGTGTGGATATTTCTAAAATACTCCTTTTGTATTCCACAGAAAAAATAAGTTGTTAAAGCAGAACTCTGTTTCTGAAGCAATGATTTAGTAATTAATATTGTGTTAGATGAGTAGATGAGGTTTATCTTGTCTTATCTTGTTCATTTTTGTTATAGATTCACCAGCTAACCTGGAGAAGGCACCCATAAACATCAGTGTCCCATCTTCAAATCAGACTGGCCTAAGTAATTACACAGACCAAGATATAAACATGGAGGAAGAAAGCAAATTTCCTGGAGTGGAGCAGAAGGAGAAAGAAAAGGTTTTAACAAATGAGGAACTGAAAGGTGGTCAGGAACAAATGCCAGAAGAAAACAAACATGACCCTGAGCTATCTGAGCCTAAACAGGGCAAACAAACTGATCCAGACAGTACAATACAGTACAACAGTGTCTCACAGCAGCAGTGCCACAATGATGGGTTGCCTCAAAAGGAAGATGATGATGCTGAACAGACAGACAAGAGCTGTGAGTCAGAACAAGGCATGAAGCAGAAAAATGATGTTCCAGAAACTACAGAGACAAAAAATAACAAACATTTAAAAGATTGTGATGAAAAGAACAGTGATCCAGACAACACAAACAATGACATGTCGGTGCCAGAGGACAAGAAAGCAGAAACAGAGACCGACAGCTTCTCAAAACATGCAATGAAAGACACTCATAGTTCAGAAATCAGGGAACAGGATTTGAACAAACAGTGCAGTACAGAATGTGATGATACTGTTTATAGTGAGGGAGGCGAAATGGGCTCAGTTTTATCAGCTGTGAAAGAGGAACAGAAAAACATTTGTCAACTAGAGCCACGTGAAGGTAGTAGTGTCAATTGTGAGACAGAAAACACTCGAGGGTCATCAAAAATAACAGAAGATGGTGAAGGAAATAATGACGACACCCCACAGCAGGTTAAAAAGGATGGTGAGCGTGTGCTTGAAGAAGGTGTGGAGGAGAAGTAATAGGCAAATACTAGCATAAAAACTGGGGTTGTCAATTTATTAATGTAGAACAATTAATTTTGTACAGTTTATTTTATATAATGAATTGTACCACGTTTTTTTTTTGTTTTGTTTTTTTGCATGCGTGTAAACATACAAACACGTATGTCAAAGACTTTCCATGAAATATCATTAAAGCTGTCAGTCTGCATATGTACACAAAACAGCTATTAGAAATAGGGCAGATGAAATACAGAAACACCTCCTGTGTGAATGAATGGCCACTAAGTCTACTTCAGACAGATGGACAAACTCAATTGGACAATGGATTGGTGTGGACTGTTGGCCAGTGAAAGAATTCAGAGGACATAATATATTGACTTCAACTGTCACTTTTAGTCTGTTCAGCATATCAGTCATCTGCCACAACAGTGTGCCTATGTAGGCACTAGACAGCTAGGCAGCTCACTAAGACACGAAAACTGGAAGCCCAACAAAAAGAAGAGAAGGAGGGGATGGTGGAGAAATGATGAAGACACCTAGTGTAAAAATATTGTGGCATCCCCTTAACCTGATGAAATTGCTCTAATTCAGAACCAGTGCATAGGGCAGGTGGGAGGGTAGAGGTAAAGAATGTGCCAGTATGTGTCACTTTGCTGCATAGAATATGGAATAATAATGTCTTAGTTCATTCAATCCAGAATCAATTATCTTTTTGTAAACTTTTAAATTTTTTATACAACAAATTTAATATAATGAAATTTGAGATTTTTATTTAATTAAAATAATCTAAACATTAACCATTTTCTTGGCTGATTCTTGAATTTGCCTTAAAACAGGAAATACAGGACTGGTACTTCTTACATTTTTTAAATTGTTATATATGTCCAGATGCCTATATTCAACTTACCCTATAGACACGTTTCCAGCATTTTTCAAAGTATTTTCTTTTGTGTTTCACAGTAAAGGGAGTCATACAGGTTTGGAACGACACAAGGATAAGTAAATGGTGACATTGGGTGAATTATCACTTTAAAAGTGTAATTGTTTGAATAAGTTTTCTTGGGTTCAGGATAATATAAAAATTTAATTTGATATATATGTAAGAGAGAGAGAGAGAGAATGTGGAATGGAACCTGTGGTTCAGATGTTAAATCTTTGTTTAATTTATAATGGCAGTGAGAAATTGTACTCTCTTCTGTTACAGTTTAGTAAGCTTACAATTACATTTTTCCCAGACGTGAAGGAAGTTCGTTTTGTGTGTCACAATCACTTGCGTCAAAGAACTTACAGTATATCAGGTTTAGGCGCTCTTGCTGAAACCTGGATAACTGAAGAGATGAGGAGAAAGCGAAGGGATCGATCAGGCTAAGGATGGTAGACTGTTGGTGCCGACTGTTGCACCTGCCACTAAACAGCACACATACATTCAAAATGCTTAGTTTATTCGTAACATGATATAGTTAAGTAACACCATGACAAGTGAGCTATTTTGCTCAATATTCTCACGACGCAAAAAAAACATTCAAAACACCTACAGAGTGCACGCATTACGTGAAGTCTAGTGCGCGTGCGCATTTACAGTGCCTTCTTACACTGCATGATTCAGTCTATTAAAATACATTCAAAATGATCACAAATACAAGACATGGGGGCAGAAAATGTGTATATTTATACCACTTCATATAGTTAATATATACAAATGTGATAGTGCCTCTTTTTTTCTCCAAAAATGACCATATACAAATGTGATATTGATTTTTTAAAAACAGTTCAATAAACTAGAGGTTTTATTAAGAGACTTACGTTTTAGAGACCATATTGCCTGTTTTTGCACTATTTCGCCAACAAAAATATGTCCAAACAAAGCCACAGCGCTGTTTTGCGTCTTTGAGTAACATGACAATGTTTTGTTCCTGAATGAGTCAACCGTTTAAATGATTCGGTTCAATCGCAATGACTCACTTATTAACAGTGACTCACTGCCACCTACTGACAGTTAAAATTTCACATTTAAAGTATCTTTTCATTTTTTT
>NW_015540934.1:1075377-1097083 GCF_001515605.1 Sinocyclocheilus anshuiensis
GATTAAATGATTCGGTTCAATCGCCATGACTCACTTATTAACAGTGACTCACTGCCACCTACTGACAGTTAAAATTTCACATTTAAAGTATCTTTTCATTTTTTTTATTATTTCAAATATCAGTACTCGACGTTTTATGTTTAATATATCAAAACAGTATTAATGCATTTGTAACTGCAGGTTAAATGCATTCATGTCCTGAATTAAACAGTGTGTAAATACATCTTGTCCTTACGATACCAGCATGATAACACAATCAGTTGAATGAATGACTCAATACTCACTCATCAAGTGACTTACCGTCACTTACTGGTAGTTCAGTTGAGAAGTTTGTTGAAAAGTATGCATTTTTCCCATCAAGATTTCTTATTTGTATATTCATAAATGCATTTAAAATCTCATAACATTATTTATTGCAGTTGTAATTATTGTTATTTGCAGTGTAAATTATTTAATCTGACTGGAGAGAGAGTATAGGGTCCTAAGTGTCAAGAAGTTTGATTTATATATTACATATATGTATGTAATCAAATGTGTATTTCCATTACAGATTTAGGTCTTACATTTCATAAGGTGGTATTAAAAAGGTCTTAAAATTCTTAAATTTAACTTGTTCATGTCTGTAGAAACCCTGAATCAGATTACAGTTACTTTTTTAGCAATTATATGATTACATAATATTCACACAGTAATCATGTCACTTTTAAGCAATATTACTAAGCAGTATATAAGTTCTTAATTTTATATTGACTGCAAAGTTACATGTAAAATCTTTAAAAAAAAGCATTTGGTTGATTTTTTATCAACATTTCATATCTAATCAACTCCTGACAAACACATTTGAATTATTATTTGACATCACTCAGTGAGTCATTTAATGTACTACAGGGGTCAGGAATCAGTGCCACGAGTGCTAACATTGGCATGGGGAGGGGTAATCACTGGCACATGAGCGAGACAGATGTATGTTTTTCATTTAGATAAAGTCCCTCACACCTGCATGACAAATCTACACTATCAGGTAAACAGTTATCATAGCCACATAGCCTGTTTTACTATGTTAGAAGCTATAAATACTATTAATGTATGAGAATAAACCGGTGCCAGTAAATAGCAGCTCTGACAAACCATTTGATCAAACAGATCAAAGTAGCAGTTGCCACTGTGCTTTCACACAAGTCCTTTTTTTTTTCAGTTGTGCTGCACAACTGAGTGGATGGCAGCTTACAGATCTGTTGTATTTGTTACTCTTAGCTTTCCGAGCAAAAGAAGTTATACTAGTAGTATTGAAGTTTTTCAACTCGATATCCTTAACATTCCACACATTAATCAGTCATGTGTGAACTACAACATCAATAACATCTGTTATTCAAAAGTCTAGCTTAAGCCTGAAAATAAACTACTTTTAGGACTGAAATGTTTAAAACAGTTGTGCTTCATTTCTATGTCAGCCTGCAAATCAAATAAGCAAGTTTGTGACTGATCATGTTATGCTGGGATAACATGAATGATTAGGTTTCAACTTTGACAAAAAGCTTGTACAACCCCCCACAAAAAACTTTGACAACCCCACCATATTGAATTTTACATGGATGAAACGAGGCTGTGAGGAATAGACTTACAATCTTTACAAAGGCATGTGTTCTATAAAGTTATAGATGACATGTAATTTTCAAAACTTTTCACATTTCAGATTTTTATTTTTATGGACTCTTTGTCTACTGAAAGTCTTTTGTTAAAAATTAAATATGGTGCTACCCTGACAAGGTCTATTACAATAGGCTATCAGACACATTGAAATGCAAAAAGTGACATAATTTTGCATTTACCATGTAATCCACACATACACGCCCAAACCAACAAAAACAGTAATGCTGATTTTAGGTTTGTGAATTAGTTTTGTACTCCACTTCAAAAATGTAAACAAATGTGCTTTTATATTTGTGATAACTTTTGAGGCTTTACTTTAGAAATAGCCTATAACGTCTCTGATCTGCTACCACAAATGAATAGTGTTTGTAAAGCTGTAGTTGAATGTTCATAATTCAAGAAATTCTCCCATAATGTAAACATATTTGGGTCTGTGCCTGATATAGGGCATAGACTTTTATTAGCATCACTACTGAAAACTCCCTTTGTACACCATGTAAATAAATTTGCATTTTGACTTTGGCTGTGTAATGTTCTTGCTGTTTTCATATTTGTGTAATGCAATGTTTAAAGTCACTATGTAACACAAGTAACAACAGAACTTTTCATATTGTGACGCATGTCGGTGTAAAGTGGATTATCAAAACATTATAATACTATGAAAGTCAGTGGGGACCAGCAACTGTTTGGTTACCCACATTCTTCAAAATTTCAAAAAATATTTTGTGCTCAGCAGAAAAAAAGAAACTCATACAGGTTTGGAACAACTTGAGGGGGTGCATAATTAATGACATTTGTTGTTTTTTTGAGTGAACTATCACTTTATCAGCTGTAAACAAGGGGTGGAGCTAGCATGACTGGATAAACAGATCATCATTTAAATATTAATGGAAACTTTTTTCATTTGAGGAAGTGGCAACTTACAACAGTGTAGTCAGAAGTAAAATTGTCACATGCCCGTCTACATATAACCCACCCATTCATGTTTTAATTACAGTTTCAGACTCATACAAATGCACAAAAGCCACTCACTGCTAGTCTCACCACAGATTCCTGAGGGTGGACAGACCGGTTAACCTGGAACAGCTGAGAGAAATATGAAAGTGAAAGAAAAATGAGAATGCTCGGGAAGTATTTAATCTTTTCGTCTGTTTAATATTATCATGATACAGTAAGTAATGTTGTTTATATTTGAAAATAGTCATTTGCATAATAATGCAACTATTATTAAAGTTGTTAATTGGAGTTCTTTTAATTAAGCTGTTCTAATGGGTTGCATAACAAGTGCTTCGTCAAGCGTTTCAGAACATGTCCAGGTTAAGCAAACAATGAATTAGACAGTATCCACAAAAACAATTTCTTTGTTGAACTGGCCCCACTTTATATTAAGTGGCCTTAACTACTATGTACTTACATCAAAAATTAAGTACAATGTACTTATTGTGTTCATATTGTATTGCAAAACACTTTTGCTACTATCTAGGTGTGATACGGGTAAGGTTAGGGACAGGTTTGTTGGTATGGGTAGGTTTAAGGGTGGGTTAAGGTGTAAGGGATGGGTCAACTGTGTAATTATAAATGTAATTACAGAAATTAATTACAGATGTAATTACATGCAGGTATTTTTTAAAATATAAGTACAATGTAAAAACATGTATGTACACAATAAGTGCATTGTACCAAATTATTAATTTAAATGTAAGTACATAGTTGTTAAGGCCACTTAATATAAAGTGGGTCCGTTGAACTAATGTTAAAGGCAATTGAGGCTCAAGTAGCAGCCAAGAATTTATTTAGGACCTGTTAGGAAACAAGCTAACACACTACTGCATTGGGGTTATAATTTTCATTGTAAAAATATGATGTTATTAACTTTTAGATGTTTTAGATCAGTGTTTTAGATTGAACCTCACACCATGATCTTTCCCTTTCTAAATGTTATTCAGATGCTGTAACTGCTGTCACCTTTGTTGAGAATGGGAATGATTTGACTTTAAATCCAAATATACAAGAAAAGCCTGAAGACATTTTGTGGCCATTCAATGGAAACAAGGTGGCTGAACATGATTTGACTGAATTTCAAGAGTATGGACAATTCAAAGGAAGATCGTGGATTGAAATCACTACTGGGCAGCTCACTGTTCGTAACATGACCAGCCAGGACAGTGGTATTTATACGTCTGCAATACAGGTCGATTGAAAGCAGCAAAATTCTGAAAATGAAGTTCAAGTTATTGGTAAGTGACGATGCAAATGAGAATGAAATAAGACACAATATTGTAGGTTAGTACAAATTTAATGTCGCCTGGCTGGCATATCTGCATAGCCATGCTGCTCACCATTAAAACTGGTGAAGGTGGATGACCAAGAAAATTACCAGCATTCAAAGCACAACATACTCTACCAACTATGCCGGTTTTTCAAGCAAAGACGCTCCCATAATCTATTGATACGTGTAATGGATGGTTCATTTTGTGATATTATGAACACAGCATTCATAAACTTTCTAAGAAGTCATTTATTTATAGTTTGCAGAAGAAAAAAAAGTATTGGTAGCTGGCAGTGGATGTGACTCAAATGGAAAATCATTATAATTGAATAAAATCATTTAAGCTTAAAAATTGAATTAAACTGCAAAAATAAGCAAAAATACAATATTAAGCTGAACACTTGTGTACAGCAAAAGAATGAGATGTTTTTAAAACAATAGGCATTTGTGAGAATTTTAAGATAAATTTCATGGACATCTTAAACGAAACAAATTTACTAGTAAGTGTACGTTTCAAACATTTTCGCATCTTGTGGCCATGAGATTTAACTCCGAGTATTGTTATAAAAAAGTATTTACCACAGTATGCAATACAGGTCAATTGAAAGCAGCAAAATTCTGAAAATGAAGTTCAAGTTATTGGTAAGTGACTTGATGCAAATGAGAATGAAATAAGACACAATATTGTAGGTTAGTACAAATTTAATGTCGCCTGGCTGGCATATCTGCATAGCCATGCTGCTCACCATTAAAACTGGTGAAGGTGGATGACCAAGAAAATTACCAGCATTCAAAGCACAACATACTCTACCAACTATGCCGGTTTTTCAAGCAAAGACGCTCCCATAATCTATTGATACGTGTAATGGATGGTTCATTTTGTGATATTATGAACACAGCATTCATAAACTTTCTAAGAAGTCATTTATTTATAGTTTGCAGAAGAAAAAAAAGTATTGGTAGCTGGCAGTGGATGTGACTCAAATGGAAAATCATTATAATTGAATAAAATCATTTAAGCTTAAAAATTGAATTAAACTGCAAAAATAAGCAAAAATACAATATTAAGCTGAACACTTGTGTACAGCAAAAGAATGAGATGTTTTTAAAACAATAGGCATTTGTGAGAATTTTAAGATAAATTTCATGGACATCTTAAACGAAACAAATTTACTAGTAAGTGTACGTTTCAAACATTTTCGCATCTTGTGGCCATGAGATTTAACTCCGAGTATTGTTATAAAAAAGTATTTACCACAGTATTTACCACATAGTAAACACAAAACCAGTATTGTCCATGTTTCCTTCAGATGCTGTGCAGGAGCCAATTGTGACCTGTAAACTGAACATGATTACGGAATCAAAAACACTGTTCTGTTCAGCTTCATCTAAGTTCCAAATATCCTTTGAATGGACTGGATCAAATTCTATACAACACTCTGGCCAAGAGCTTCATATCAGCAAGGAGGAGAAGCCTGGATCAGTCTCTACTTGCACTGTGAAAAATGAAGTTAGCCAAAAGAACAGCAGCTTCACTCTGAAAGACTGCAACACAGGTCTACTTCATGCACATTACAATAGCTGCGGAAGTACAGTGTTACTGATGAAGTTGGGTTATGATTTATTGTGATGTTCTAGTAATTAGATGAACCACAATCAGAAAAGAATATTATTCTATCAGTTATATTAGTTGTCATCGGTGCTATTATCTTGGGGATCGCAGCTTATTTCATTCACCAAAGAATAAACAAAGGTAAAACATATACAGTAGGTGCTCATTACCTCAAAATATGAATATGACTTTCAGTTTCCCATTTGTGCAACAATATTGACTTAATTTCTCCAATTAGATTCAAGTAGATCAGGAGTTAGAAGTGAGTCTTTATTTTGTGCTCTTTGATTTGCATCTTAATTGATGTGCTACAAATATAATGCATTATAAATTACCTTCTTTCGGTGTTTAGCTAAAGATGGCGTACAAGAAAGTTTGATCGATGAAAACATACGTGAATTATCAGAGACAGAAGCGCAAAGTAAGTTTAAAAGTATGTTTGTTTATTTTCACAACTTTTGAGTTTTGAGTCTGAGTGTTGATATCTGTGCAGGTCTGGTAGATATGCGGCATATACAGTATGTATATATATATATATATATATATATAAATTAAATCAACACTTAAATAGAACTTTATCAACAGCATACAGTTTATTAAAAGGTCTTATCCAGTAACGCACATTTACCAAGCAAGGGCAGCTGTCTGTGTCTTTGCATGCATTAACCACAAACTGGGTCTCATTTCATTTTGTTCTTTTATTTTAGAATTTTTAAAGATGATGTTAACCAGACCCTCAAAAACAATGATGCAGAGAACAATGAAGAACAGGTCATAAATGAAGATGCGCATAAATCTGAGAAAAATGAAGAAGACAGGACGGATGATAATGAATTTGGTAAATGCAAAGTTCTAAGCAACACCATGCAGTTTGGAGTTTAAAAATATCTCTATGGTTGATAAGTCTGGAACTTTAAACGAAATATCCATGACATCCACAAGGGCTATAAAACAAAACAAAGTTATCTAATACCAACCAGGTGTGAAAATGTATTTGCCCCTCTATTTACTAATTCCTAAATCTATGAAACTGCATTAATAATGGGGCTCAGCTGGACTAGACACAACCAGGCCTGATTCTGATACTACCAGCGCTATAATTAACACTTAAAATATAACATTTTCAACGGCATGAAGTTGGTTAAAGGGTCTTACCCAGTAACACATTATGCCAAAGGTGAAAGAAATGATGAGGAGGGGAGTGATTGTAGTTACTTATTAAAAACTGCTTAAAAATTAGTGTTTTCAGCGTGGGTGAGTGTACAAAATGTTGTAGAGGAAAATGTCCAAGTATCGTCAATTTATATTTACCACAGACCTTGTTTTACTAATAAATTGACACTTAATTGAAAGCGTCCCCCCCAAAAAAAGTCACGGAAATCTAGGGAATCCATGGCGATTTAGTATACCAGGTTTTGACAGCACGGCAGCAACACTCTATAAAGTGGTCCCTTTTTGCTGCAGTGCATTTAAAACAACTTTATAAATGGTTTCTTGACTTGGACCTATAAGCAACAGTACAGCAATGACATAGCAACCACAAAGCAATATGCGAATGTTTATTTTTCAGAAAATCCCAAAATCTAGTTGACATTACTTCTGTATTTAGTTTAAAAGTTCAACAAAGTTCACATATTTTGAGCTTATATCAACCCACAAAATGTATTCAAATTATTACTTTTTCCAGCGAATGATTCTGAGCAGAGAATCAGAGACAGTGAAGACGGTGAGAACAAAGAGCAAGAAATGACTGATGCTGAAAATACGAGCAAGGAAATGGAAGTAGATGAAACTTCTAAAGCTCTCAATGACAAACCTGATCCATCTGATCAGAGAAGTGAATCAGGTAAGCATGTTTTAGACCGTCTGACTGGACGCCACAATTGAACTGCATACCAAGAACTTGTTCAGCTTACATCAATACATGATGGCAGTAGCACACTCTCACCATCTCCACAGTATAGCACAAGTTAATTGCACTTGAAAGTTTTTTTTCCTCCATAAAATGTATACATTTAGTTTTGATGAAATTAAACTCAAAAAATGCAAACATTTATAGTTGTCGTTTTTAACACTAGAACGGAGAAACAGAGTAAAGCACATTGACATTTATATGTTGAGAAACTGCCATTCCACGATACTGAAAGATATTTTCCCTCTTTAGTATCTACTGTACTTGACTGTAACAAATTTGTGAAACTCATCAGAAGGAACTGTAGCTATTGCTTTGGAAACAAACCATTTGTGTTCTAGGCAAAGACCTTCACAATTGTGAAGATGATGAGCAGGAAATTAGTGAAGCCCAAGACCTCACTGGACCAGCACAAGACAATGCTAGCAACAAGTAGCACATTAAATGAGAAGCACTGAACAGCAGGGACACAGAAATAGGGATGTAACGATTCACAGAGAGTTGAAAATTGATACAAATATGTGACGATTCAAATCGGTTGAGATGTTAAACGAATCGCGATTCATTTGGGAGTAAGAGTTTATATGAAATTTGTCTCTAAGGGGAACTGACGGTCTTTAGAAAAGTTTAGAGTTCTTTTCATCTCGTCTCTGTATGTTGCATAGTAGTGATTATAAGCCACGCTGCTTTGTTTACAGTGGTAACTAAAGAAACGCTGTATCGCTGCTGTTCCATAAGCACCACCTGCTGTCAGAGAGTGAATCTGCATCTTCTGCTGTCTTGGTTTCGTGCAGATGTTTTATGTAGTATAGTTTTACAAAACTGAAATCAGAGCATTCTGTTTTTGTTTTATGTCAAATTATACAAACTAATTTAGATTTTAAAAAAACTGCTCATGCTGCATGTATTCTTTGTTTGGATTGTGATTCAAATGCAGTGGTTGCCTTTAATTTTGAATGCAAAGAGCACAGGCAAGTTTTGTTATTGGACATGTTTCTGTTTCACAAAGAAATGTGCAGCATTTTGTCCAAGCAATAATAAAAGGACACCTTTTCATCTATAATCTGTCTTGTCTAATTTTGTTAAAAAAAAAAAAATCGTGAGAAAATTGAATCATGAATCTAATGAATCTTTACATCCCTACACAGAAATAATGGTAACACTTCACAATTAGGTTAATTTGTTAACAATGCATCAAATAACACGAACAAGAGTATATACAGGTGCATCTCAATAAATTAGAATGTCGTGGAAAAGTTCATTCATTTCAGTAATTCAACTCAAATTGTGAAACTCGTGTATTAAATAAATTCAATGCACACAGACTGAAGTAGTTTAAGTCTTTGGTTCTTTTAATTGTGATGATTTTGGCTCACATTTAACAAAAACCCACTAATTCACTATCTCAACAAATTAGAATACTTCATAAGACCAATAAAAAAAAACATTTTTAGTGAATTGTTGGCCTTCTGGAAAGTATGTTCATTTACTGTACATGTACTCAATACTTGGTAGGGGCTCCTTTTGCTTTAATTACTGCCTCAGTTCGGCGTGGCATGGAGGTGATCAGTTTGTGGCACTGCTGAGGTGGTATGGAAGCCCAGGTTTCTTTGATCAGGAAACCTTTGCAGGTGTTTTGAGTTGATTAGCTGATTGGCATGTCACCATATTCTAATTTGTTGATAGTGAATTGGTGGGTTTTTGTTAAATGTGAGCCAAAATCACCACAATTAAAGAACCAAAGACTTAAACTACTTCAGTCTGTGTGCATTGAATTTATGTAATACACAAGTTTCACAATTTGAGTTGAATTACTGAAATAAATGAACTTTTCCACGACATTCTAATTTGAGATGCACCTGTATACATTTTTTTTTTTTTACAGCATTTATTAACCGTTGTTAACGAAAATTTTATTAAAAGGTGTTAATATTAACTAATATAGTTAACTAATGCTAACAAATGAAACCTTGTTGTGAAGGGTTACTGAAATAAATTTACATTTGGATCCTGCCGTGTTTATGGCTTTCATAAATATGGTGCTCCATAAGTAATGGTAAACAAAAACTCCACTACTTATGCCAACATTCAAACAGGACTGATTAAGTCAATGAATTAAACTAATTTACCAAGACAGACATAAAATTACCCCACATTAACATGACCAGTGCCAAAAGAAATAGTTTCCTCCTCATTTAGGAAGACAAACAAGTTGTACTTTTTACCTCAATTAAATGACTCCTAAAGACAGACTTGCATTATTTTCTTTAATTTTTTTAAAAGTCAAAAGAGAAAAGGTAAGTCACAATGGTGGTCCTGTACATAAACATCCAGAACAATTTGACTAACATTTAAAAAGGTCTTAGATAACGAGTTCCACAGATGTGAGAACAATCATTCTTCCTTGGCAATGACTACAAGTGCAACCTCAAAAGGTAACATTTCTTGCTTAAAAGACTATAAAACAGTTGTGTTGGTTAAGCCCTTAAGTGATCTAGACCAGTTAACTTGAATGCAAGAGAATCATCTACAGTCAGAACTATTGTTTCTCATTCCAAAATGAAGCAACCTGGCTTCAGTCTCCGTCTGTTTCCTCCTCAGACTCTGATTCTGAAACAAGAGCGTAATTTCTTTAATATGTGAAAACAAAGAAACCATCATGTTTAATTGGGACTGATACTCACCCTCTTCAGCATTTTTCAGCCACTCCACAAACTTCTTCATCTGCTCCAGGAAGACACTCTTTCCTTTGGCTAGGTGAGCTTTAGTATACCACTTAAGAATAGCCTCTTCACTCACAACCTCCACTAAAGAAAGAGTAAAGTATCAGAAAAGGTTTAGAGACCATCCTAATTAAAGCTCTCTAGAAGCACCACAAATCACGCCTTTGAGAAATGCTACCTTTATAGAGCAGCAAAACAATTTTCTGGAAGGCTTTCATGAAGTGGATGTTGTCATAACAGTAGTCTTGAACTCTCAGCAGCAGAGTCAGCTCAGACAGGCCCTGTGTGGTGAAGGCCTTCAGCAGGGGGCTGTGTTGCTGAGAACGAGAAACAGAACCAAAAGTCATGAATTAAAAGTTGGTCATAATACAAACAAGGCCATTTGATGTGTTTCAATCAGGTTTTAGGAAATTTAATTTCACTGAGACAGCCCTTCTAAAAGGGTTTAATGATGTTCTTTTAGCTACCGACTCTGGGGATTCTGTAGCACTGGTACTGTTAGACTTGAGCTTTGACACTGTAGACCACAACGTTCTTCTGTCCTGGTTAGAACAGGTGGTGGGCATTAGTGGTTCATCCCAAAATTGGTTCCAGTCCCATCTTACTAACAGGAGTTTCTCAATCAATATTGGCCAATTTCACTCCATTTCGGTCCCTTTGACCCGTGGGGTCCCTCAAGGTTCTACTCTAGCTCCAATGTTATTTTCTCTCTATATGCTTCCAATTCTATCTTTGAGAAGTATGGTACAAGTTACCACTGTTATGCAGATGACACAAATATATCTTCCTCTGAAACATAGATTAGACCCCGTGGTCACTTGCCTCTTGGATGTTAAAGCATGGATGTCCCCAAAATTATTCAAGTCTGAGAGAAGAGAGAAGGGGAAGAAAAAAAAAAAAAAAAAAAAAAAAGGATATAGTGGTGTTTACCCCTTCTGATACCCAGAGTATACCAAACTTAAACCTTGGTGTTCTGGCACCTTACGTCAGGCTATAATGTGAAAAACCAGGGTGTTTTACTGGACAGTGCTTTAAAGCTTGATAAACAAGTCAAGCTTCTTCCAGTTGCTAACCCTGGTTAATATGAAGTCCTTTCTTTTACTAATTTTGAAAGTGTTATATAATTTTGATGATGTTATCCATGCTTTTATCACCACAAGGCTTGATTATTGTAACTCTCTCTATATGGGGGAAACAATCAATCTCCTCTATACCACCTTCAGATGTTTCAAAATGCAGCTGCCAGAGTCCTAACGGGAGCTTGAAAGTGTGAACATGTGTCCTACGGTCTTTAAATTTAATCCTGTAGCGCACGGGTAATCAATGTAAAGTGCTCTTATAGCACTTTAAGGGTTTAAAAGGTTTTTTAGGTTTAGCACACTTATACCTCCCTGATCCGTTGATGGACCACCAACCAGCAAGAGCTATTAGGTCTGCCAATTTAAGGTACTTAGTGGTTCCTAAAACCAGACTAAACTCTAGGGGAGAATTGGGTATTTGCCGTAACCGCTCCAAGACTTTGGAATAGTTTACCTACTCAAATCAGAACTACTCCCACACTATCCATTTTTAAATCTAGGTTAAAATCACTCATTTGTGGTGGCTTATTATCCATGACTTAAAATTGATTAGCTCTAGGTCTCGTTTTGTTTGTGACTGTTTTTGTCTCAATTCTGTTAAAGGTTGTTATTTACTTTGTACAGCATATTGGTCAACAGTAGTGTTTTTAAATTGTGCTTAAATTGAAATTGGTATTGACTGAAAAAAAAAAACATAAAAAACAAATTAGTTTCTCAGTGGCCAAAACAAGGCTCAGACATGTTAACCTGTTAAACCCATTGGAGTCTAAAAGCTATGGTTACTTTCTTCCATGCACAATGCTTACCTTCAGCTGTTTAATGGCCTGTTCAGTGACCAGTTCCTCTTTCTTATTCCATTCCACTAAGCTCATGACGCTGGTCCACACGATACCAATCATCATCTGCTCAGAGATGCTGCTCTTCTTTATTTCTTCCTTGCCATATGCAATGATCTAAGAGACAAAACGAAGATTAGCCATTGCCATAGTTTGCTAGTTTTGAATCACAACATAACTTGGTTCAGGATCTTCACATACCTCTTTAAAAGAAACCCCTTGAGACATCTGCTCTTGGAGCTCTTTCTGAAGCTCCTTGCGAGCTCCTAACGACTGCTGGTTGCGTGCAAAATCAGAGAGCTCCTTAAGCTCAGCATCAGTGAAGTACTTAGAGAAGTGGTCATAGCTTCGCTTGTTCACTGGAAACAGCTCCTGCAACAGAAGAAACAACCGGTTAAAAATAAATGTTAGCCATAACAGTACAATCAGCGTTGAACAGATTCAGTCATGCCATCTATAAACACATTAAGACTCACCATCAACCTGTTGTCCATGCCAACTTTACGCAGACTGGCAGCCACAGAGTTAATGTCCTTCTCACTGATCCATGATTTAAACAGCTTCACAGCAAAGGCCGGAGACAAACCTATTTAAAAGCAACACCACATTTAGTACAAAAACAGAGGAAATCAGAGAGAACCTCGCATGACCAAATGTTAGATGTACCTTCTTTGACCAAGTTGTCATTGAAGAGGCTGCTAAGGATTGAAGCTGATAGGTTCCCATTAGCCAGTAAAATGCCTGTGAGCATGGCAAGCTTGTTACGCTCAGACTCACTGAACCCATTTAAAAACAGGAGCAACTGGGGAGAAGGGGGAATTCAGAAGTATTACTTTAGGTCACAAAATCCTGGGTCTTTGGTCTTCAAGAAAATTAAAATCTTATAGGCAAAGTCCAAATTACCTTTTTAATCTCCTCTTCAAAACCTTTCTCCAGGTACTTGTAACGCCGGATTAACTTGTTAAAAACCTAAAAATCAAGATTAAGTGTCATAAGGATAAGGATAAACTTTATTTGCCCCCAAAAGGAAATTTGTCTTGGGCAAAGTGCTACAGTGTTGTTCTGAACAGACAATAATAATAATAATAATAATAATAATAATAAATAAACTAATTAAATAAAACAATTAAAAACCATACATTAAAATACAACAGTGTAAAATATGTACAGTGCAAAACACAGTAAAGTGCTAATATGCTATAGGTGCATTGTTTTTGGTAGAATTCAGCATTTTTAGCGAGGCAGGAACAAATGAAAGCTTCAGTCTATTAGTTTTACACATTGGCATTCTTAGTCTCTTTCCCGATGGCAGCGACTGATAATCGCTAAAAAGAGGATGTTTGGAATCAGTGCTGATACTTATTGCGCTTCTCACCACTGCCTGTTGATATAAAGTCTGTATGGGCTCATATTGTTTTATTCCTATGATTTTCATAGCCGTTTTGTGGATATGATGAGCCAGTTTGTTTTTCAGTTGAATAGACAAGTTTCCAATCCAGACTGTGATTCCATAAGACTTTCAAGAGTGGCTCGGTAAAAAACAAGCAAGATATTACTACCCACCCCATACAGTCTAAGCCAGTGTTGGGCTAGTTATTCAAAGAATGTAATATTACTCATTACTAGTTACTAATTTCAAAAGTAATATTGTTACTTTAACATAACAATAGTGCTCAGATTACATTACTTTTTCTTCAAGCCCCACAGAAGTTGTAACTGTGTATCTTCCACATAAAATTCTAGTGATTGATAGTGACATTCAAGAAGTGTTGTAATAATCTCATTAATTGTCATGTGTAGCTTGAAGCAAATTGTTATTTCTCCGTTACCATATACACGATTACATTTCATTATGTATTTTATCAAATCACATAAGTTTGTAAGAAACTTTAATTTTCCAAAAAGTTTTCATTATAGTAATATAATGTACCACATGCTGATCAGAGGGATGTGGGTGGGATGTAATGCCAGAGTAAAGTAAAGCCACAACTTACACAAGTGCTCAGATTAGGGCTGCACAATTAATCGAATTTCTAATCGCGATTACAATTACAGATGCCACAATTACATAATCGTTCGTCGCAGCAATTAATCGTTCAAAGTCCACTTATGTTATTCTGCATGCTTAAGATGCTTTTTTTCTTTCTACATGTTATCTTAAGGGTTTTCCATTGTTTTAATTTTAGTATAACATTATAATACCATGCACACTTTTTACCTTTTTATTTAAAGAAACCAATCCAATGTATAGTTGACATTTGAGGCTTAATATAGAAAAGCAATAATTTTCTCAGTTAGTGTTTGCAGCTTGTTTATTTTCATATAAAAATATGGCATGCAGTTGCTTCAAACAAAAAGTGTAAACATCATTCATTTAATTGTAATTAATAAAATCGCAATTACAATTTCAAAAGGAATAATCGACAATTAAGATTGGTCATAATCGTGCAGCCCTAGCTCAGATCATTTTTTTCCTGACAATCAATATACTGCAATATTTCTATCTGCTGCATGTAAGCTTTTCCATATTCCAAGCTTGCCTGCTGCACTGGGGACATCACATGCATGTGCGAGTCGTGAAAATTATGAAAATAAATCTAGGAATTATTTGATTGTTGGATTTTAAATCAGCGGGGTTGAGGCATCAAAAGTAACCAAGCCATTTTATGGATGGTAACTAATATTATTACTGAAATCTTATAATTAGTTACACTACTAGTTACTGCAAAAAGTAATATTACAGTAACTAAGTTACTGCCCAACACTGGTCTCAGCCTTCTTAAAAAAATAAAGCCTCTGTTGCGGTCGTGTGCACAGATGGTCAATGTGTGTCTTCCAACAAAGAACATTGTCCATATAAAACCACAGGTATCTGTAAGATGTCACTTGCTGTATCACTGTGTCATTAATGATCACAGGCTTGTGTTCAGATACACTTCTTGGGTCAAGGACCATTTCTTGTCTTTTTTTATTTTTATATTTAACAAGACAGTTCTTGTCACACCACTGAATGAAAGTATCTATTTCACTGAGGTAGGATGCCAAGTCCATGTCTTTGTGTAAGAGACATAAAATGACAGTGTCATCAGCATATTTCATAATATAATTATTAATATATGTGCTCCTGCAGTCATTCGTATAAAGCAAAAAGCACAGGCGATGAAACAACCTTGTGGCACTCCTGTGCTACTATATCTGACCTCAGAAAGTGTCCCATTGACCCTAACCTGCTGAGTTCTGTTACTTAAAAAATAATTCTCAAGATGCTTAGACACAAGATGAACAATGCCAAGAACAGCATCCTCAGTTACTCCTGTTCTGCCTATAGGCAAACTGACAGGTGTCTAATATTGGCTCTACTTTTTCCAGCAATGAGATTACAAAATTTCTCAAAACACTTCATGACAGTTGAAGTCAAAGCCACAGGACAAAGATCATTATTTGCTCTAGCACCAGAGCACCAGGTTTTAGGAATTGGTGTTATGTAGGACTTTTTCCACAGAGCTGGCACAGTGTGGGTATCGAGAGATCGCTGAAATAAGGGACACCATGCTATTGCAAGCTCTTCAGCGCAGTTTAAACAAAAAAAGCTGTTAACCATCTGGCCCAGTAGCCTTGTTGGTGGACAAACACCTGAAAAGGTGCTGCACATCACATGGGTCTACTTCTACCAAAGGGGTATCTTTGGTATCAGGCAATGATTGTAATATGCTATGACATTCCTCTAAGCCATTTTGTGCTTGAAATCTCAAATAAAACCCTCAGTAAGTGCTGAACTAACCTCAACAAATAAAGTTCTGTTACTTGCTTTAGTGTTCTCAAGATGCTTAGACACAAGATGAACAATGCCAAGAACAGCATCCTCAGTTACTCCTGTTCTGCCTATAGGCAAACTGACAGGTGTCTAATATTGGCTCTACTTTTTCCAGCAATGAGATTACAAAATTTCTCAAAACACTTCATGACAGTTGAAGTCAAAGCCACAGGACAAAGATCATTATTTGCTCTAGCACCAGAGCACCAGGTTTTAGGAATTGGTGTTATGTAGGACTTTTTCCACAGAGCTGGCACAGTGTGGGTATCGAGAGATCGCTGAAATAAGGGACACCATGCTATTGCAAGCTCTTCAGCGCAGTTTAAACAAAAAAAGCTGTTAACCATCTGGCCCAGTAGCCTTGTTGGTGGACAAACACCTGAAAAGGTGCTGCACATCACATGGGTCTACTTCTACCAAAGGGGTATCTTTGGTATCAGGCAATGATTGTAATATGCCATGACATTCTTCCAAGTCATTTTGTGCCTCAAATCTCAAATAAAACTCATTTAGCTCATTTGCTCTTTGTAGGTTGTCCAATGTTGTAATAGGTTTCTTAGCAGGGTTCATGTTAATGACCAATTTCATTGTTTCCCAAAGTTTTGTTGTTAGAAGTATAAAAAGTCAATTTAAGAATATTGAATGCTCTTTAGATGCCATTACTTATTAAAAAGAGACCCTGTTCTAGAAGCACATTGCTAATAAACCTATTAAGAGGGATTAGATACCTGAGCATATGCTTTCATAGTCTTAACATCTTCTGGTGCGGTGAAGAGACAGAAGTTAGTCCGAGTCATGTCGTCGGATAAGGCACCTCCCGGAGCTAATGGGTACAAAGACAAATGGAAAAGCTCTAGTTAAACTATACTTCACAACCGAAACAAAGGAGCACCCAAAAACTCAACACTCTCTTACCCAGCATTCCACCAGCCACCAGGATATCAAACAGGGTTTCTGCATAGCGACGATAATCGAGCTTGGCACCAGAGAAATCTAGGAACTTGGCAACAGCCTCTAAATCAGTGCCAGTTTGATTTAATCCTTGTACAACACTCTCCTGAAACTGTGTAGGGTCAAATCTCTCCTTTTCATCTGTTCAAAAAGGCAGAAGAAAATTAGGTGTAACGCTCAATGAAGTGCCTGGACTAGTTGTCAGGTCTAGACCTCAACTACAAGGTTCCAATGAACGTTCATTAGCACACTCACTCATTTTCATTAGCAGTATAGCATCATATACACACAAGATTTTATATATATATATATAGTGTTTTCAGAACATTTCAGGCTGGGTCAGGGCAAGCTAGCACATGTGGCATGTTCAAAGGTGCGTCCCAAAATCGCGTACTTATGCACTATTCTATGACGTTTTGTAGTATAAATACTACAAGTAGTATGTTCACACCATAGACTGTATAAAAACATGGACGTAGTGTCCGTGACGTCACACGTAGATTTCCGAAGAGCGTTTTTGAAGCTCAAAATTGGGCGGAGGCGGCCGTCACCATCTTGGCAGCGCGTGTCACTCCCGGATAATCGAAAATGGGCAAGGAGGCGGGAGCAGGTTGCTGAAGCCACGCCCACATAGCTCGACGGTGGTGACAGCAGCAGCAATCCACCTGTCACTCAACTGGCCACGCCCTTAATTATGCAGAACTTTAAGGCTTAATATAATTTAAACGGATGAGTTATTTGCAGCCAGCCTCTAGCGGCCAGTTGATGAATTACAGTTTAAGGCACTTCCTTGTTGGCTTCACGAGAGAGAGCGGGAGGTTGCCGCTTGGTTCACACTGAAAATTCCACAAAAAAAAAAGTGCACTTTAAATACCCGGATGACGCACTTAACCGAAAAAACTAAGTGTGTAATGTTGGACACTTCATGCACTCAACTGTGGCAGCTTTAATTACGTAGCAGAGGGGGAGGGGCTATCAGACTCAGTTTATGAATGACAAAATAACCTTATAATTCATTTCACACTAAATGGTCGAGTACATCGTGCATAAGTACATAGTGTATAAGGGCATAGCGTTTAGTGCGTCATTTGGGACGCAGACCAAGTGACGCAAATCATTACCAAGAAAAAAAAATGGCTGTTTAGTTTAACTTCCACTAAGTTACATGTGACAACTTGCCCCCGTCTCGCTTAAAAAGAAAAGGAACCAGTCGTAATCAAACCTCTCTTCCGAGTCTTAAAACGCTGGCCCGTTAGCGTTGGCTTCTGCTGCTTTTGATTACTCATAAAAAGACACCTTAAAAGAGGAACACACAACGTTAACGCAATTCACGTGGACACAAGAACTCAAAGCACAGTTGAGAAAGACAGGAACAAGTTACTCGGTCTCAACTTAGGAAAAAACACGTCTGTTATGATAGTAATAACAACTGAAGACTGTCGAGAGTAAAACAGAATAAAGGAAAACAAGAAAAACCTTCTGGGTCTTTGTTCGTTTACATCTAACAAAGTTTTAGGGTTAACGTTACTTTTTTTTTTTAAATAACGCAAATATCGACGCTTTTCAGTAACATGGTTAAAAAAATAGGTTACTCGGTACGACAAACAAATTACAACAGAAGACAACTTTAAAGTAATACTCACCGAAATTTATGAATAGAGACAATTGTTTCCAAACAGTAACCGAATAACGGCAAGCAGCACACTGTCTATCTCACACAAGCTCAGCACGAGGCTGATAAAGGATCATAACGGCTGGACTACTACAATTACAGAGGGGGGATCAATGACGACAAATGCGGGAAAAAGGTATAAACGCAGCCAAATAGATCTGTTTTATCAGATTTAAAAGAAAAATACGAGTTAGATATCTATATTCATACTTACAAAATGTAAATAATCTTAATATTTTGAAAAATGTTACATTACGTCCAACTTGGTTACCCCTCTTTATAGTGGCCAAATATAAATCGCTCGGTTTCCGGATTTTGTAATCATGAATCATCATATAACTGTTAGCTGATTCTTATGAAGACGTTACGTCAATAAAAATGGCTAATAATTTACATACATTCTGGATCAAAAACAGAACAGGAATCTGCCAGATTTTTTCCCTTTCAGGCTGTATGCAGTAAATTAACAGAACTAATAATTACACTACGTTTTCTTGTGTTTTTGTTGAGTATCATATTTCATACACCAGGTTTATATGACTCATGTATGATTTTGGAGATTATGGAGCTCATACTCGAGACGTAAAGTAAAGATTTCAAAGCAGATGGGCATGTGTACCTGTGTACCATGACCTGAAGCCGGGGATTCATTTAAAATTATACTAAGAAGCCTTTTCTTAGCTAAAAACGTTGATAATTTAAAGGTCTTAGAATTGTATCAATTATGATACATATTAATAAGGTTAAAGTTCCCAAAGGAACTTCCTCAGAGAACAAAAAGGATCCCTAAGTTCATCAGATCAGAGGGTCAGTGAGATGATCAGAGGAACCCCTTATGGTGTCTTTCATTTTTATGGTGTGGTGTTTAAATTTAGTCTTCTTAGTCAATTTCTATTCATGTGCCTATTTAAACAAAAAATATATATTTATAAAATAATATTATATAAAGTTTTTGCAGTTTTGTATTTAAACTGTCAGCGAGACTGGTGATCCATAAAATATTTATTTTTGAGCATCTATCATATATTTATTCTGTTGTACAGTCCATTCGGTTCTCATAAATTTGTCTCTGAAAGTAACAACATAATACGTCACATTATGAGTCAACACCTGGCAAAAGATCTTGTGCTGTTACACAACCTTCCCTGGAACAAAATGTCTTTCACGACACATTGCTGGGTCACATGACAGAGACATATAAATTGTGATTCCAGTAATTGTGACTGAGGACACTGAATCCTTCACTTGTGTTTCACTGAAACCTAATTTTAAACAGAGATAAGGATTCTGTATTTCAGAACCTGTTAACATTAAAAGGGTTAAAAAAGTACAGTTAGTTCACTCTCTCATTATGCTACGTAAGATTTTTTTTAGCTTAGGCTATACAAAACTGCTGGTTTAAGACAGTTGGATTTTGTGGTTTCATTACATTTGTGTGTGTGTGTGTGTTGTGTGAACGTGCTTGAAAAGACTTGCACTGTCTCCTTTAACATTTGTTATTATAAGACTAAGTTGGTATTGTACATGCTATGTACATCAACCACAAAAGAAACGCAAATAGCTTTACTACTCAGCATTCTGGTTTCTAGTTTGACAGGAAGTTCTGTTCATTTGACACACCCAGTGCTTCACGTGTTCTTTCCCACCCTTATTCCCAAGGGCAATGAAAGCAAATGTGACCGAGTGGATAAAAAGGATGGTGTGCTGGCTGGGGCGTGTGTTTATGCCGCATTCCAGACTAGGTCAGAAATGGGAACATCCGAGTTCCCTCTCATAGGTTCACTTCAATGCTGCGATGACGTCATCGCTATGGGAACACCTCCGGTGTGACGAATGTCTGAAGCCCTTATACCATCACGCCAATTTATTGGCCAATAGCGCTTAGCACCGCCCCGAGCATACGTCACGTATGCTCATATATGCGTGCTGCACGCTATTTCATCAGATTGTAATTCCATCAGGAAGCGAATCATCTGTTGCCCGTCGGAAAGAGATTCTTGTGTTCTAAGCCATCTATTTATATACACTGTTAAAAATTTCCTGTAGAAATTACAGTAACTTACTGGCAGCAGTTCGCCAGTAACTTACTGTAAATTAAACTTACAGTAAAAAGACTGTATTAATATTTACAGTACCATTTAACTTGCTGTAAATGTATTTACAGTATAATGTTGTTTAACTGTAAAATATTTTATTATTGTATTCATTTTTGGTCCTTTCTTGAGTAATGCATTTTAAAACAATAGAAAACATACTGTTATACTGTAAAGTTCACTTAAGTTTATAAAATGTTTACTTATGTTAATTAGACATGATATAAGGACATTGTGAAACTCGTGCAAGAAGTTACGGTCCTATGTGCATTCTCATCACTTCTCAGCCGAGATTCACAACAAGCTTGTCAAGCTATTTATAGCTTTGAAAAACATTTCACATTTTATTTTGGTGTCAGTAAAAATATGTCGATGTTGGAGCCTTTCTGATTAGTTCAAAGAGATAGTTCACCCAAAAATTACAATTCTATCATCATTTACTTACCCTTGTTATTCGAAACTTATTTGAGGAGATGTTAGGTAGAAAGTTAGACATAGAGAGCCATGAATAAAGTGTGACTAAATGTTTGCAGACGAACATTGCGGGTTTTACGCTAGCAGTAAATGCATGCTGTACATTTATACACTTATATATGGGTAGCGCCAAGCGATTACACAGCTGTACCATTAAAAGCTCAGTTTGTTGGCCAACAATTTCATACAAGTTCACATAAAACCTCACCTGCTACCGACGTGGTCAAAACGAAGACAGAGACCTGTTTATGTTCGCACTTTGATGGTGAAACTTTCTACAAAAAAAGGAAAGAAAAGAAAGAAAGATATTTTTTTGCACATAATGTTCTCTCTTCAATCTCAAATGAGTTGGCCGCTCTCTACCAACGAACACGGTGAGGAAACTGCGCGTCGTGCAATGTCAGCGGTTTATTATTATTATTATTATTTTGCTTTTAATTAAACCAACAAATAACCCCTAAAATTACACTGACAAAATATGTAATGAAAAAGCAGGAATATTGTACACACATTTGCAGGCGCGAGGTGTGTGAGTCTTCCTTTTCTTTTTCTTCTTCTTTCTCCAAGCAGAAAAAAAACCCTTTCTGTCATTGGTCAGGTTTCCCGCTTACTTTTTTTTTT
>NW_015540934.1:1097125-1100594 GCF_001515605.1 Sinocyclocheilus anshuiensis
TTTCCGCTCTCTACCAACGAACACCGTGAGGAAACTGCGCGTCCTGCAGTGTCAGCGTTTTTTTATTATTATTATTTTGCTTTTAATTACACCAACAAATAACCCCTAAAATTACACTGACATAAAATATGTAATGAAAAAGCTGGAATATTGTACATACATTTGCTGGCGTGAGGTGTGTGAGTCTTCCTTTTCTTTTTCTTCTTCTTCTTTCTCCAAGCAGAAAAAAAAACCCTTTCTGTCATTGGTCAGGTTTTCCGCTCATTTTTTTTTACTGTATTTGGATTTACAGTAAATGAAAAATACTGTATTTTAATGGCGCCAAGAGGATATTTCCCATAATGCAACTTTAAAATACAGTAACGTACTGTGTAACTGTTTTACAGTAAAGTACAGTTCATATTACAGTTAAATACTGTGTAATTTACAGAAATCGCTAACAGTGTAGAGCAGTTTACACCTCTAAGGCAGACACAATGAGTTTTCCGGTATGTATGGATGCATGTTACATGGACTCACGAGGAAACAGGTAGGAAGACCGCTTTGCGGCCTTTATCTATTGTTGTATCCGTGATATCTGTGTTTGTGAGTAAGTTGCGCTCTGGGCTCGCTCTCGTTCTGAGGAAGGAGAGATGTTCGTTCAACCCCCTCTGTTCCAGTTCTGCGGTTGCCGAGGTGCTGCACGAGCTCGACGCTTGGGGTGACGGCGATGAGCCCGAGTGTACAGAGAGTGAGAGAACGGAATTAATCCCCTTCTCTCTCGCTCTCTTCCCCGGTCCGCGTGCGTTCATCAGAAGAGCGCCTCTTGAGTCAGGTGGTTAGTCAAATCTGATTCCCGCTCCGGAAGCTCGTTATCGATTCTTTCGGCTGCGGATTAGATGATGCATACTCTACAGCAGCCTCGGGCTCGAGCTCGCAGGTGACACAAGCTGTAGATATAAGCTATGGTTAAGGGGCGAGCTTACTGATATAAAATCCCCCTTGCTCTACTCCCTCCCTGGATCAAGTGTTTCTCAAGTTTATTAAACAACATGAGAGGCACTGATTTTTAGGACGTTAAGTCATGCACTATGGTTTTTGGCTCTTCGAGCTACCAAGCATTAGTTTGCCCGACTAATTACTATTTCTTTCAGCTCCGCTGCTGCATTGAGCTGAAACAAAAAAGTGGAAGAGCTCACGTGTTTCATTGTATTTCTTATAGCAAGCTATAACAGTGAGTAGGCGGTTTTTCCCCTCTCTCTCTAACGTTACCTGCTGCGCTGTACTAATGCAGACACATTCATTTGATTTGGCACTTATGCTTCCAACTCTTGTTCGTGTACTGTTTTTAGATGCAGACTCTGAGGAGTCCTTCAGCAGATGTTTGTTGTGCACTATGATTTGGCGCTTTGTGCTACCAAGCATTAGTTGCCCGACTACTTCCCTCAGTTCTGCTGCTGCGTCGAGCTGAAACAAGTGGAAGAGCTCACGTGTTTCAGAGTATTCTTATAGCAAGCTATAACAGTGAGCTGGCGGTTTTTCCCCTCTCTCTCTAACGTTACCTGCTGCGCTGCACTGATGCAGACACGTTCATTTGATTTGGCACTTACGCTGCCAACTCTTATTTCGTGTACTGCTTTTAGGCGCAGACTCTAGGAGTCCTACAGCGGATGTTTGTCATGCATTATGGTCTTGGCGCTTCATGCTACCAAGCATTAGTCTGCCCGGCTGTTAATTTTTCTTTCAGCTCCGCTGATGCTTTGAGCTAGAACAAATCAGTGGGCAAGCTCACATATCTTGAGTAAATTCCTATGGCAAGCTGTTTTACACCTAATGCCATAGTGACTCGGGCTGCAGAGTGAGCAGGGTTTTTCCTGTCTCTACTCCTGCACTGCATTGATTAAGGCACGTACATTAATTTGGCGCTTACGCTTTCAACTCTTGTTCATGTGACTGTTTTTAAGCACGGACTCCACAGCTGACATTTGCCGTGCACTATGGTTTTTGGCACTTCATGCTAGCAAACACTAGTCTGCCCGGCTAATAATTATTATTCTTTCAGCTCCACTGCTGTTTTGAGCTGGAACAAATAGTGGACTCTGTGCTATGAGCTGGCTCTGTGGAGTTTTGCAACACACATTTGTCGTGCAACATGGTTTTTGGCACTTCAGGCTACCAATACTATTTGCATTAGTGTTGTAAAAAATATCGATATTTCGATAAATATCGATACTGAAATATCTGAACGGTACCAATACTAATTTCCCGAAGTATCGATACCCCAATACTAGCCGAGCTGTCACTTTCACTTCTCTCCAAAGGCGCGTTGACAAACAATACACGTGACCGCAGTGCCTGTCTTGTCTCATTCGCTCTGGTTAAATAGCAAAAGTGAAGTGAATAGAAAGATGGCGAGTGCGGCGCCCCCGCGACCGGCTTTGGTTGATAAAGAACACAGCAGGAGTGCTATCTGGAAATATTTTGGATATGAAACAAATGAACATGGAAAGCCGAAGGACACAAGCAAGCCAATATGCAAGAGTTGCTACAGAGCAGTGCTAACAAAAGGCGCTAACACCTCTAATTTAGCAAAGCACCTGAAAGACAGACACCCGGATCTATATAAAGAATTTCAAGAGGTTGGTAACTGTTCTAATTTTAACATTACTGAAACATTAACCAAGATGGCCTAGTATTGTTGCTGATATGAGTGTTGTCTCGTTTTTTCACCGTAATTCTTAAAGTTAATATAATCTGACTGAGGAATCTTAGACAAGTAAATACTTTAACTGTGGTCAAATGTAAATTAACTTGTGCTTATTTAACTTTATTAAAAAAAATATTACTTAAATTCTGCAATTTGTCTTCATGTCGATCCAGTAAGCATTGTTTTCGCGTGTGATGCACGCACGTTTGCGTGATTATGTGAATCCGGCATTAAAATCTGTTCATCAAATAATGTTAATGTATTAACCAGCATTTATGAACGATGAGCAATGCATTTGTTACAGTATATTTTAATCTTTGTGATCTTTGAGTAATAAAAATACAACGGATCATGTTAGCTCTGGTCCAATGAAAAAATATTAACAGATAGAACAGATAGATTTAATTAGTACATGTATTAGTAAATGTTAGTTTAAATTAACTTTTAACTAAGATTAATAAATGTTTTGGAAGTATTTTTCATTGTTTATTCATGTTAACTAATGTTAACAAATATATATTACCATTAACTTAAGTTCTAAGATTAGTTAGATAGTTCAGTTCTAGTGTTGTCAAAAGACCCGGTATTTCGGTACCAAGTCGGTACTAAAAAAATTAAAACGTTACGGTACCAGGTTTTTTTAAGTACCGGTGGTACCGAGTGCCCGGTCAACCCGGTTCTTGATGCGCTATCCTCTTCCAGTGTTGCCAAGTCCACGGTTTTCCCGTGGAATTGGGCTGCTTTAACACTGTTGCCGCGGGTTGTTTTTCCATGTCCACAGGT
>NW_015540934.1:1101513-1102368 GCF_001515605.1 Sinocyclocheilus anshuiensis
ATATAATCTGACTGAGGAATCTTAGACAAGTAAATACTTTAACTGTGGTCAAATGTAAATTAACTTGTGCTTATTTAAATTTATTAAAATAATTACTTAAATTCTGCGATTTGTCTTCATGTCGATCCAGTGAGCATCGTTTTCGCGTGTGATGCACGCACGTTTGTGTGCGTGGATCGGTGATTATATGTGAATCCGGCATTAAAATCTGTTCATCAAATAATGTTAATGTATTAACCAGCATTTATGAACGATGAGCAATGCATTTGTTACAGTATATTTTAATCTTTGATAACAGTAGGTAATAAAAATACAACGGATCATGTTAGCTCTGGTCCAATGAAAAAATATTAACAGATAGAACTTTGGATTTTAATTAGTACATGTATTAGTAAATGTTAGTTTAAATTAACTTTTAACTAAGATTAATAAATGTTTTGGAAGTATTTTTCATTGTTTATTCATGTTAACTAATGTTAACAAATATCTATTACAATTAACTTAAGTTCTAAGATTAGTTAGATAGTTCAGTTCATTTTAAAAGTGTGGTCTAAAAAGAAAAGAAAAAAATGTTTATTAAAGTTTGGCATTCTCTTGTAGCACCAGAAAGAACGAGACGGCTTAGGCCTTTTCGCCCAGCACAGATTCGTTTTTGGGACCTATTTTTTGGTTGGAAGGCCTAGCAGGCCATCCATTTGAGCCGTTTAAGTCTGTCAGATAACTTTTAAACCTTAAGCAGTTTTTTGGTAATCCTATCCTCTCTTAGAGGACTCTTATCTCTAGCCTTTGAGGCGCATGGTGTGACTTCATCTCTAGAGGTGCGTGCTCATTCTATGAGAGCAATGGCTTCTTCTC